>NC_056742.1:407177479-407299979 GCF_019279795.1 Protopterus annectens | reverse complement strand
TAAATATAAATTTTCACACACCTTTATTTTTTCAGCCACCTAACCCTTCTGCCACAGCCATTTTTTTTAATTTTCACACACCTACACTTCCTACATTTCACTGCATCCCCTCACACCTACACCTATGTCATCAGCATCAACCCCCTTTCCCCCTATTTGTACATGGGGTCATGGTGCTATAACAATGACCATCACCAGGAACCAATGTTCATACCTCTGCTTCCATAAAAACAGATTGTTGTAAACAACAGCATCATATATATCCCGATTATGAACATCACACTCCACACTCTGTATTTCTTGCACAGTATCACAGTCATATTAATGCCATGTAAACATTCACATTTTAAATAAAAAAACAAAATGTTCAAAAAACATACTCTGTTGAGTCTTGCACATATTACATTAGGTGATATTCAGAAATGAACAACAAAGTGCGTGGTGATGCACATTAACGTATGTGATTCAGAGAAGCAAGAAGCATGATCACACTAGTGGAAAAATAGTGCAGTATACAAATATCACGCAATGATATGCATACGAGGGTCAACATGCTAATGAGAGCTGCTGCATACGCAAATGATGAAATCTAATATGGAGGGGTGATTCAGAAATGTATAAAATTAACACAGTCAGCTGCAGCAATGCTAGGGTCTTCCACTGTACAGCAGGTTCACTCCCATTATGATGCTAGAAACAGTGCCAATATTACCACGGCAGTATGTGCTGGCATTTGCCTTTTCAGCCAGTAAGTACAAAGTTGCATTCTGTTGCCCACTGCATCACAGACACGTCTGCCAGTCATTAACACACTATCAATTTCATGATCAGGACATCGTCAGCCACAACCACGTGGATAGAGACACCATGTGAGAATTAGTAAACATGTACTGCCCTTATGTAATCAAGGGGAATGTATGGAATGCCTATCCCAGTGTACACAAAGGTTTGCACCATCTTTGCTGTGGGGACTTCTCAGCATGTCTGACAGAGGACATGTTGGGGGTTTCATAGGCACTGACCTTGCAAACCCTACATCAGGTCCTTGATGTGATGTTTCAGTATGTGGCGGAGCACATCTAGTTTCCAAGGAAAGCAGAGGAGGAAGAACCACCAAAAGGTGTGCATTATATGATATGCTGAACATGTCATGTGAAATGCTGTGTTAGATGAATAAGATGCTGGAAACAAAATTACTGGCAGAAATGTTAACAACCTCAGATATGCAGATGATACCAATCTAATGGCCAAAACTGAGGAAGAACTGAAGGGTCTGTTGATGAAGGTGAAAGAAGAAAATGTCTTATGACCTATTCTTGTGCACCACAGGTGGAACACCTAGTGCTTCTGCTAGGCATCACCCAAGTAATGAGTCAGAAACACCTCCCCCCACCTTGGATTAGCTGGCCAGTAGCAGTTGCTCACTTCCATCTTCCCTGCAATCACCACCAGGCTCCCAAAATCACTAATCAAACACCTGAGTCAAAAGCGTATCACTTTATGTCATCGGAGCTGGGGCAACACCAGTCTTCAATGACATGATGAAATGGGGAGTTGCCTTCATCTGCTACCTGGTGCCCCCTCCATCCTCGTTGATATTCTTTGGCAACTGCTACTTTTAGCAGGGCTGCTTTCTCATATTAGTCTTTCTGGAAGAGAGCACCGTTGGCTTAATGCATGTTTAACAACTAGAGAACAGAGAAGGCCTCCTGTTCGGTTCCTCTTGAAAACCTTCAGTATGGGAATCCTCATGCAATCACTTTTTCCTGTTCCCACTGCAAATGTAACTGTTCAATCTCCATCTACAGAGTCAGAGATGGTCAAGGTTGGAATGGCTGTGAATCATACAGACATGATGGATTTTCAGTTCATGGGGTTCATAGGTTGTTACCAGGCAAACAACCACTAAGGCCCTCACAAGCCTTGCCACACACCCCAAACCCATTTGTATCTAGGGTATCATGGGTGTCTATATGGCATGTTAGCAGGGAAGTAACCAAGGGATCTGTAGGGAGGTGTTAGTTAGAATAATACTTCTCATGTTGACGGCCTCTGTCCATATGGGATGTGTGGGCCAGACTGAGGGTATATTTACAACTTCCCACCCAATTTAAGGTTTCATTTAAATATGGTTAGGAATGAACTCTGTTTTACATGGATGAGAAGCCTATTCCATACCACAAGGATCCTTTGTGGCACATGTCTCTCCAGCACAATCTACTTATATCACAAGCAAATTTCAGATCCCTGGACCTAGTGTTTCTGGTGCTGTTTGTTTTGTGCGTGTGCAACAGATCCATCAGGGCTGGGTCAGCAGGGCCAGGCAAAGAACCCCTCTCAGCAGCCTGTAGGAGACTGAATACAGAGACAGAGCCTTTAGGTGATCAGTGCAGGACAGGGTGTTCATGCCCTGAATTCTACCGATGAGAAACCTTTCTGGGAGATCCAACTGTTGCAAGTATCTGCTTAGGTACATGCCAAAGGGGAAGTTTTATGATGACAGGTCTGAAAAGGGCCAAATAGAGTGGTACTATAAGTTCCTAGGCCACGGATGCCAAACCCTTACCTATAAGTTGGGTGACAAGTCTAGCCCATCCTTGGCAAAGCAACGTGGTCTGCTGACCATGTCCTCCTATGCTGACAGACAACTGATCCCCTTGGAGTGATGCCAGAAACTACGCCAATTAATTATTTTATGCTTGTAATGTGGCATCATCCCTGGAGAAGGAAGAATGCTGGTCAATATAAGGCTCACACCTGACTGTGACAGATACTTTGAGAGACTCCTTTTGAAGACTCCTACTTTGAAACACGTCTCAGGTTATTTGCACCCACATGGATGATGACAGACACATACTGGTACCTGGGGTGCAATGACTTGAGTGCACACATGACATTGCAGATCTGGGCTCCAGATAGACAACTAACCTAGAACTTCTCCTTGACTAACCTGGTGAGTGAGGTATCTGTCTGCCATACAATGGAATCACCAATGACAAAAATCTTAGGTAAAGTATATGCTTGCCTTACGGGCTTTGCTGTTGGGAGACCACTCGGTGCAGGCTTATGTGAGATATTTAGCATTTCTTTTGGTGTGTGCTTTAGTGATTGGTAAAACAGCAGTGATGCAGTCAGGCAGCTTTGGAGGCCTTTGAAATTTGGGAAGGTTTCTGGCCCTAATCCTGACCACCTGACTGACAAGCATGCTTGTTGACATGACAACCTACTATGATTTCCTCCACAGGCATGTTCACTCCCACCCATACATGCTCCACGAAGGGTGTCATACAAATGGGTTTACAGAAGTCCCTGTCCTACACACTGTATACCATGCTCCGCTCCGTCTAAAAGATGTCAGCAATGCAGTGAGCTAGACTAATTGTCTTTACAGCGGGCAAGCTAGTATCAAGTCAATCACTCCCATTCTCCTTCACCCACTCCTCCAACACTTAGATCACAAGTCACTCTCAGACTGTCTGGGTCCTAGTCATCTCTATGCCATGGAGCCAACATTCTTCCCAAACAAACAAAATAAGCATTACGCAGATTAGGAACATTCTTGGATAGTACTATGTCTAGGTTTTCTTAAAACACAATTAAGTCTGCTCCCCTCCCCTCCTTGCTACACATACTCCATTAGTGCTACAGCAGCTACTAACTATACTGCAGATTAAGAACAACTGCTACTGCTGCACACTCGAGAAAGGGACATGGAGTACAAGGACGGCCCCTTTACTTTAGTAAGAGTAGGAATCAGACTCAGATGTGAAACACAGTTGGTCTATCTCGTTACTGTATGGTTTTCTATGGTGTGCTTTTCATATCCTCCACCACTGCCATTTAGTAATCCCACATTCCTCCTCCCCTTCAGAGATCTCATAATAATTCTGAATTGTCCTTAGGTGTACTGTATTAGCACATTTCTGAATACCACTCTAAAAAAAGCATTTGCCTTCCTTTCTTAAAGCTGTTTAGCTTAACCAGGAAAGACTACCTTCAGTGTCACAGACTATCCTGTTGAAATAAGGTTACGTTACTAGGGGCTCCACTCCACACCCCTACCCTACCCTCAATTCCCACCTACCACCACTAGCCATAGATTTAAACAACCACAACTCATTCCCACAAACACAGTCATAGTCAATCACAACACACAGCTAATATATAATCCTCAACCATAAGAAGCTAACATAATTCACTCTCTATTGATCTTCCACCAAGCTACGTAACTTATCCTTATTTACGACCCAAACATTTTAATCCATTACATCCTACTAGTAGTCATAGACTATAAATTAAAACGGACATTACCTAATGTGCTCCTAGTCACTCTACTCTACTTTCTTGCCTATCTCACCAACTATCAAACTTTCCCAATACAGAAATATACCTCACCAACCTATGCACCTCCACCCAATAAATTTGCAGCTCACCTCTTCCTTACAGTATCACCTACCCTCTACCACTCATCCACCACAGATCTATTCAGCTACAAATACATAAAACTAAACTATCCACAACAGGGAAAGTACAGTTTTGTACCTACCATAAATGTAGATGTTCGAGTGCTAATACAGCTGCAGTCATAACAGATGGGTTCTCCTTCTGTCAGGCAGGTCCTCGGTCGGCCGAATTCCAAAGTCTAGGTCCGGCGTCGGTTGTCGTCGCTTCTTTCCTGATGTCAGAGTGCCAGGGGTATAAAAGAACCAGCCGACGCCATTTTCTTCAGTTTTTCTTGCCCCAGATGTCAAGTGCCCCCAGAAGGAAGGCAATACATACATTTGTGTAATAAAGCAATGCAATGTAATCAAAAAACAGTAGTTGCAAGCAAATACACCATAAAAGAATACCCCAAGAGGGGAAGGAGGGAGGGAAAACTGTACTGCAGCTGTATTAGCACTCGAACATCTACATTTATGGTAGGTACAAAACTGTACTATGTTCATCGTGCATACAGCTGCAGTCATAACAGATGGGTAGAATCCCAAAGCTAAGAAAGGGGTGGTAGGCACTAGGTGGGAGTAGGAGGAGCCAGAATGCCCTGCAAGACTGCTGTGGCAAAGCCTGCTCTAGTTTTGGAGTATAATGGTAGGTGGTAGTGCTTGGAAAAGGTATGCACAGAACTCCAAGTGGCTGCTTCCAATATATCCTTGGTAGGAACTCCTCTGAGGAAAGCTGCAGAGGTAGCTGTGGCCCTTGTGGAGTGAGATCTGATGCCTGCAGGTACAGTCTTACCATGAAAAGAGTAACAAAAGCGTATGCAGTGGGCTATCCATTTTGAGATTGTCTGTTTGGAAATTGGTTTCCCTTGAGCTCCTACAGCACAGGACACAAAGAGCTGTTCTGATTTTCTGAAAGGGTTTGTTCTGTCCAAATAATAACGCAGCTGTGAATGTCCAAAGAATGTAGTAGTCTCTCCCCTTTGTTTTGAGGATTAGGGTAAAAGGTAGGTAAGTGTATAGCCTGATTCAAAGCTACCCTGGATACCACCTTTGGCATAAAGGACGGGTTGGTTCGTAAGGAAACTCTGTCCTGATGGAATATGATAAAAGGCTGCACAGCCATTAGGGCTTGTAGTTCCGATACCCTACGAGCTGAGGTGATAGCCAGAAGGAAAGCTGATTTCCGGGACAAATATTGCAAATCTGTTGAGGCAGCTGGCTCAAAAGGAGGCAGGGTCAGCTTTTCTAGTATGAAATTGAGATCCCAAGCAGGTACTGGTTGTTTCCTTGGGGGTTTTATATTCTTTGCCCCTCTGAGGAACTGTCTCAAGAGGGGGTGAGAGAACAAAGGTGGATCAGTGTTGTATTCTGCAGAAATGGCTGAGGCATGGATTTTGATGGAGGAGAAAGAAAGTCCACTGCTGAGCAGCTCAGCTAGGTACTGTAATATTTGAAGTAAATTCAGTTTTCCAGGATTCTGGCCCTTTTTCTCATTCCAGGCACAAAACCGCTTCCATTTTGCGGAGTAAGCTTTTCTGGTAGACGGCCTTCTGGCCTCCAAAATGACTTCCTGCACCTCCTTGGAGAGTAGGGTCTGCTGTGATGTTAAGGAATCTTCCATGCGGCAAGATTGAGTGTTTTCAGCTGACTGTGAAGAGTTTTGAAGTTGTGCTGAGTCAGAAGAGGTGGCATTCGAGGTAGGGTCCATGGAGGGGAATGCGTCAGGCTCCTCGGGAGTGGGTACCAGTGCTGTCTTGGCCAGTCTGGAGCAATGAGAATCATCTTTGGTCTGTCCGTTCTGGTTTTTAGTAGAACTTTGGGCAGTAGAGGAAGAGGTGGAAAGGCATAAACTGTCATTGTTGTCCAACTGAAAGAGAGAGCGTCCACTCTCCAGGCCTGTGGATGGAAGGTCCTTGAGCAGAATTTTGTCAATTGGTGATTTTTGTGGGAGGCAAAGAGATCCATGTCTGGCCTTCCCCATGCTTGAATTATCTCTGTAAAAACTTGAGGATGCAACTTCCATTCGTGTGGATCTGTCATATTCCTGCTTAGGTTGTCTGTCAGTGTGTTTTCCTTGCCTGGCAAGTACTGTGCTTGAAGTTCGATTTGTAATTCCAGGGCCCTGTTCCAAAGTGACATGGCCAGCCTGCACAGGGGGTATGAATGGGTTCCTCCCTGTTTGTTTATGTACCACATTACTGTGGTGTTGTCTGTCCTTATCAATAATTGACCTGGATGCAGAAGGTCTTTGAAAGCTGTAATAGCATTTGTTACTGCTAGCATTTCCTTTTGATTGATGTGAAGGTGCTTTTCTTTTTGGGACCATTTGCCCTGAATGCACCGATCTGTCATGTGTGCCCCCCAGGCGTAGTCCGAGGCATCTGTTGTGATGACTTGATTTGCTTGTGGCTTGCAGAATGGGAGACCTGTGTTTGTTTGACATGCTTGAGCCCACCACAGAAATTCCTTTTGAAGACATGGAATTAGTGGTATAATTGTTTCCAAAGTCTGGCTGTGTTGAGACCATAGGTTTTTCAGGTACCATTGAAGTTTCCTCATATGCAGCTTTGCACATGGGATTAGTAAGATGCAAGATGCCATGAATCCCAGAGCCTGCAGGATTTTCCTTGCAGTCAGCCTGGTGCAATTTGATAGTGCTCTGAAGTATTGAGTTAGTTGCCCCTGCTTCTCTGGCGTGAGGTAGGCCATCTGGGTGTTTGTGTCCAAGTTGGCACCCAGGAAAATTATTTTCCGAGAGGGTATTGGTTTTAATTTCTTTTTGTTGACTGTGTATCCCAGAGAATTCAACAACATTATTACATAAGCCAGATGTCTCAAAAGAATGTGCTTTCTGTCCGCTTGGATCAGGCAGTCGTCCAAATATGGGTATATTTTTATCCCTTGCAGTCTGCAGTAGGCAATTACTGATGCCAGGCATTTCGTGAATACTCTGGGCGCAGTAGATAAGCCAAAGGGCAATGCACAGAATTGATAATGGGTTGAACCTGCAAGAAATCTGAGGTATCTTCTGCAATTTTGTCTGATTGGGACATGCAGGTATGCCTCCTTGAGGTCCAATGTTACCAGCCAAGACTCCTTGCCCAGCATTGGAAGAAGCTGCTGTAGAGTGAGCATCTTGAATTTTGGCAGTAGAAATGTGTTTAGAATGGATAGGTCCAAAATAGGTCTCCAATCTTTTCCCTTCCTTGGTACCAGGAATAGTCTGAAATAAAAACCTTGACCTTGTTCGTGCGTAGGTACCTCTTGAATAGCTTTCATGTCTATGAGATCTGTAATTTGTCTTTGTGCCTCTGCCCTTTGATTGTGTGGCAGGTTTGGCATGCCCCTCATTTTTGGAAGGGTGTGAAAATGGAATCTGTAGCCTCTGTTTATAATGTCCAAGATCCATTTGTCTTTTGTGACAATATGCCAATTTTCTGAAAATAATGCCAGTTTTCCGCCTAAGGGTGCTGCCATTTGAGTCTTGCTTGGCATGCAAAGGGGAAAGTCATTGGAATTGCTTTCTGAATGGTTGTGAGTTATCCTCAGCACCTCTTTGTGTAGGAGCTTGCCATTGTCTGCCTCTAAACGATCCTTGGTATTGCCCTCTGCCTCTCGGGCGCCTGTATCTACCCCTTTGGGGTCTGTCCGTGGCTGGAAAGGACCAATTTTTGGAAGGCCAATTTCTACTGAAACGTGGGGGTTGTACATGTAGAAAATCTTTCACAGTTTGCATTGATTTAGCCTTTTCCTCCATTTTCCTTAATACCTCCTCAGCATTAGCACCAAATAATACATCCTTTTGTAGAGGGGCATCTAGTATTTTCGCTTTAACATGATCAGGCAAGGTTTGTTCCTTCAGCCAGGCATGCCTATGTATGACTGATCCTGTAAAAGCAGCTCTACATGAGGCCTCTAGAGCATCAAAACCACATTGTAAGGTATGTTTACCCACTTGCTCTGCACTATGCTTCAAATCCTGTAACTCCTTCAAGTCTGGTTGTTCAGGTTGTGACATTTTACTTTTCAATTGTGATAACAGAAACTGTTGGTACTTTAGCATATGGAACTGACAGTTTAATGCTCTCATGGTTAAGGTAGCCGAGGTATATACCTTTTTTCCCCACCTTTCTAGGGATCTGGAATCTCTCTCAGAAGGTAAAGGATTTTTAGCAGTGGAGGCCTTAATTCCCTTGGGGCCCTGTGAGATGGTTTCTGGGTCAGCAGCATGGCTTTTGTATAAAAAAAGGTGTGAATCAGCAACCCTGTAGTACCTGTCAGGCTTGACTGGGGCTGGAGGTAGAGAATCCGGGTTAAGGCAGGCCTCCGAGTACACATCATCTAGTATGTCCAAGACAGGAGGTATAGCCAGAGGCCTGTGTTGAGGTAGCAAGAGAAATTCCCTAAGCCTTTTCTTGGAATCTGAATAATCTTGGCCTTCCCAGTGGAAGTGCTCTCTTAAGGTATGCAAAGTTTCCCCAAATGAGAAATCCTCTGGGGGGGGGAGACAGAGGGAATGGACTCCTCTGCATCAGAATCTTCAAAAGGGGAGTAAGAATGTTCCTGATCATCAGAGTGCTCTGAAATAATGGAGCCTTGATCAGAGGAGGGGGATTCTTCCTCCACTCTGGGCCTTTTGTCCGGGGTTGAGAGCCCCTGATAAGAGTAATTAAATCCTCAGCCATTTTAAGCATCTGTTTTTTAGGCATGGGGCCTGTGGATGGGCCCTGTGTAGCTTGTCTCAGAGTGCATGGCTGCTTTAGACTTAGTGAAAGCCTTGATGGAAAAAGAAGAGGAAGGTCTGAAGACACCTTGAGAGGAGGTGGACCTGTCCACATTTTGAAATTCACCGCCAAGCGTGGCTTCGGTATCTGTAGTCGGGGTGTGGGCCGAGGAGCCTGCGACCTCGGGCACAGGAGACACTGCCAATGAAGCGTCGTCGATAGTCAGGGGCTGCGTAGGTGCCTCGCTGAGAACTGGACCACGTGTAGTCGGCTTTGGCGTGGTGTCGGTAGAGGCCGCGGACTTCGTGAGTCGGTCCTTATCTTTGCGCTTTTTAGACAAAATTGGAGTCGGAGAATCCGACGACATAATATAGTTAAATGTTTTGCCAAAATAAGGCTGGGCGAACTCCGCCCAATGCTTAATGGTGCGTTTGTTGAATGTAGCACAAAAGCGACAGACCGAGACATCGTGGTCTGGGCCTAAACAAGGTATACAGAGGGAATGAAAATCCTTATGCGGTATTTGCTTCCCACAAGAAATACAATTATTAACTTTGTCTGACATCGGTCTGAGGCAAGAAAAGTTTCCCCAACGGGGTACTTAGCTTTAAAGAAGACTTCGGTTGCAAAATTTTCGTAATTTCAGGAGCTGGCCGACCGGCACTTGCGAACTGCTTCTGCTTCGGGCACCGTGCGGCAAGAAAGACTGAAGAAAATGGCTTTGGCTGGTTCTTTTATACCCCTGGCACTCTGACGTCAGGGAAGAAGCGACGACAACCGACACCGGACCTAGACTTTGGAATTCGGCCGACCGAGGACCCGCCTGACGGCAGGAGAACCCATCTGTTATGACTGCAGCTGTATGCACGATGAACATCCAATACAACTAAAGTAAAAGCCTATTTGCTTATACACTTTCTTGCACAAAAAATCCACTCAATTAATCAGTAGTCATTCTTCCAAACCCTGACCCCCTACATCAGCAACTCTACCCTAACCAACCCACACCTAATGCCCACACTACTAACACACATTTATCCTCCAAGCATAACTTCCATTTGTTAAATATGTACCGGAGATGCACGTGTAATACATTCCATGACTTCCATGCCTACCTTGCTGACCACTCCCCCAATATAGTCTTTGCCACAGAAACCTGGCTAAAACCAGAAACAGTTGATAATGACTTCACCCCTCCAAGACTTAAATAAATCTGCATTGATAGGAAAAACAAGCAAGAAGGAGATATAGCAATTCTCTATAAAAACTCCCTAAACATAACCTTACTTAAACAAGCGATCCCAACATTTAACAATGCGGAGATCATTTTAGCAACACTAAACATTAATAGAAAAAACATATCTCAACTTTATACCACCCACCAGGTACCATCAATACTATCAAAAATCTCCCTCACTGCATATCTCATAACGTGTAATATGAAACCCTCATCCTAGGAGACAGACAGGCAGCTTATAAACAGTACTGCCACAAAAGAATCCATAAATTTATATGCCTTTTACGCAATGAATTTCTTCCTCCACTATAATAAACTCCAAAAACTCTAGCAGGCAGTCAACTTTAGAATGGGAACTCACCAATACACTTTGTGACATCCGGCCAATACCTCACTGGACTGCCAACAATTAATGACGTCCCTTACTATCCTGTGTCAGTAACTAAGGAGCTTCAACCCTCACTACCGAATCCAATACGAGACTGTGAAATACTACTTCTGTTTAAGTGACAGTTTTCCCCTAAGAGCACAAAAGGAACATGCTCTATTTTCCTGGGACTGGACTATATACCTCTGTCCACCCAAATGTAATTTCTTATTACACACTTCAGAGCAAATTGTCCCAGTTTAAGACCTCTGATACACTCAACACTCAAAGTAAATTTAAATCTCACACATCCAAACACTTCTGGGAAAGCCAGACACAGATTTCCAGCTGTTTCTCTCTCCCAAAATAATACAATAATGATGCCATCAATCAGAGGGTTTCATGCCCTTCTAAAGGGGTGTCCAATTAAGAAAATTAATTATCAAAATAAATGATAGCTGTGACCTGTGGAGTATCAAACAGGTAGACGCACTCTCTAATTTCTAAAGAAAAAACAATGGGTTCCAGCCACAATGTAAAGTAATAAGAAACATTTAATAATAAGAAAAAATGATTACACAATTGTAAATCAATAACTCTCAATAAATACCAGAATTCAATCACCAGAAATGTAAAATAAAACTGCAGGATAGGAGTCCGTTACTCTAGAAAATCTCTATCTTAACTAAGCTTTCCTTATCTAACTAAAGAATACTGCCCCTGATCTACTCTAAGATTTAACAGCATAGCCAAGGCAAGCTTACAGTTTAGTAAGTTCTCTTTTCTTGGTGTCCACTGACTGCTCAGTACTTGACAAACTGCAGTTTCAATTGTCTAATTTCAAAATGTAACAGCTGTTTAAAATTTTCTTTTTAAAAATCTCTTAGCAACCAGGAACATTCGAATGACATCACTCACTGTTCGGCTGATTCTCCACAGTTCATAATTTAGAATGTTCCTCTAAAACATACACAGTTAGAAACGTTATCAAAGCAGTGATAGATTATTTAAACAAACATTCTGTTTAAATCTGAAAATATTCAATGTTTTAAAACTTATTTACATTTTCACAATTAGGCATGCTGGCATACAATACAAGTTAGTCTGAGAACATGCACAAAATGCCTGCCAGACTGAACAAAGTATCTGCAGTTGGCTGTCTACCAGATATAAGTGTTCACCTGCCAACATATGCTATTATAAGCTATAACAGCCAAGGCAAACAAATTCTATAAAACCAAATATGAAATTTAACCAAGTTCAACAAAGACTCCTTTATTAAAACACTATTTCATTATAACTGAAATATAACAAAAGCTATGTCTCCAGATTCTGCAGTCTCCCACTTAAAGGATGTTGTCCTAAAAATCCTTAAAGACTTAGCCTCAATCTGCAGTAAGAGTCAAATCCAACCCTGCATCATAGCTAACTAAGGAAACAAAATAACTAATGTCAGAACATGACAAAGCATGTAATGAAAACTGTAAACATAACACTCAAAACTCAATAAATGTATCTAGGCACCTAAGAAACTTTAATGAACTCCATATCAAACTAAACAAACAAACCTACTATAATAACCTTCAACCAAATCCAAAGATAAAAAAATCCTAAACTTCCACTGCAACCCAGCCAAACTAACACACCTTCCCCAACAGTCAGTAATTGCAGTGAATCAATCTCCTCTCAGTTCAACTACGTTATAGAGATTGTACTATCCTTCATTAACACAGACCCCGTCACTTCCATCTCTCCCATCAACAAATCCAAATCTCTCCTATCACTTCATTCTCACCCCTGTATCTACCTCTAATATAAAAAAGCTTCTACTCAAACTGAAACCCACCACCTTAGCTGCTGACTTGCATCAGAGTATCTAAAAATAATTTCTGATGCCAGTGCTTACTCCATCTCTATACTGGCAGATAGGTCCACATCCGAACAATATGCTCCTGCCATCTGGAAACATTCCTACATTATTCCATTACACAAAGCAGGTACAACTGACTTTAACAATTATAGACCCATAGCTATCCACTCCCCATTTTCAAAAATCCTTGAAAAGTATATCCACTCAACTCATACTACATCTCAGCTCCAATAACCAACTCTCCAAAATGTACAGTTTTGTACCTACCATAAATGTAGATGTTCGAGTGCTAATACAGCTGCAGTAATCACAGATGGGTTTTGCTCCTCAGGAGTGGGTACCAGTGCTGTCTTGGCCAGTCTGGAGCAATAAGAATCATCTTTGGTCTGTCCGTTCTGGTTTTAGTAGAACTTTGGGCAGTAGAGGAAGAGGTGGAAAGGCATAAACTGTCATTGTTGTCCAACTGAAAGAGAGAGCGTCCACTCTCCAGGCCTGTGGATGGAAGGTCCTTGAGCAGAATTTTGTCAATTGGTGATTTTTGTGGGAGGCAAAGAGATCTATGTCTGGCCTTCCCCATGCTTGAATTATCTCTGTAAAAACTTGAGGATGCAACTTCCATTCGTGTGGATCTGTCATATTCCTGCTTAGGTTGTCTGCCAGTGTGTTTTCCTTGCCTGGCAAGTACTGTGCTTGAAGTTCGATTTGTAATTCCAGGGCCCTGTTCCAAAGTGACATGGCCAGCCTGCACAGGGGGTATGAATGGGTTCCTCCCTGTCTGTTTATGTACCACATTACTGTGGTGTTGTCTGTCCTTATCAATAATTGACCTGGATGCAGAAGGTCTTTGAAAGCTGTAATAGCATTTGTTACTGCTAGCATTTCCTTTTGATTGATGTGAAGGTGCTTTTCTTTTTGGGACCATTTGCCCTGAATGCACCGATCTGTCATGTGTGCCCCCCAGGCGTAGTCCGAGGTGTCTGTTGTGATGACTTGATTTGCTTGTGGCTTACAGAATGGGAGACCTGTGTTTGTTTGACATGCTTGAGCCCACCACAGAAATTCCTTTTGAAGACATGGAATTAGTGGTATAATTGTTTCCAAAGTCTGGCTGTGTTGAGACCATAGGTTTTTCAGGTACCATTGAAGTTTCCTCATATGCAGCTTTGCACATGCGATTAGTAAGATGCAAGATGCCATGAATCCCAGAGCCTGCAGGATTTTCCTTGCAGTCA
Organism: Protopterus annectens; assembly: GCF_019279795.1. Lineage (NCBI taxonomy): Eukaryota > Metazoa > Chordata > Ceratodontiformes > Protopteridae > Protopterus > Protopterus annectens. Next base: position 407,286,107 of record NC_056742.1, on the reverse strand, counting down.
GCCTGGTGCAATTTGATAGTGCTCTGAAGTACTGAGTTAGTTGCCCCTGCTTCTCTGGCATGAGGTAGGCCATCTGGGTGTTTGTGTCCAAGTTGGCACCGAGGAAAATTATTTTCCGAGAGGGTATTGGTCTTAATTTCTTTTTGTTGACTGTGTATCCCAGAGAATTCAACAACATTATTACATAAGCCAGATGTCTCAGAAGAATGTGCTTGCTGTCCGCTTGGATCAGGCAGTCGTCCAAATATGGGTATATTTGTATCCCTTGCAGTCTGCAGTAGGCAATTACTGATGCCAGGCATTTCTTGAATACTCTGGGCGCAGTAGATAAGCCAAAGGGCAATGCACAGAATTGATAATGGGTTGAACCTGCAAGAAATCTGAGGTATCTTCTGCAATTTTGTCTGATTGGGACATGCAGGTATGCCTCCTTGAGGTCCAATGTTACCAGCCAAGACTCCTTGCCCAGCATGGGAAGAAGCTGCTGTAGAGTGAGCATCTTGAATTTTAGTGCAGTAGAAATGTGTTTAGGATGGATAGGTCCAAAATAGGTCTCCAATCTTTTCCCTTCCTTGGTACCAGGAATAGTCTGGAATAAAACCTTGACCTTGTTCGTGCGTAGGTACCTCTTGAATAGCTTTCATGTCTATGAGATCTGTAATTTGTCTCTGTGCCTCTGCCCTTTGATTGTGTGGCAGGTTTGGCATGCCCCTCATTTTTGGAAGGGTGTGAAAATGGAATCTGTAGCCTCTGTTTATAATGTCCAAGATCCATTTGTCTTTTGTGACAATATGCCAATTTTCTGAAAATAATGCCAGTTTTCCGCCTAAGGGTGCTGCCATTTGAGTCTTGCTTGGCATGCAAAGGGGAAAGTCATTGGGCTTGCTTTCTGAATGGTTGTGAGTTATCCTCAGCACCTCTTTGTGTAAGAGCTTGCCATTGTCTGCCTCTAAACGATCCTTGGTATTGCCCTCTGCCTCTCGGGCGCCTGTATCTACCCCTTTGGGGTCTGTCCGTGGCTGGAAAGGACCAATTTTTGGAAGGCCAATTTCTACTGAAACGTGGGGGTTGTACCTGTAGAAAATCTTTCACAGTTTGCATTGATTTAGCCTTTTCCTCCATTTTCCTTAATACCTCCTCAGCATTAGCACCAAATAATACATCCTTTTGTAGAGGGGCATCTAGTAATTTCGCTTTAACATGATCTGGCAAGGTTTGTTCCTTCAGCCAGGCATGCCTACGTATGACTGATCCTGTAACAGCAGCTCTACATGAGGCCTCTAGAGCATCAAAACCACATTGTAAGGTATGTTTACCCACTTGCTCTGAACTATGCTTCAAATCCTGTAACTCCTTCAAGTCTGGTTGTTCAGGTTGTGACATTTTACTTTTCAATTGTGATAACAGAAACTGTTGGAACTTTAGCATATGCAACTGACAGTTTAATGCTCTCATGGTTAAGGTAGCCGAGGTATATACCTTTTTTCCCCACCTTTCTAGGGATCTGGAATCTCTCTCGGAAGGTAAAGGATTTTTAGCAGTGGAGGCCTTAATTCCCTTGGGGCCCTGTGAGATGGTTTCTGGGTCAGCAGCATGGCTTTTGTATAAAAAAAGGTGTGAGTCAGGAACCCTGTAGTACCTGTCAGGCTTGACTGGGGCTGGAGGTAGAGAATCTGGGTTAAGGCAGGCCTCCGAGTACACATCATCTAGTATGTCCAAAACAGGAGGTATAGCCAGAGGCCTGTGTTGAGGTAGCAAGAGAAATTCCCTAAGCCTTTTCTTGGAATCTGAATAATCTTGGCCTTCCCAGTGGAAGTGCTCTCTTAAGGTATGCAAAGTTTCCCCAAATGAGAAATCCTCTGGGGGGGAGACAGAGGGAATGGACTCCTCTGCATCAGAATCTTCAAAAGGGGAGTAAGAATGTTCCTGATCATCAGAGTGCTCTGAAATAATGGAGCCTTGATCAGAGGAGGGGGATTCTTCCTCCACTCTGGGCCTTTTGTCCGGGGGGGGGGGTTGAGAGCCCCTGATAAGAGTAATTAAATCCTCAGCCATTTTAAGCATCTGTTTTTTAGGCATGGGGCCTGTGGATGGGCCCTGTGTAGCTTGTCTCTTAGAGTGCATGGCTGCTTTAGACTTGGTGAAAGCCTTGATGGAAAAAGAAGAGGAAGGTCTGAAGACACCTTGAGAGGAGGTGGACCTGTCCACATTTTGAAATTCAACGCCAAGCGTGGCTTCGGTATCTGTAGTCGGGGTGTGGGCCGAGGAGCCTGCGACCTCGGGCACAGGAGACACCGCCAATGAAGCGTCGTCGGTAGTCAGGGGCTGCGTAGGTGCCTCGCTGAGAACCGGACCACGTGTAGTCGGCTTTGGCGTGGTGTCGGTAGAGGCCGCGGACTTCGTGAGTCGGTCCTTATCTTTGCGCTTTTTAGACAAAATTGGAGTCGGAGAATCTGACGACATAATATAGTTAAATAAACACAACGCTTCACCTCACTCGAGCACCAAAGCCAGGATAGTCGCTATTAGTACAGCTGTTCTTATAGTTGTATTTAAACGAATACTGGAAACTTTCCACAAAGACGTTTTATTTCACTTTGAAGTGTGCAAATATAATCATACACTTTTCGTCAGGGCTCCTGCCCCAACTTCATCAGAAACAACAACCCTTTTAAAAATATGCCTTTATATAGTCCATCTGAGCATCATTATCCAATATAATTAATTGATTGATGAATTTAAATTAATTTAATACAATTGACTCCAACATAAATATTAAAAATCAATGTATAAAAAGCATGAATACAGCCAGCGTTTTGAATCAGTATTAATCACAACAATTAAAACACAAAATTAAAACCATATTTAAACTATGTTAAGGCACTCTTGAACCAATACGTGAACCTTCCTTACCAACATATTTCCTTTAATATTTCACTCACTAAATAATAACAATTGTATGTATACAAATAAAACCATTCTAACCTAATTCTAATATATTGTATAAACGCTTTAATAAATAATAAAGCATATTAAAGCATAATAAAGAAATGACATGTACATACACGACCTCTACCAACCAAATCATTTTAAACTACTTCAAAGACACTTCTAGGGACACTTTTAGTTAATAAATGTCAATATTGGTACCTTTAAATTATTATACTGTACATCTATACTCATAACTTAAATGATAGGCGTACTGAACCCAATATTAACAATAATAATGTTACTAAATAAGTGTTGTGTATAAAAAAAAAAAACAATAAATGTTAAAAAATCAATAAATATTAATAAATATAATAAATATTAATAAATATTAATAAATGGTGAATAGTAATACAAAAACATCATTACTAAAATGTAATATTTAAAATTTAATAAAATTTAATTTAATTAAAATGGTTTTAGTATGTAGTAAGAAATTATCTTAAGAGGACTTCACCTTTCTAAGTTTTTTAATCTGAGAATACATTTAATGGAACACATCTCATTTAGACCTGGAAATCTGACAGCATTAGTTCTAAGTTGCCAAAGCAATTCTATTTTTTCTAAAAATAAACTTTCATTTCCTCCTCTACCATCTGAGTTAACTTGATCTATAACTCTAAATTTAAAGCTATGGGTCGGAAACATGTCAATATGTCTAGCCAAGGCGTTCTCCATTTTCTTGACGTTAATGTTATAAATATGTTCTTTAATTCTATCAACCAATTTCCTATCAGTCTTTCCTATGTAGAACGCCTGGCATAACTGGCATTTCGCTAGATAGACAACTTGTTTACTGTTGCAACTATACTTTAATGTTGATCTATACTCTCTTTTATTTATTACAAATTTACTTCCTTCTTCTATGTACTTGCAACAATTACACATAGAACATTTCGACATGCCTCTTTTAGTTGTTGGCAACACATTTTTCTTTTGTAGGATTTCTTTTAAATTCATCCCACGTTTAAACACCATCTTGGGTTTACTTGGCAACAATTCACTAAAAAATTTGTCATTCATCAAGTATTCCCAATTCTTTGCAACTATGTTCAATATTAATTTTGAATCCAAGTTGTATGTGCAAATAAAGTTACACCCAAATGAGTCATCCACTTTTTCCTTTACAGTAGTATTAAATTCTACCATCATCACATCCCTTTCTTGCCTCATTGCTACTCCTAACTTCAAGATGGGGACATATAAACCTTCCATTCTTTTAAATTTCACTTCTGTAAGTATCTCTTTTAAAAACTCAAGAGGGTAGCCCCTTAATGTGAAAAAATTTAGAATGAATTCACACTCCAGGTCTAAATGAGATGTGTTCCATTAAATGTATTCTCAGATTAAAAAACTTAGAAAGGTGAAGTCCTCTTAAGGTAATTTCTTACTACATACTAAAACCATTTTAATTAAATTAAATTTTATTAAATTTTAAATATTAAATTTTAGTAATGATGTTTTTGTATTACTATTCACCATTTATTAATATTTATTAATATTTATTATATTTATTAATATTTATTGATTTTTTAACATTTATTGATTTTTTACACACAACACTTATGTAGTAACATTATTATTGTTAATATTGGGTTCAGTACACCTATCATTTAAGTTATGAGTATAGATGTACAGTATAATAATTTAAAGGTACCAATATTGACATTTATTAACTAAAAGTGTCCCTAGAAGTGTCTTTGAAGTAGTTTAAAATGATTTGGTTGGTAGAGGTCGTGTATGTACATATCATTTCTTTATTATGCTTTAATATGCTTTATTATTTATTAAAGCGTTTATACAATATATTAGAATTAGGTCAGAATGGTTTTATTTGTATTCGTATACATACACTTGTTATTATTTATTATTTAGTGAGTGAAATATTAAAGGAAATATGTTGGTAAGGAAGGTTCACGTATTGGTTCAAGAGTGCCTTAACATAGTTTAAATATGGTTTTAATTTTGTGTTTTAATTGTTGTGATTAATACTGATTCAAAACGCTGGCTGTATTCATGCTTTTTATACATTGATTTTTCATATTTATGTTGGAGTCAATTGTATTAAATTAATTTAAATTCATCAATCAATTAATTATATTGGATAATGATGCTCAGATGGACTATATAAAGGCATATTTTTAAAAGGGTTGTTGTTTCTGATGAAGTTGGGGCAGGAGCCCTGACGAAAAGTGTATGATTATTTGCACACTTCAAAGTGAAATAAAACGTCTTTGTGGAAAGTTTCCAGTATTCGTTTAAATACAACTATAAGAACAGCTGTACTAATAGCGACTATCCTGGCTTTGGTGCTCGAGTGAGGTGAAGCGTTGTGTTTAGTCAAGGTTTCGTTTATTTTATAATATAGTTAAATGTTTTGCCAAAATAATGCTGGGCAAACTCTGCCCAACGCTTAATGGTGCGTTTGTTGAATGTAGCACAAAAGCGACAGACCGAGACGGCGTGGTCTGGGCCTAAACAAGGTATACAGAGGGAATGAAAATCCTTATGCGGTATTTGCTTCCCACAAGAAATACAATTATTAACTTTGTCTGACATCGGTCTGAGGCAAGAAAAGTTTCTCCAACGGGGTACTTAGCTTTAAAAAAGACTTTGGTTGCAAAATTTTCGTAATTTCAGGAGCTGGCCGACTGGCACTTGCGAACTGCTTCTGCTTCGGGCACCGCGCGGCAAGAAAGACTGAAGAAAATGGCGTTGGCTGGTTCTTTTATACCCCTGGCACTCTGACGTCAGGGAAGAAGCGACGACAACCGACGCCGGACCTAGACTTTGGAATTCGGCCGACCGAGGACCCGCCTGACGGCAGGAGAACCCATCTGTTATGACTGCAGCCGTATGCATGATGAACATCCAATACAACTAAAGTAAAAGCCTATTTGCTTATACACTTTCTTGCACAAAAAATCCACTCAATTAATCAGTAGTCATTCTTCCAAACCCTGACCCCCTACATCAGCAACTCTACCCTAACCAACCAACACCTAATGCCCACACTACTAACACGCATTTATCCTCCAAGCATAACTTCCATTTGTTAAATATGAACCGGAGATGCACATGTAATACATTCCATGACTTCCATGCCTACCTTGCTGACCACTCCCCCAATATAGTCTTTGCCACAGAAACCTGGCTAAAACCAGAAACAGTTGATAATGACTTCACCCCTCCAAGACTTAAATAAATCTGCACTGATAGGAAAAACAAGCAAGAAGGAGATATAGCAATTCTCTATAAAAACTCCCTAAACATAACCTTACTTAAACAAGCGATCCCAACATTTAACAATGCGGAGATCATTTTAGCAACACTAAACATTAATAGAAAAAACATATCTCAACTGTATACCACCCACCAGGTACCATCAATACTATCAAAAATCTCCCTCACTGCATATCTCATAACGTGTAATATGAAACCCTCATCCTAGGAGACAGACTGGCAGCTTATAAACAGTACTGCCACAAAAGAATCCATAAATTTATATGCCTTTTACGCAATGAATTTCTTCCTCCACTATAATAAACTCCAAAAACTCTAGCAGGCAGTCAACTTTAGAATGGGAACTCACCAATACACTTTGTGACGTCCGGCCAATACCTCACTGGACTGCCAACAATTAATGACGTCCCTTACTATCCTGTGTCAGTAACTAAGGAGCTTCAACCCTCACTACCGAATCCAATACGAGACTGTGAAATACTACTTCTGTTTAAGTGACAGTTTTCCCCTAAGAGCACAAAAGGAACATGCTCTATTTTCCTGGGACTGGACTATATACCTCTGTCCACCCAAATGTAATTTCTTATTACACACTTCAGAGCAAATTGTCCCAGTTTAAGACCTCTGATACACTCAACACTCAAAGTAAATTTAAATCTCACACATCCAAACACTTCTGGGAAAGCCAGACACAGATTTCCAGCTGTTTCTCTCTCCCAAAATAATACAGTAAAGATGCTATCAATCAGAGGGTTTCATGCCCTTCTAAAGGGGTGTCCAATTAAGAAAATTAATTATCAAAATAAATGATAGCTGTGACCTGTGGAGTATCAAACAGGTAGAAGCACTCTCTAATTTCTAAAGAAAAAACACTGGGTTCCAGCCACAATGTAAAGTAATAAGAAACATTTAATAATAAGGAAAAATGATTACACAATTGTAAATCAATAACTCTCAATAAATACCAGAATTCAATCACCAGAAATGTAAAATAAAACTGCAGGATAGGAGTCCGTTACTCTAGAAAATCTCTATCTTAACTAAGCTTTCCTTATCTAACTAAAGAATACTGCCCCTGATCTACTCTAAGATTTAACAGCATAGCCAAGGCAAGCTTACAGTTTAGTAAGTTCTCTTTTCTTGGTGTCCACTGACTGCTCAGTACTTGACAAACTGCAGTTTCAATTGTCTAATTTCAAAATGTAACAGCTGTTTAAAAATTTTCTTTTTTTAAAAATCTCTTAGCAACCAGGAACATTCGAATGACATCACTCACTGTTCGGCTGATTCTCCACAGTTCATAATTTAGAATGTTCCTCTAAAACATACACAGTTAGAAACGTTATCAAAGCAGTGATAGATTATTTAAACAAACATTCTGTTTAAACCTGAAAATATTCAATGTTTTAAAACTTATTTACATTTTCACAATTAGGCATGCTGGCATACAATACAAGTTAGTCTGAGAACATGCACAAAATGCCTGCCAGACTGAACAAAGTATCTGCAGTTGGCTGTCTACCAGATATAAGTGTTCACCTGCCAACATATGCTATTATAAGCTATAACAGCCAAGGCAAACAAATTCTATAAAACCAAATATGAAATTTAACCAAGTTCAACAAAGACTCCTTTATTAAAACACTATTTCATTATAACTGAAATATAACAAAAGCTATGTCTCCAGATTCTGCAGTCTCCCACTTAAAGGATGTTGTCCTAAAAATCCTTAAAGACTTAGCCTCAATCTGCAGTAAGAGTCAAATACAACCCTGCATCATAGCTAACTAAGGAAGCAAAATAACTAATGTCAGAACATGACAAAGCATGTAATGAAAACTGTAAACATAACACTCAAAACTCAATAAATGTATCTAGGCACCTAAGAAACTTTAATGAACTCCATATCAAACTAAACAAACCTACCTACTATAATAACCTTCAACCAAATCCAAAGATAAAAAAAATCCTAAACTTCTACTGCAACCCAGCCAAACTAACACACCTTCCCCAACAGTCAGTAATTGCAGTGAATCAATCTCCTCTCAGTTCAACTACGTTATAGAGATTGTACTATCCTTCATTAACACAGACCCCGTCACTTCCATCTCTCCCATCAACAAATCCAAATCTCTCCTATCACTTCATCCTCACCCCCGTATCTACCTCTAATATAAAAAAGCTTCTACTCAAACTGAAGCCCACCACCTTAGCTGCTGACTTGCATCAGAGTATCTAAAAATAATTTCTGATGCCAGTGCTTACTCCATCTCTACACTGGCAGATAGGTCCACATCCGAACAATATGCTCCTGCCATCTGGAAACATTCCTACATTATTCCATTACACAAAGCAGGTACAACTGACTTTAACAATTATAGACCCATAGATATCCACTCCCCATTTTCAAAAATCCTTGAAAAGTATATCCACTCAACTCATACTACATCTCAGCTCCAATAACCAACTCTCCAAAACACAGCATGGTTTCAGACCCCATCATGGTACATCCACTGCACTCCTACATTTTACTAACTCTATAAATCAACTTAGAAATAATGGCAAATTTGTGTCAACAATGTTTTTAGACTTGTCTAAAGCATTTAACACAGTATCACATCAGCATTTGCTCTCTTGATTCCAGATTTTCTCAATACTTTCTCTCATGGTACCTTAGCAATCCTGAAAGCAAGCAAGCGATCAAAAACACCAGGATTGCTCCCTGTTTCAACCTGTCACCACAGAAGTTCCCAATAAGGCTCAATCCTCCAACCATTCCTCTTCATAATCTTTACAGGATCATAGGAAGTTACAAGGCTACTGGCCCCGAGGCCCTTATAAGCCTAGCCAAGAGTTTAGCCCACGTTTAGACAAGTCAGTACCTGATGCCCCTGTCCAGCAGGGACATAGAAACTACACCCTGGGATTCTACCTGCTTCTCGTCCAGTTATCCAGGTTGCGCTTAAATAGGGATAAAGTGGTACTCTGCTTGATGTGGAGAGGGAGTCTGTTTCACAGATGGAGGAGTCTCTGCGACACAAATCTGTCCCGCCAACAAGTCCTGTTGATTTCACAGACCAGGCTGAGGCCGCAAGTGCAGGTTACTCAAGTAGAGCTTGACTTACAGATATGCAGCAGTCCCATCAAGGTGGGGTCAGAGATCACCTCATATGCTAGACAGAGGTCACCTCTGAGGAGTCTGTATGAAACTGAGTAAAAGGATAGGGATTTTAGCCTATCTGTGTAGGGTAGATGTTTGAGGCCCTGGATTCTCCTGGTGAGGAACCTCTGTGGTCTCTCCAGCTGCTACATGTGCTTTGCTACATACATGCTGAAAAGGGCGTTGTACTCAATAATGGGTCTTATAAGGGAAGAATACAGGGATGCTATGATTCCTTGTCCCTGGATGAGATACCCTTACTTATTAAACTCCATACTTCCTCACAACATGCAAGCACTGTTCAATTTGCTGATGATTCAACATTAATATCTACACCTGCAACTCTCGCTCCAAACTCCAGGAATTTATCCAAACTTCTTTTACCTTTATAGAAACCTGGCTAAAACAAATTCATTCATGTTCCTTAACCATAACAAAAGAAAAGTAATACTCAAACACAATGCAACAAGCAAACACAATCTTTGCTATTTACATCAGCAAAGAGCACTAACACAGAAATAAACATAATTGTCATTGATGAAAATCTCAAATCTGACTACTATATCTTACAAATCATAAAAAGACCAATCAGACACTGGGCAAAAACCAAACAAACCATGCAAACACTGCACAGCAAACAGAATAAACCTATTTAGTTCCCAGCCCTTTTCTATGCATCACCTATCCTAACCAACCTGAATATCACTCTTGAATCCAAACTAGCCTCTTGCTATAACAGAATTGCTAACTTTGCCACTAACACAACACATAGAACCCATCACTGTCAAGCCTTGAGGCAACTTAACTGGTTTAAACTATGCAATGTCCTAAAACATTCACAATTATAAACTGCATATAAACTTATTAACTACCCAGGTAAATGTCCCACTTTTCCTTTGAGAGATGTCCGCTCTGCCAATAAGTATTTACTAAAAGCAACAAAGTCTAATAACTCAGCCAGAGACTCACTTTACTCCTGCAACATCTCAAAAATATGGAACACTATCCCAGAACACATTAATCTCACTGACAAACTACATCTGAATAAATCCTGGTCATGCTCTTGCTCAGCACCAAAATCCTGGTCATGCTCACGCTCAGCACCAAGATCCTGGTCATGCTCACGCTCAGCACCAAGAACTTGGTCATGCGCATGCTCAGCACCAAGATCCTGGTCATACTCACGCTCAGCACCAAGATCCTGGTCATGCTCACGCTCAGCACCAAGATCCTGGTCATGCTCACGCTCAGCACCAGGCTGACTTTCCAATAGCCCATCATTTCCACCACCTTTCTTCACATTTGAACCCATTTCCTTTACAATCATACACACCTACTTTTTTCTCTCTTTTCTTACTTCACCTAAACCTTTTCTTATTTCTTATTCTCCACTAACACACTCTAAACTCTTGCTATATTCTTAAAATGTCTGCACCTCCTTGCAATACTTGCTTAGATATATCTTATGTTACAACGCTGTTTTCCCTTCTAAAGTATAACACTGTTTTGAATTTATAGCTACCAGAACTGTATACACTTATACATATTGATGTAAATACTTTATTGTACACACCTGTCCTGTTACTGTGTTCCCTGCAAAATGTAACTTGTTTTCCTGACAACTGTCTAAATTGGCTTGTTGAAATAAATGTACTGCGATGGAGCTTTTCTCCCCAGGCCTCTGCTGAAAATGGACTTTGCCAAGTTGGACTTACCTAGTCAACAAAGACAAAACACACAAGTAAATGTTATAGAGTACCTAATGGTGGCCACAAAACAAACAGCCATGCATGTCTCCACAGCACTTTCTTTAACGAGGATGCCTTAAGTCAGTGTTAATGTCAAATGTTAGCCTCAATGAACAGGCCTCTGGTACAGCTATCCAGAATTTTTTTGTTTTGTTTTAACATTTGAAAGAAAGACTAGTTCCCTAACATTTTTTGCAGATGTCCTCGATAACAAGTGAGGTCCAGATTATGGCTTATAATGCAGGTGTAGCATGCATTTTCCCCTAAAAAACAAAAAAATTTAATTACTTTTCTGAGGGAGTTTGCTTAGTAAGCTTAGTGCTGTGAATCACAAAAGAAACTGTGCATTGCTATACGATATGGGCAGCAAACCACTTCTCATCTGTCCTACAAACCACAGTCAGGAGATTATCAAGAACGTTTCAAGGTGATGTCCTCACAGACAATCATGGGGAAGAAGAGGAAAACTATCTTAGGCTGCATTTTCATTCCCTAGGACTCATTAGTAATGGTATCATAGTTACCTAATAAGTGGTCTTTCTGAACAATTCAAAAACTAGATCCTTAAGAACAGCAAGCATAAGTCCACCTCATTTGGAAAAACAATGTCATATATATTATGAAGGCTATATATAACGTACAATTGCACTGCAAAACCAGAAGACCGATATTATTTAGAAAACATTATGGATTCTATTGTTACATTTTATATTTACACTCTTTAAATACTGGTTCAAAGATCAATAAAGATTTTTTCCCCCAAAAGAAATATAAAATCGTATTTTGCCAAACAGTGACCTCTTCTGTCTCTGAAAATGTCACCACTATCAAAGAAGCCTTATACGTACAAGGGAAAAACGGTTAGCCAACTTCAACATTCAGCTGCTTGTAAATCCTACAAGTGGAATGGCAGTTGTAGGTGCTATACACACCCAAGCATACAAGCGTAATTAACTTAAAGTCTGACTAAGAATTATTTATGGGTGCTTAAGATATTGTCCTCAAGACACAAGCATTAAAAATGGGCTTGCACAGTCAATTCACCAACAGTACACTTTTTTGTTCCTATCAATGTCTGTATAAATTTCATGATGAAAATTCCATGTTACATAGTAAAGCAGATTAGTACAGGCTGCAGTTAGGGATGTTTTTAATGTGAGGAGGAGGAAAAAGTATTATCAGTGACTGCAGTACATGTTAAAGATTCTAAAACAAAAAAAGTATTTTAAAGATATTAAAACAAAAAAAAGTATTTTTTCTTGGTTATAATGTATCCAAGCTTTACACTGTAACAAGGTAAGAAAGACTTGAAAGAAACAAGTTAAAAGATAATATAATGCCATGTCAATTTGGGCTGCTGGGCTGAGGGATGTAAAATGTAATGATCACATTACATGGAGAGTTAATATGATAACAAACCATGTTGTCAGTGGGGCAAGCAGGTGTACACTCTCCTTTGGTGCAGAACACTGGGGGTTCTATTCCCGTACTAGGTAGATCTCTTACTGACACTGCAGTGCAGCACAAGGGGGCGCAGCCCTCCTGAGTGTGCCATCCTTTGGATGAGGTGTTAAACTAACACCCTATCTGCTTGAGTTGGTGGTAGCTCTCCTTCTCTCTCCATCTGCCTCCCTGTTTCTCTGGGCAGCCTCTGCACCTGGAATGGAAACAGGAAGTGCTCATGCAAAATGGGTCACACTCACAATGACAAGTAGAGGAAGTCCCTTGATGCCCTGGCCAAATTTCCCCAAGTAAATACAAATACCACCCTGGTTCTCCCCTGAAAAGGGGCTAATAGCCTAGTGGGATTAGCGCAGTCAACAAAAAGGTACATACATTAATTAAATTTTTTTACTGGGGTGAATATCCTTGGTTTAAGATACAAACAATGTTTTTTTATAAGCAACAGGCCTGAAAAATAAGAAAATGACAGTCTGTTCTTGTACTTGCAAAGTCATTAGCCATATATTTTCATTACTAAAATTCTTCTCAGTGGGATAAGAAGTCAACAAGTGCAAGCAATTAACCAAATCGAAACAACGTATTCCAAGTGAGATTTACAAAGATTCTTTCATACATCTGCAAAGTTGCTAGATATTTTTTTCTCATTACCAACTAATTTTGGAGATGAGCAGACCACAGGTGCAAGCAACTAATTATGAGAGCTCTGAACACCCTGTGCTGAGTGAAATGTAGGAGGTACTGTGTATTGACATTTAAAGGTACATGACAAGTAGTTCACTGAAAAACAAATTAAGTTTGAAACTTTGGGAAGTGAACAAGTTACACAAGTTGCTGCCTCACCAGCAGTCTTAATACTTCAATACATTCAATATAAAGTACAGTTTTGTACCTACCATAAATGTAGATGTTCGAAGATCCACATTGCTGCAGTCCTTACACTTGGGTAGTCCGCTGTCCTCGGTCGGCCCGAATATCAAAGTATAAGGCTGACGTCGGTCAAGGCGCATTTGACTGACATCAGGACGTCAGGGTACAAATGCGCATGACCGACATCATATCCTCAGTCTTTTCTTGCCCCAGATGTCAGAAGACCCTAAAAATAAAGGTCAAAAACCAAAAGACAGCAAACCAACAACCAACCATCCTAGCACTAAAAATATGTACAATATATACAATAGATAATATACACCCAATTGACCACCCAACCCACACAACCGCCTCTAACAACAGAGGGGAAGGAGGGAGGGTAAATTGGACTGCAGCAATGTGGATCTTCGAACATCTACATCTATGGTAGGTACAAAACTGTACTATGTTCTTCATCTCACATTGCTGCAGTCCTTACACTTGGGTAGAATCCCAAAGCAGAGGAAAGGGAGGATGGCCAAATTACAAGGAAGCAGGAGCTGCTAAAATGCCATGCAAAACAGCAGTGGCAAAACCAGCCCTGGATTTAGAGTAAAGTGGTAGGTGATAATGCCTGGAAAAAGTATGCACTGAACTCCAAGTAGCTGCCTCCAAAATATCCTTAGTTGCCACCCCTCTCAAAAAAGCTGTTGAAGTGGCAGTAGCCCTAGTGGAATGAGGCCTAATCCCAGCAGGAACTTCCTTGCCATGATGGGAATAACAGAAAGCAATGCAAAACCCAATCCACTTAGAAATAGTTTGTTTTGACACAGGCTTGCCCTGAGAACTCAAAGCAAAAGAAACAAATAACTGCTGAGACTGCCTGAACCCTTTAGTTCTGTCCAAATAATAACGCAACTGCCTGTGTACATCTAAAGTGTGCAAAATCTTTTCCCCTTTACTTTGGGGATTTGCATAAAAGGTAGGCAAATGAATAGTTTGGTTTAAAGCCACACTAGAAACCACTTTAGGCATAAAGGAAGGATTAGTACGTAAAGATACCCTATCCTTATGGAAAATTAAGAAAGGCTCAACTGCCATAAGGGCCTGCAACTCAGAAACCCTTCTTGCAGAGGTAATAGCCAACAAAAAAGCAGTCTTCCATGATAAAAACTTTAATTCAGCAGTAGCTGCAGGCTCAAAAGGTTGTAGAGTGAGTTTCTCCAACACAAAATTGAGATCCCAAGCAGGAGTAGGAGCTCTTCGTGGGGGTCTTATATTCTTTGCCCCTCTAAGAAATTGCTTGAACAAAGGATGAGAAAACAATGGTGGGTCACAGTCGTAGTGAGCTGAAATTGCTGCAGCATGAATCTTAATAGAAGAGAAGGACAAACCTTTGTCCAGTAACTCAGTAAGATATTGAAGAGCCACACTTAAATTAGGCCCAGAAACATCAAAATCCTTTGCTGCACTCCAAAACAAAAATCTCTTCCATTTGTCTGCATACACTTTCCTTGTACTAGGCCTTCTGGCTTCTAAAATAACATTCAAAACTTGTTGTGGAAGTGGAGGCCCACTATGGTTCAAAACAGAATATGCCAGGCTGTTAGGTGCAGAGAGTGAAGCTTGACATTGAGCAAATGACTGTCCTCCTGAGACAACAGGTGTGGAATCGAAGGCAAAGGCCATGGAGGCTTCCGTACCAGGCTCTTCAGTAATGGGTACCAATGCTGTCGAGGCCAATCTGGAGCTATCAAAATCATCCTTGGCTTGTCTTGTCTGGCCTTTAGTAGTACCTTTGGGAGGAGAGGCAGAGGTGGAAAGGCATACACATGAAGATTGCTCCAATTGAAAGAAAGAGCATCCACTTTCCAAGCTGTGGGATGAAACCTTTTTGTGCAAAACTTTGGCAGCTGGTGGTTTAGTGGAGAAGCGAACAGAGCTATGTCTGGAGTGCCCCATGACACTGGCAATTCCCGAAATACATGAGGATCCAATTTCCACTCGTGGGGATCCATAATTTGTCTGCTCAACACATCTGCTAAGGAGTTCTGTGCTCCCGGCAGAAACCTTGCCTGAAGATTTAGCTGTAAACTGAGAGCAGTCTCCCACAAAATCATTGCTTGCCTGCATAGAGGATAAGAATGTGTTCCGCCTTGCTTGTTGATGTACCACATGACAGTTGTGTTGTCTGTTAGAATCAACACCTGCCCTGGAAGAAGTAAATCCATGAAGGCTATTAATGCAAACTGGACTGCTAACATCTCTTTCAAGTTGATATGTAGATGTTGTAGTCTGGCAGGCCACTTGTCTTGTATCCACTTTCCATTCAGATGAGCTCCCCAAGCTTTGTCTGAGGCATCTGTCGTTAGAATCTGACTCGCCTCTGGCCGGGTCACAGAGAGTCCCTTGTTTAGGTGACATTCCTGAGCCCACCACAAAAATTCCTTTTGAATGCAAGGTATTATTTGAATGACAGTGTCCAAATCCTGGCAGTGCTGTGTCCATACATTTTGAGATACCATTGTAGCTTCCTCATATGCAGTTTGGCATTGGGAAGCACCAGAATACAAGATGCCATGAACCCTAAGGCTTGAAGGACTGTCCTTGCAGTCAGCCCGGACTGATGAGACAACTGATGAAAGTAAAGGGAAAGATTCTTTTGTTTGTCCGGGGTCAAAAGGCCATCTGGGATGCTGTATTCAGTCTCACACCCAGAAAGCACATGTCTTGAGAGGGTACTAGACTGGACTTTATTTCGTTCACAGAATACCCCAGGCATCTTAGCACTGCTATCACATAATCCAAATGATGAAGAAGCTCGTCCCTTTCTTGAGCCAGAATCAGGCAATCGTCCAAATAGGGATAAATCTGTATTCCTTTTAACCTGAGGAAAGCTATCACTGGAGCCAGAACCTTCGTGAACACTCTGGGCGCAGTAGATAAGCCAAAGGGCAATGCAGAGAACTGATAATGAGAAGTCCCAGCTCGAAAACGCAGATACTTCCTGCAACTGAGTCTGATAGGAACATGAAGATAAGCCTCCTTGAGATCTAAAGTTACCATCCAATGATCTTTGCCCAGCAGAGGTAAAAGCTGCTGTAACGTCAACATTTTGAACTTGGGAATGTCCAGATAAGTGTTGAGGATAGATAAGTCCAAAATTGGTCTCCACGTGTTCCCTTTCTTTGGTACTAGGAACAGGCGAGAATAAAATCCTAGGCCCACTTCTGGCATAGGGACCGGCTGAATGGCCCCTATTTGGAGTAACAGAGAAATTTGCTTGTGAGCCTCTATTCTTTGAGGAGGAGGAACGTCTGGCATGCCTTTGAAAGGAGGCAAGGTATGGAAATAAAACCTGTAACCGTGGTGTATGGTAATTAAACTCCAATTTTCTTTGAAAAGTGCCAACCTTCCTCCCAAAGGTGCTGCCAGACGAGAAGGCTCTGGCAGCTGAAAAGGTAGGTCATTGGGTCTGTTTACGAAAGGACTGACCCCTGCCCTCACCTGAAGACTGTGCAGGAGAACTTCCTGTTCTAGGCCTGAAAGAGCCCTGAGCTCTGCCCCTACCACGTCTAGATCTACCCCTAGACTGGGAATCATAAGAAGGATACATCCACCCCTTAGTAGGCCAATTTCTACTAAACTTTGGAGGCTGAACCTGCAAAAAATCTTTAACAGTCTGCATAGACTTAGCCTTGTCTTCCATTTTCTTTAAGACTGTCTCAACAGGAGAACCAAACAACACATCAGATTGTAAAGGAGCATCTAAAATCCGTGATTTAACATGGTCAGATAAATTCTGATCCCTCAGCCAGGCGTGCCTGCGAAGAACTGACCCAGTGGCAGCCACCCTAGACGAGGCCTGTACAGCATCAAAACCACATTGCAAAGAATGCTTACCCACCTGTTCAGAAACATGTACTAAATCTTGCAACTCTTTACAATCAATACCTTCCGCCAGAGCATCAACCTTAGACTTCAATTGTGAAAGGAGATAGTTTTGGTATTTTAACATGTGAAACTGGCAATTCAAAGCCCTCATAGTTAGAGTGGAAGAAGTATAAACTTTCTTTCCCCATCTATCCAAAGCCTTGGCCTCTTTGTCTGAAGGAACCGGATTCTTGACAACAGAAGCCTTAACACCTTTAGGCTCCTGACTAACAGTTTCTGGGTCTGCCCTAGGACTCTTAAAAAGATACTTATGAGCTTCAGGCACCCTGTAATATCTATCCGGTTTAACAGGAGCAGGAGGCAAAGAATCAGGATTAAGAGAAGCCTCTGCAAAAACATCTTCCACCACATCCAAAACAGGAGGTATAGCCAAAGGCCTATGCTGGGGTAAAAACAAAAATTCTCTAAGCCTTTTCCTGGAATCAGAGAAGTCCTGACCTTCCCACTTAAAATGCTCCCTCATAGAATGAAGAGTTTCTGAAAAAGAAAAATCCTCAGGAGGAGAAGCAGAAGGAGTAGAATCATCCACATCAGAGTCAGAATAAGGAGAATACTCCTGCAAGTCTTCAGTCGAAGACTCTGAAACATCCGAAGCCTGCTCAAAACTCCCTGGCTCAGGCTCCACCCTAGGCCTCTTATCAGGAGGGGGCAAAGATCCCCTAATCAAAGAAATCAAATCTTCTGCCATTTTAAGCATATGCTTCTTGGGCACAGTTCCAGAAGAACTTGGGGTGACACCAACTGAAGCTGAACCTGGCCTGCCTCTGGGAGAAGCCTTGGAAACAGAAGGAGAGGGCCTAGCCACCCTAGGAAGGGAGGGGAGTATAGTAACCTGAGAAGCCCCTTCAGCCTGACCTGCCTCCTGAGAGGCCACATCTTGCAATAATAAAGTCTCTCCCTGGGAACCCAAAGAAACCTCCGGTGTAGCCACCAGCTCCACCGACACCTCTAAAGAACCGGCGTCCGGTACAGACGGGTCTTCTAACCTAGGCTTAACTGCTTTGTCCTTGCGCTTCTTCGAAGAAGCGGGCGTCGGAGCATCCGACGGCATTTTATAATTGCACCGCTTCCCAAAGACTAACCTGGCACAATCCAACCTTCTCTTTATAGTGCGTTTATTGAATCTAGCACAAGAGCGACACCCAACAACGTCGTGCTCAGGCCCTAAACAAGGAATACACAAAGTATGATAATCTCTATGCGGTATCTGTTTCCCACAAGAAATGCAGTTATTGACTTTTTCTGACATCCGGTAAATCACTGAGGCAAGAAAAAACTAAAATATTCCCCAACGGGGTACTTAGCCAACTTTGAACTCGGTCTGAAACTTCGAAATCGAAAAATCTCAGAACGCCAACCGGCACTTGCAATGCTGCTTCTGCATCGGACCATGCGGCAAAAAAGACTGAGGATATGACGTCGGTCATGCGCATTTGTACCCTGACGTCCTGATGTCAGTCAAATGCGCCTTGACCGACGTCAGCCTTATACTTTGATATTCGGGCCGACCGAGGACAGCGGACTACCTAAGTGTAAGGACTGCAGCAATGTGAGATGAAGAACATCAGTGCATAATTTAGTTTATTTAAATTTAGCCACTGTAGTGTTTTTGAGAGGCTAAAAGGTAATATTTACTAATATTTACTAAATGCATGAAAACTGTTTTTTTCACACCTGGGAGGGGGAGACAAAAGAAAAGACTAGGTAATAATCAATAAAAGTGCAAACAAAGGGTCTAACATGTACTTTAGCAAAGGTAACCTTGATTTTAGAATAGGTAACGCCAATGGTTGCAGCTGTCAGTCTGGGGTAATTGCTCCTATCTGAAGGGGTAAATGGCATTTCTTGAAACTGTACACAGTTCTTTGTGCTTGTTGTAAGTTAAAAGGGGACAGGGGGTCCTGAAAGTACAGTTGTGTACACTTACCATAATTGTAGATGTTCGGGTGTATTCAGTGTTGCAGTTCTAACATATGGGTTATCCGGCTCCCGGTAGCCCTCAGTCGGCCCGAATACCAGAGTCCTTGGTATACGATGTCGGCTGTAAAACTGATGTCAGAACGTCGGGTATAAAGGGAGGCAGCCGACGCCATTTCCTCAGTTTTTCCTTGCCTTAACTGTCAGAAGCCCCCAAAAGAAGGCTAACCCAGGAAGGAAACACCCTGGAAACATGCCATCCAAAAATAACATCAAGTCAGTGCCTTAGGAAAAAAGGGGGAATGGAGGGTGGGAAACCAGGACTGCAACAGTGAATACACTTGAACATCTACATTTATTGTAAGTGTACACAACTGTACTATGTTCTTCGTGTTTCACTGTTGCAGTCCTAACATATGGGTTGATCCCCAAAGCCCAGGAAAAATACAAAAGGGGGGAGGAAGAGTCACAGATTAAGGGTTGGTAAGAAGGCCTTGCAAAACTGCAGAGGCAAAACCAGCCCTGGATTTAGAAAACAAAGGCAGACTGCAACGCTTTGTGAAAGTATGGACAGAAGACCAAGTAGCTGCTTCTAGAATGTCCTTAGTGGGCACACCTCTCAAAAAAGCTGCAGAAAAAGAGGCTGCTCTAGCAGAATGGGTCCTAATACCCTGAGGGGGAACCTTCCCATGCTGCAGATAACAAAAGTGAATACAATGAGCAATCCATTTGGAGATGGTTGGTTTCAAAATAGCTTTACCCTGAGCCCCAGGAGCAAAACTAACAAACAACTGCTCAGACTTCCAAAAGGGTTTAGTCCTGTTTAAGTAAAATCTCAACTGTCTATGCACATCAAGAGAGTGCAAAATCCTTTCCCCTTTATTCTGGGGGTTACTGAAAAAGGTAGGCAGATGAATAGACTGGTTAAGGGTCAGACTGGAAACCACCTTAGGCATAAAGGAGGGATTAGTTCTCAGAAAACCCGATCTGTATGAAAAATAATGAAAGGTTCTACTGCCATTAAGGCTTGCAGCTCCGAAACTCTTCTGGCAGAAGTAATAGCCAAAAGAAAGGCAGTCTTCCAGGAAAGAATCTTTAATTCTGCAGAGGCAGCAGGTTCAAAGGGAAGTAGAGTAAGCTTCTCCAGGACAAAATTAAGATCCCACACAGGAGTAGGAGCTCTTCTGAGAGGTCTAAGATTGCTAGCTCCCCTCAGGAATTGCTTCATCAAGGAGTGATAAAAAACTGGTTGCTCAAAAGAACAATGAGCAGAAATTGCTGAAGCATGAATCCTGATTGAAGAAAAGGAAAGTCCACCTGCAAGATAATCAAGAATGAGGGAAAGAGAAGGATGAGAAGAGTCTTCTCCTTTAGTCAGCATCCAAGAGCAAAACCTCTTCCATTTATCTGCTTAGGATTTCCTGGTGCTAGGCCTCCTGGCCCCATGAAGAACTTCAACCACCTGCTGGGAAAGATTTAAAGTATTAGCCAGGCAGTTAAATGCAGAGTTTGAAGATGAGGATGAAGAAACTTTCCTCCTTCCTGAACCAACAGATCTGGTACCAGGGGAAGATGCCAAGGCTGAGCTTGGGAAAGGCTGCAAAGAAGGGGATACCAGTGCTGCCTGGGCCAATCTGGTGCTATAAGAATAGCCTTTGGTTTTTCGTCCCTTATCTTTAGCAGCACTCTGGAAAGAAGAGGGAGAGGAGGGAAGGCATAAATTGAGAGCTGTGTACATGGGAAGGACAAAGCATCCACCCTCCAAGCTTTGTTGTGAAACTCCCTGGTGCAGAAGGTTGGAAGGAGATAACTGGTGTGAGAGGTGAAAAGATCTACCTGAGGAGTGCCCCAATGCTGAGTGATGAGTGATGCGATGGAAAATTATCTTGTTCAGTTGCCACTAGTGAAGATCCAGAACATGTCTGCTCAACTGATCCGCCAAGGAGTTTAGCCTCCCTGGAAGATACTGGGCTACTAGATGTATGCCCATGGAAGCTGCTAAGGACCATAGTCTCATGCTGTGTCTGCACAAAGGGTAAGAGTGCGTCCCCCCTGCTTGTTGATGTACCACATGACTGTGGTATTGTCTGTCCTGATCAGAAGAGTACCAGGGTAGAGTCGGTCCTTGAAAGCTAGCAAGGCCTACTGCACCGCCATCAATTCTTTTAAGTTTATGTGCAAATGAATCTGTTGGGTGCTCCAAATTCCTTGTATGCCCCAGCCTTCCAGATGTCCCCCCCCATGCATAATCTGAGGCATCTGTGGTGAGAGTCAGGCTGGCAGGTGGTGGGCGGAAAGGCAGACCCTTGTTCTGAGGACAGGCTGTCGCCCACCAGAGAAACTCCATTTGTAGACAGGGAATAAGGTGAAGAATCAAGTCTAAGTCCTGTGTATGTTGACACCAAAGGTTCTTGAGATGCCATTGAAGTTTTCTCATATGCAGCCTTGCATATGGGATCATCAGGATACATGAAGCCATGAACTCCAGTGCTTGTAAGGAATTGCCTTGCAGAAAGCTGGGTCATGCTTGCCAAGTTCTTGAAATAAGCCGAAAGATCTTCTTGTTTGTCTTGAGTGAGGAATACCATCTGGGTGGCAAAAAGCAATGGCCGGCACCGGGCACTTTGTGAAAACTCTGGGAACAGTAGATAAGCCAAAGAGCAGTGCAGACAATTGGAAGTGTTGCTCCCCAGCCCTGAAATGAAGAAACTGCCTGCAACTTTCCGTTATTGGGATGTGCAGATAAGCCTCCTTGAGATCCAAAGTTACCAGCCAAGAATCCTTGTCCAGCATTGGCAGTAACTGTTGAAGAGTGAGCATCTTGAATTTGAGAATCACCTGAAAAGTGTTTAGAATAGACAGATCCAGAATAGGGCGCCAGGTGCCCCCTATTTTTGGGGTACCAAAAAAAGTCCTGAATAAAAACCTAGGCCTGCCTGATTTGCAGGAACTGGCTCTATAGCACCCATAGTCAGTAGAGAAGAAATGTGATTCTCTACCTCTGCCCTGAGAGTTCTGGGTACGTCTGGGTACCCTTGTAGAATAGGGAAGGTGTGAAATGAAAACTTGTAACCTTGGTTTACTATGTTGAGCACCCATTTGTCATCTATGATGGTAGACCATACCTCTGTGGACCTGGCTAACCTTCTCCCCAAAGGAAACCCTGGGCCCGCAGAGGTAGGCACAAGAAGGCCGAAGTCATTGAGAATGCTTGCTTTGGGAAGCTGGCTTAGAACTTCCCGATTTAGCAAAAGAAGAATGCCATTGTTTAGCCCTTTGAGGGGCAGAAGCCTGCCCTCTGGAAGATCTGAACCACCTAGGCCTAGAGCAACCCTGCTTGTCAGGATCAGGAAAGACCAATTCTTGGAAGGATAATGCCTACTAAACAGAGGAGGCTTAACCTGAAGGAAATCATTGACAGCTTGCATAGATTTCACCTTATCCTCCAACTTTTTCAGTATCTCCTCAGCCTTGTTACCAAAAAGGGTGTCTTTGTGCAAAGGAACATCCAGCAATTTAGATTTTACAGGTTCAGAAAGAGGCTGCTCTCTAAGCCAAGCATGCCTTCTAATAACGGAAACAGTGGCTGCTGCCTGCAGGAAGCCTCCGAGGTGTCAAAACCACAATGAAGTGAATGCTTATTAACCAGAGTGGCAGAATTTAGCAAAGTCTTGTAAGTCTTTGTTCTCCGACATGGAAGAAACATCCCCAAGCTTAGCCTTAATAGCCGCCAAAGTATGCTGCTGATACTTAAGCATGTGAAAAAGACAATTCACGTATCTAATGGCAACAGTTGCAGAGGTATAGACCTTTTTACCCCACCTGTCCAAGGCCCTAGACTCCTTATCAGAAGGTACAGGGTTTTTAGCAATAGTAGCCTTAATACCCTTGGGACTTTGAGAAATAATCTCAGGATCAGCAGTAGGATTTTTAAACAGAAATTGATGAGAATCAGGAACCCTATATAATACCTATCAGGTTTTCTGGGAGCAGGAGGAACAGAATTAGGAGTTAAAGAATTTTCCATGAAAACATCATCCACAACCTCCAAAACAGGAGGTATAGCCAGAGGTTTATGCTGTGGCAAATCCAAAAATTCCCAGATTCTCTTCTTAGACTGAGGAAAATCCTGACTTTCCCATTTAAAGTGCTCCCTAAGAGTATTCAAAGTATCCCCAAAGGAAAAATCTTCTGGAGGGGAGGCAGAAGGGATAGACTCCTCAGCATCAGAATCCTCAAAGCCAGAAAAAAGTTGAGAATTTCCTTCCTCACCAGCAGAAATACTGGAAACCTCAGAATCTGAAACGGACAACAAATCAGGAGACAATTCCCTAGCCCTCTTGGAAGGGGGGATGAGAGCCCCTAATAAGGGAAAGATGATCACCAGCCATCTTTACCAACTGGGACTGAGGCACAGGAGGGGAGGCCGACGCCTGCTTGTGGGTAGATTTGTGGCTGGAAGGTTTGCTAGTAATCCGGAGGGACTCGGGAGGCCTAGCAACTGCAGAAGTCTGAGCTAAGGTAGTCGGGTCTAGCTCTGGTCTCATGTCGAAGAGAAGAGGCGTCAGAAGCTGGTGCCTGCATAGCAGCTCCGGACTCATCTGAGTCTGCGAGAGACGGAGGGTCTGAAGACAAAATAGCAGCCTGTGGCATGGAGGACTCCGTAAAGGTCTCGGCAGAGGCCTGTGGCTGAAAATCTGCAGACTGTAGGGGCTGCGAAAGCACCTCACTAACTACCGCTGGACTGACGAACAATTTCACTCGCGCGTCATCAGCAGCTTTAACCGTAAGCCTGTCACAGTCCTTGTATTTTCTGGGTATATCCAAAGTTGGAGACCAGAAGATGCCATACCAACGAACTTAGGCCAGACTCCGAAATGCTTATATAAAATCTTAGCTCTACGGCGTACGGTACGCGGGTTGAAGGAAGCACAGAGATTACAGTTAGAGACGTTGTGCGCAAGGCCAAAACAAGTTATACAATAGGAATGACAATCACACTGCGGAATCCGTTTTCCACAGGCAAGACAGTTATTAACTTTATCTGACACTCGTTAAAGCAAGAAAAGATGGTCCCCACCAGGGTACTTATCTGAGGGCGTCTTCAGCTTGGTAGTCGGAATGCAAAATGAAGGTAAACGGCCAACCGGCACTAGTGCGAATTGCATCTGCTTCGGGCTCCGCGGCAAGAAAGACTGAGGAAATGATGTCTGCCGCCTCCCTTTATACCTGACATTCTGACATCAGTTTTACAGCCGATGGCAGCCGACGTCATATACCAAGGACTCTGGTATTCGGGCCAACTGAGGGGTAACAGGAGCTGGATAACCCATATGTTAGGACTGCAACAATGAAACACGAAGAACATCATCTATTTATTTCTTTTTTTGTTTTGTTTTTGTTGTCACAGAAGCAAAAATACTTAAAAAAAAATCTGACACAGATTTAAATGCAGACGAGAAAAAGCAACTACACAAGAGATCAGCCTCCCACACTTTAGTGCATTCATGTACAATAAAAAGTTGGAATACACATTGATAGGCGCTGTCATATATAATAGGTGAATGTAACAGCTTTCTATCATATTGGCCACTATGCCCATACTACCACTGCATGTACAGACAAAACACAAAAAGTACTAGATTATATTAAGAAATGTAGAGTGCAACTAACAGTGTTGCAGGAGATGTATCTGAATAGAAACAGTCTTGTGAATTTGGCAAAGAAAGCATTTTGGGGTGGACATTCAACAGAATATCAGACAGAAAGAAAAAGGAGAATAATTCTACCTGCTAGAGGGGAGCCAACAGTGATAGAACAGGGAAACAAAGACAAAGATGGTAGATTTGTGGTAGTAAGGGCTATTGGTAAGGGATAACGATTATGCTGGCATGTATTTATACTCCACCTAAAATTGCTGTTATGAATGAAGCTTATCATAACTTTGAGAGAAATAATCAGCTTTCATCAGGGAATATTAGTTACTGGTGGAAACTGGAACTTGGTTTGCAATACTGAGAAAGTATCATGGGAACCTAGAAAGAAAATATAACAAAAACTGTTATACTTCTGAAGAAATACATGAGAATATTTGGTATGGAAGATGCGGCTTCGCTATGAGGAAGATAATTTACCTATTACTATCCAAGGTACAATAAAAGTGGGCTAAGCTGGATAACATTCATATTTCTCATGAGCATGTACATTTAATTGAAAGCTCTGACAGCCATTTAACAATAAAAAACTAAAATAAAGATTCCGGGTAATGAAGTAAAAATGAGACGCTTGCACTTTCCTATCTACCTGTTAAAAAGGGAGGAATTTAAAGAATGGTTATTGGAAATGATTCAAGAGTTGTGGGGTAAGATGTACATTTCTTCAAAAGGGGTAGCTAGTAATGGTGATAAAATGAAAATGGAGTTTAAAGACATGGTAGATGCAAGAGAGAGATACATGGGAAGTAACAGGAATTATTTTGAGAGGCTGAAAAAGGTTACGGCACTGCAGAATAAGGGAAATCACCAGCTGCAGCAGCAACTGCAGAGTGATAAAGCTGGGAACACAGAGGATCTTGATAATCTGCATACCTTTAGAAAGGTTGCTGTTAATTACTTTTTATAACAACTCAAGAGCACTGCAACTTTTTATAATTTATTTTATTTTACATTTGTTGACCGGGCTAGTCTACCTGGATACATGTCCATTTTCAGTAGAGGCCCGGGGAGATGAGCTCCAAGATAGAACAATGAAATTAACATGATAACAAATAAAGAAACATTAAACAAAAAAAAAATCATATTTACAATGCATATTACAGGTTAATAACAATAATAATGTCTTAAGAAAAATAGATTAAAAAGGATAGTCACCAAATTATTTAGGGAGCTAATGACAACAAACAAAACACAGAAGTAATGCAGACATTTCACAAATTGTTTGGACATTTGTATAAAGCAGAGGAAGATGGAAACCAAGAAAAGGCACAAATAGAAATATTCATAGGAAGACTTCATTATGCCAAGGTTATAGGAAGGTGTGGCTCGACAACCAATAGTTAAGACAGGATGAAATAAGATAAAACTGGTGATGTATACTCAGTCAACAGGGAGTCTCCAAGAATAAATAACATTCCTGTGGAAGTTTGGAAGCTTTGGGTGGGGGGAGGGGTGTTAAAAATATGGATGGTTTTGTGTAACAGTTTTTTTTACAAAAGGAGGGTAACCAGCATCTTGGAAGAAAGCCGTAGGGGCTGTATTACCCAAAGAGGGCTAAAGACCCAGATTCATACAGACCCATTTAAATTTAAACTTAGATTATGAAGTGTTTATGTCTATACTAGCTAACAGAATGCCAAAGATGTTGCCAAAATTCTTAATATGGATTAGTGTGGATTTGCTAAGGGGAGGAACACTCAACATTAACAGAACAATGATGATCCAAGGGAAAATGTAAGAAAATACCATTACTGTTGGTGAGTTTTGATGCACAGAAAGCATTTGATATAGTCAGCTTAGATTTTATGAGAAGTACTATGGAAGCATTTGCATTCCATGATGGAATAATACAGGTGATCAGGAGGATTCATGCTGAGTTGACAAAGGTAATTTCAGTGAATGAAAACAAACCAAAACCTTTCGCCAAAACTACCTTCACCAAACATTAGTTTTTTTTTTTTTTGCTCTGCAGCCCCACTGTGTACTTGTATATCCCAACTTCAAGGTCACACAACAGTGGGGAGAAAAAAGCAAACTCCACTGTTAGCAAAACAGCTTCAGTGAACAGCACTCACTCTCTTTGCATTCACCAAAACTATATTCGTCTACATGACGGGCTCCCAATTAGGTGGGCATATGAAAGGTCTGTGGTAAGAATTAAGGTGGGAGGGCTCCTCTCCCACAAGCTGTGTTTGAGCAAGGGAAATCAAGCAGAGACTGCCACTGGCAAAGAAAATAAGGGGCTCTCAAATTTAAGAAAGTAACTGGTATGATACACAAGAAAAATAGTTTTAATTACAGATATTATTTTGTACTTGATAAACCCAATAAAGGACATTTTTGTGTTGTGGAACATTACAAGACAGTTTTAAGTATTTTCAGGATATAAAATTAATGAAAATAAAACAAAGGCTACAGAGATAAACTATGTAAACACATGAATTGTTTTCGCAAAACCCATATTTATGTGGACATAAGTACTTAGATGTATGCATTAAAAAAAATGATTCTGTTATAGCAGCTAAGGATAAGCAGGATGACACTTGTTTGTTTGTTTTTCGGCTTTTCCCGGTTAGGGGTCGTCACAGCGAAACTCTGGTCTGCTAATGATTGGCAGTAGATTTTTTCACGAACGCCGAGGTGGCAGCTCAACGTCCAACCTTCAACGAAGGCACGCCCATTTACACATGTCTTTCGAACACCCATCCAACCGTGGCGAGGACATGCAGACTCCACACAGAAGGCACTCCCCGCACTTCAGTCGAGAAGCAAACGGGAGAACCTCTTGCTGTGAGGCAACAATGCTACCGCTGCACCACCACGGATTATAAGCAGGATGAGACTAAAAGGAGAATATAAAAACTGAGAAACCGGATGCTCATGATTACAGATACGGAGTGCAACATAAAGCAGTGAAAACGCTTCGAGTTCCTTTAGTTTTATATACAAGTCAGGCATACTTTTATCAATTAGAAGAGAAGTTGGGGACCCTAATGAACTGTTTAAATAATTTACTTGAAGAACAAAGCAAGAGTTAAGTAGGATAAGTTGAGTCTTCCCAAATATCAAAGTGGTTTAGGATTAGCTATCCTGAAGGGATACTTAAGAGCTATGCAGTAAAGACTCATATACGCAATACTACCAGGAGGTTATAAATCAAGAAAAGAATGATGTTGATGAAACTGGGGGGGTGAGAAATAGGGGATGAATAGGATTTTGAATACAGGTCCTTAAGGAGAACCACCACCATACAGAACACTATATTCATAAAGTAGTAGAAAGTATTCCGTGAACTCAGTCAACAGATGAATGGAGAAAGGATATCTTACCAACTCTGATGACTACGAGTAGGTGTGCAAAAAATATGCAAGAGGAGGCTGGAATTTACTGGAAAAATTAGCAAAGGAACAAAGTAACCATGAAGGGAAAGGTAGAAGAGTGAGATGATGCCAAGCAAAAGTTTGGACTGCAGGCTAACTGCCTTCCCTACCAAGGGCTGATGATAGAGTGAAGGCACAGAGAAAGGATAGGGGAGAGTCAAATGAAAGACCAGCTCTGTTAAAGAGTCCTTAGTAGGGCCAAGAAGAGAAGCCACTGTTAAAATGGATAATTGGTGGGACATATAAAATGTTGCATAATAAATACAATAATCTATCACAACAGATTAGAAACGACTGGAAATGAAAATGGGAAAGAATTTACAAAGGAACAATAGGAGGACATCTGTATGGCTCCCAAGTATGCAGCAGAGTCCAGGAGGTTTAGGATGTTTGTTTGGAAGGGTTTGCATATGCATTTCACACAGTTATCAGTAACTGCAGATAATTTATCCTCAGGCAGACAGCTAACGTTGGAGATGTGGTGGGAAAGAGAGATAATTGGGAACATGTGTTTGTGAATGTAACAAAATGGCAGATTTAAAAAAAAATCCATATGGAGTACTTTGTCAGAGATGTTGGGGAAGTAAATCATTTTCCATAGAAAATAATTCCTTGGAGGTGAGATCTGCATTGCCTGTATATAATACGACCTTTCAAAGCTTAATACTATTTGTTGGGGGAGACAATAACTAGAAAATGGAAGTCAAAATCTAAACCAACTATAACCAAAACACTGAATATTGTAAAAGAGATACATGAACTGGAGGTGGGATCTTTAGAAAATGGAAAAAGAAAATTACATAGAAATAAATGGAATTCGAGGAAGCAATACATTCAAAATAATGTTCAGAAGAAGGAATGAGGTTTGAAAAAAAAACAGGATTGAGCAAATTATGAAATGGAGTCAACGATAACTGTTAAAAAAAGAAAACATGGAAATTTTTACTACAGTTTTTCTATTAATGTGTGTTTACCTGCGTCATTTTTAAAATGTGATTTAATAAAGATGTTTAATTAAAAAACTCTGATCAAAAACACAGGTCAAAGTTTCAACACTTTTTTTTTCTTTGAGGAGCTTCAAAAGACATTAAACATAGTGAGAGGCCAAATGTGACCTGCCGCCAAACAGAAGCATTTAACATGAGAATCTACTTCAGAAAGAGAAAGAATATGAAGCAAAATGACTGACCTGACCTGACTTACTCTCTCCAAAATTGGCACTGGCTTGACGTATGCCAAGCTCTTTATCTTCCCAAATGATTAAATTTTCAACACAAGACCAATATAAAAGACTGGATTTAAAAAAAGGTCCATTTAGTATCCCTAACAGCTATCTCATTTTAGATCTAATTTATTTTTAAACATGATTAATGGTCTCCACTGATAAAGATCCCGCAAAAATATGGCAAAACCTTAAAAATTTCCATAAACAAAAAACCCAAGCAGATGACTAGTATGCCTCATCCCCACTAATCCACTAATTTGAAGAAAATTATTCCCAAATAATTGTGAAATGCAATCATATATGTCCATATTATATGCTCCATTGTCCTCACCTTGTGAAATGAATACAAATCGAGTTTCTCCAGTCTATTCTCAAATTCAGTAGCCCTTAACACGTGTTGCCTTCCTCTGCCATGCATTTCTTGTTCCGTAAAGTCGCTAGAATTGAACACACGACTCCAAATGGACCCTGACCACCACCCTGTACTAGAGGATGATAATTAACCACTTCTGTCACAGGTCTCTGCTCACCATTACAGTGGCTTTCACTATTGCTTTCTCACAATGGAGACAGTACTTCATTGCTCAAGTATTAATTCCCACGTAATTCACTGCCGGGATATTAATTCTACCCCTAAAAACCTTTACATGTACCATACATGCCAGCATTGTATCTTTTTATGTGTTTCTAAAATGTATCATCCTGTTCTTAATAGCATAAATTCACACCAAACTTATTTGCCTACTTCAGTGAAGTGAAAGCTGCAAGAAAAGTTGCAATCTACCCAGGCAATTATGTCTACTCTCACTCCATACTGTTCTCCCTTTGCCCTATGGTCTTTCTACATCATATTCAAATTAGTGTTATCGTCTCTAGTTTTCTCAATTATCAAACATCTAAAATACATCAAATGCATGTATATTAAGCCCTTTACAATAAATGCAACGTTTTAAACTTTGCCTATTTTTTTCTTTTATTGCCATCCCTTAAAACTCATTCTCCTGTACATTCTCTTCATTTGAATCCCCAATTATCATCTACATTTGGGGCACCCTTTTTACTTCTCTCCATACTCTTCCCCTCAAAATGTCACATCAGTCACTGCTTATAACAGAGTTCCCACAGTTCTAACTGCATCTCCAATCATCTACTGGTTTACAGTCTTCAGCGACTGCTGTTCTCTCCAATCATCCCCCAATTTGCCCTCCTTTTCCTTTTTTCTGCTAACTGGAACACAGGAAAAAAAACTGGGCAGTGCTGTGGGTTAAGCCTGTCATGTGATACAACAAGCAAATTCTTGGAGACCTGGGTCATCCTGACTGCAAGTATGAGACGAAATTCAGAAATGTGCTGAGGAGGGGACACTAGAAGAAGAAATTCCAATTCACTACAAAAGAAGGCCATCAAAATCAGATCCTAAACATTTTTTCTCCTACTACCAGAGACAACTCCCGGAGCCATCCTATCAGTGCATACCCCTCATCAACACCCTAAAACACCTTCACCTCCCACCTTAGTACCCTAGGCTTCTGCTCCTATCCCTAACACGTCACAATACCCTATATCTTATTGAACAAGAGTGTGACGCAATAGACAGTGCAACAGCTCAAACGATTACAATCTGCCAGCGGGAGAACAGTACAGAACATACTAGGGTCTACGACAGTACAAGCCAAACAATAAACTCTACACAATATCTGCACAAACTGGAGTACAGTACTGCTGAAGTATTAAATTAGCAAAAGATGAACAATGGCCTCAGACAGCAAGATATTGCAACATCATTTTATTGTTTTACTACTGTTACGATGGCAAAGTAAAAGAGAAAACAAAAAACAAACACACTGCTACATTCAACTTAACAAAACAGGAGGTACATATTTATGCAGAACTTCAACACCAAGTTACAGAGATGATTTTCTATACAACACATTACAGACAAATTGTAGTAGACATATATGTAGAAATCCCATTTTGGGGTGGCAATAACTACTCTTAAGTCATTCAGCAAGATAAACACTTATTTGTTAATTGATGACACACAAATATACATGTTAAAAAATACTTTCACATTTTCAGCATTGCAGCCATTATGCGGCAGTTCATGGCTGAACGGGAAAAGCAACATTCCCTGGTGTTAGGCAACATACTGGAAAGTGTATGATAGGGTGAATGTTAAGTATAGCACAACTATCACAAGAATTTCAGTGCACTGGCTGTTCTGGAGGTTTTTGTTTTTCCCCAAGGCTGCTTGTCTGTCTTCTATTGTTCTTCAATCTTAATTTAACATTTGTGTTCATTCTGACACATTTGCCTCTTGGCCCAACTAATCTCAGAAATGTTATCTACAATTAACTCATTATGGTCATTCAAAAACACATAGTAGATGATGTGCAAGAATTAATTTGGAGAAGTCTCCAAAAGTAAAGTAGCTTGGAAAAGGAATCGCCCACAGCAAAGCAATTTTGAAAGGGGGTTAATCTAAAACATGAACTACAAGTTTTAGAGCTTTTATGGCCTTTTGTGAACATGGACTATATCATCTTTTCAGCATAGTCAGACAGTTAAAAAAAATGCACAGCAGTATATATATCCTACAAAATCATGCTGTGAAACAGCCCCTTTTATTTTAATTTTTTTTGTTGTTTTTACAAACTACAATTCCCAAGCTCCTCGACTCCCAAGACTTCTTTCTCACTGTGACATTCCTCATAGTTGGTTTTCCATGATTTTTCTATGCCTTTCTTGTGAAATCTACTGTAAACTAGGAGATGGTGTAGAGTTTTTACAACCTGACAGGGAACAGTTGGCAGTATATGAGGAGAGTTGGGAATATGATTACCTTGTGCGTCTTCACTTGAGTATTTGTACAACTCTCAGCTTGTGTCCATGCTCATGACTCTCCACCAAACTCTAGCATGTTTTGTGCTTAGAGATTCTTGCCTAGTTAACAATAAACGTTTTCTTTTTTATTCAATGTCTTAAGCCACTGTTTTTCCTAGAAATAAACAGCTGCACATCTTCCAGATGTGAACATTGTAGGCCATGCATCAGACTGTCAGTAAAGATTCAAAGTTATTTTGTTTTTGTCCCTCTATTATGTTTTGTCTCTGTATTTCTTGAGCAAGGAGAGCAGACCATCCTCAATGTGTGGAGTAACATGCGGGGTTACATTTTTCATGATAGTTTTTGCAGAGCTGTGAAATACTGCTCAGTGAAGCTGCCAGCCTTTGAGTCAGGTATGGCGCTTGCTGTTGTATGTCTTGCAGCTTTGTTTTTATTCCCTGCCCTGTACATATCCTGTTCACTTTTGCTGTTGTGATTCCTTGCCTGCTTTGCTGTTGCCTTTTATGTTGTATTTTTCTGCATTTCATGGCTCCATTTCTTCTCCTTCTAACTCCTTTTGTTTACTGGATGTCACTCCTTTTGTCATACCTACTGCACCGCTTACAGTGCCTTCATCTGGTTTAATTCTGGTAATATCTGCCTTGTGCTATTTTTGGAGATATTGTGGTTTGGGTACAGAAAGTAGACAGAAATTAGCTGGCATTCTGTTTTTATGCAGTAAGGGACTCTTTATATTCATTTTCTTTATTCTGTGCCATGACTACCATAATGCTATTTTAACTGTTCATACTATTTGGAGCTCTACTCCCCGGGCCTCCACTGAAAAAGGGATTTAGCTCAGTTGGACACTCCTGGTCAACAAATGTAAAATAAAATAAAATAAATACATTCTCTCATACACACACACACACACACACACACACACACACACAAGGTCAAACTCAAAATGATACAAGGCAAGAACATCTACAGTTCACACGTCTAAGAAAAAGCCACCCTTTACATTCCACCTTTAGTTCATTACAAAGGGTACAACATGAATATTTCCAGGAAACAGGTTAAAATCCTACTCCCAGCTTACAAAAGCAAATTCTACTGTACTTATTTTGCATTTGTTTGTTTGTTAATATATTAAAGTAACAACTTCTGAGTCTGCTAGTGGTTTGCAGTTAACATACAGCACTGATTTGGTTGATCTGAGCATGAACTAAAACACTACAAAAAGTGTTTTAAAACTGTTATTAAATAAATAGACTACACACTTTTTTTTAATAAAAAGTATACTGAAGAGAGGAATATAAAATCAACATTACTAAGCTCCAAATACATAAAATCAGACTTTAGGACTTCCTAGGAAGCAACTGGTACTGCTCAGATAATACAAATGGCTTTTTCTCCAATCCTTAGGAAATTGAAAGGAAGTGAACAATTTTTGGATCTGGTGCACCACAATGCAGCACCACAGGGAGGCTGGCTCACCTGGGATACAAAAGCACAGGAATCTTGCACAACACTTCCAGGCCAAGCAGGAAATCAGGAAAAGGAAATAAAGCAACACAAGTCAAAACAAAGGTGCAACTATTCAGAATGCATATAATTAGACGAAACACAAAATTAACAGCCCACTGTAAAATGGTCAACCGAGTGATAACACATTTAGTTAGCTCTATGACTAGCAAATAATCATCACAAAATAAGTTACATCACACAACTGCAACGAATCACAGTGTATAGTAGTGACGTCAGTACTAGTTTACTTTTACCTTTGGGTACCTAGAACCATTTCAGTAAATATATTGCACTGCAAATTTTACATAAAAATACCAACAAAGTAATCTAATCTGTGCACATTAAATGAATGCCCTGCAATCGTTAAGGCTACTTTACGTCTCTGTGCAAGTTACCTGACTCCTGCTGTAGAAGTCAGTCCTCCTATTTTCATGCTGAGAAAATGAGTATATGTGAGTGAACCATCTGGAAAAGGAAAGGTGAGAAAATAAAAGAATGAAAACAGAATTTTATAGAGATGTAGTCTGGGATTTCCAGACTTTGTTTTTGGGGAGGTATTTCTGAATGTGACTCATAATGTGCCCTCGGGCAGATCGATGTCCTCCTTTCATGGATGACTGCAAGTCAGCAGTAACTCTGGAGTGAAGCAGGCAAGGAAAATGATTAGGAAAGCCTGGGGGGGGGGGGGGGGTTGCATTCTGAGAATTACCCAATTCAGAATAAGCCTTACTTAAGCTTTTTAGTACATGTACAGATAAAGAAGGTGCATTCACTAAAGGCCCCAGCAGCATGGGATGAGGTGCATACACACACAACCCACATGGACATACATTAATTATATACATTAGCAATACACTTTCAAATCCATAGTTCATTCTGTAATGTCCTGGTTAAACACTCCTTTAATTTAAAAAAGCAAGTCAACAATAAATATTTTTCCCACTTACTGGAAGTAAATCTGAAATATCGTCATTCTTAACTTTCCGTCTGCCTGGTTTAAGTCCTTCATCCATGCCATCTCCCTCATTCAGTACATCATCTGAAACAACGGGTTTTGCTTCCTCCATTTCAGCATCCACTGATAATGCTGGTATATGTTTTTCAGCTTCTTTTAGTTGGAGAATCATCTGACCAGCATCGACATCTAATGCACTAGAAAGAATCCGGATAACGGCATTGATGGAGTCTGCCTGGCTATTCGACGGGATAACACTCTTCAGATTCCACAGGGATCCTAAAAAAGCAAGCATTAGTCTTAATGGAGTCTGTTATAAGTTAACAGACCCCACCCACCCAAGTACAGACATTCCATATGCTAAGTGATTTAGACAGTGATGATGTGACAGCAAGGCATACATGAAGGCAGACAGACACAGCAATGTCACAGTTCAGTACCCTAACATGGTCAGCCTCCATTACCTCTGCTTGAGGCAGATATACAACTGCTTACACTAACAAACCCCAAAAGACACACACATGACAGTCCGACAGAGACTCCAGATTTTCAAGGCACTCTAATTTGCAAATACCATCGCACCTACCTGAAACTTGTTTGAATATATAACATAAATACAAATGTGCATACACACCAACATACACGTGTATACACGTGCACAGGAAACACACAGCAAGACGGAGTAATGCTAGTTTAAAACATGGACTATACACTGAATAAAAACATATGCAAATCGTCAGTCAAAGACTGCTTTAACCTTCGTTATATTTCTAATACAATAAGTAACTTTGTGAAGAATGCAAGAACATTTAAGGGATGTTTCTGGGGCAGAACACGAAATTCAATTCATAACTTTCTACAGAAGGATGGGTGAATATTAACTTACAGTGTACAGTCATGTTTCAAGAAACAGTAATATAAGGAAGAATGAAAAAGCATTTGGAAAAACTGATGGCTTTATTTATAATAATACATCATGCCAAAAGAAATGAATCAAGTTCTCTTTTATCAAGCTACTTTTGTATTACAGTAAATATTTAAAATGTGTTTTAAGAAATGCTTTCATTCACTTAAGGCATGGAAAAGAGAAGAAATATGAAATACAATACATATGGAAAACACTAGTTAAATGAAATGCTTCACTGTAAGCCTTAACTGGAATGTCACGTCACAAAATTGGTAACTAATAGCATTTAAAAACTCAAACCTTGAGAGAAACAGAGGCGAGGAGAAAATCCTCAAGAAGACAGTGAGCCAAAACACTAAGGATTCAGGTAAACAAAATCAAATGGAAGATATGTTTGATGTCATTTTTCCCCTTCCACATCTCTTTCAGAT
Organism: Protopterus annectens; assembly: GCF_019279795.1. Taxonomy (NCBI): domain Eukaryota; kingdom Metazoa; phylum Chordata; order Ceratodontiformes; family Protopteridae; genus Protopterus; species Protopterus annectens. The sequence continues at coordinate 407,249,819 of NC_056742.1, read as the reverse complement.
AGTCAAACTCTGCTAAGTTTTTTAAATCACTTTTAATGTTTAGTGCTTGTTTTCTTTGTCAAACAAAGGTTTTTTTTTTTTTTTTTTTATCTTCTTCGACAAATTCACATGCTGGCCTTGAATGTACAGTCTGTCGAGCTGTTCTCTACCACTAAGATTCTTCAAGTCTCCTACAAAGGATATTTTTTATAGCCACCATTTTGTGGGTCCCCATACACAACAGCAGTACTCAGGGGAGGATTTTCTAATAAAACACAGTATCATTCACACCATTTTCAAGGCTGAAGAATCCATGCCCCCCAAAGAAACAGGGGTGTATATCAGTTCCGCGAAAATCCATTACAGTGAATACCAAAAGAGCGACACGTATTAATCGAACCACACATACACCGAAAGCACTAAACCGCAAAATTTAAACCATCAAACGGTCATAGTCGGCCAACCCCACCACCCACTAAATACTACCTACCCAAACAAAATAAATAAACCACATACAAACACTAACCAAACCCAACTCCTAACCCTAAAGTAAGGCAACAAAACCCAGCTTCTAACACTACACTAAACCCCACACACACAACTATCTATGCACTATCCTTAACCCCTCCCTAACCCTGAGGTCCGTAACTACCACACACTTTCCCTACGGAGATATACCCTAACAAAGTAAATAATGCACATAAATACATTTAACAAAACCCTACTTCTAACACTACACTAAATCCCACATACACAACTATCTATGCACTATCCTTAATCCCTCCCTAACCCTAAGGTCCATAATTACCGCACACTTCCCCTACGGAGATATACCCTAACAAAATAAATAATACACATAAATACATTTAACAAAACTCTACTTCTAACACTACACTAAATCTTACATACATTACCTATATATACACTTACCTTAACCCGCACGCTACCCTAAGGTCCACACCTATCGCACACTTACCTTACAGAGCTATACCACAGACGGGCCAACCAAAACACTTCGACATTTCGAATTTCGCTGTTTTGTAAGTTTGGCATTTACGTAGTCTGCGCAATACGTGTCGATCATTTCATATTCACGGAAACAGTGTTTCGATTGTCTGATAGGGAGCCAAGAAACAAATTTCAGTTTCCGACCGTACATTCCATCTGTACTTGCACATTGTAGTCAACTCCTACAGCAACCTTTCAAACAGTCACAAAGTATACTAGGCAAGGCAGAACTGAAAGTAAATTAGCAGGTCATTCTTCCATACCACACACACACACACACACACACACACACACACACACACACACACCCCTAAAGACAATTCAGAAGTCACCAACATACCTCTCAAGTGGCCAGATGTTTGCGGAATGCGCACATTTTTGCTTCCTATTTTTTAGTGTACTCCTCATAACATTTGTGGTTTTCTGGCAAATCAATGCAGACTGACTTCACTAAATAACTACAGACATTTCAGTTTCAGACTTCAAAAAAATATTTACTCTAGCAACTTTTAAGTATATAAGAGCAATAATTAAAATTTGTTCCTATTTTTGGGCCCCGCCCCCACAGATACACCCATTATATGCATGTATGCATATGTGTATCTACATGCATTCCTACACATAAAGTGGATGTTTTGGGGGGGAGGTGGGAGGAAACCAGAGTACCCTGAGAAAATTGCACATGGAAAGAAAGAACAGTTGTGTACACTTACCATAAATGTAGATGTTCGATTGTATTCACTGTTACAGTCATTACATTTGGGTAATCTGCCTGCAGGTAGCCCTCAGCAGGCCTGAATATCAAAGTCTTGGATTCCTGCGTCGGATGCTGCCTCTTCTTCCATGACATCAGGTTGTCAGGGATATAAAACATGCAGCTGACACCATTACATCAGTTTTTCTTGCCCCAGATGTCAAGTGCCCCCACAATGGGAAACAATTATATGTTAGGTTACACCTCCAACAAAAAGCAAATACACCATAAAACAGAAATACACTAAACAAGAAAAGGTATAGCCAAGAGAAGTCAGGGGGCTGGAGGGAGGGTAACCAGGACTGCAACAGTGAATACACTCGAACATCTACATTTATGTTAAGTGTACACAACTGTACTATGTTCTTCGTGTTTCACTGTTGCAGTCATTACATTTGGGTTGATTCCCAAAGTTAAGGAGGGGAGGCGGAAGTTAGAGAGCATTAGGACCAGCTATTAAGCCCTGCAAAACTGCTGTGGCAAAACCAGCTCTGGATTTAGAAAAAAATAGGTATGTGGTAATGCTTGGTGAAGGTATGTACAGAGCTCCAGGTAGCAGCTTCTAGGATGTCCCTGGTAGGGACACCTCTGAGAAAGGCTGTAGAGGTAGATGCAGCCCTGGTGAAATGTGATCTTATTCCCTGTGGGGTAGGGTGCTTATAGCAGAAATTAATGCAATGTGCTTATCCACTTAGAAATGGATTGCTTTAAAATGGCCTTCCCCTCTGCCCCTGCAGCAAAGCCAACTAGCAGCTGTTCAGATTTTCTGAGAGGCTTAATCCTGTCCAAATAAAATCTAAGTTGTCTGTGCACATCCAAAGAGTGCAGTATTCGTTCTCCTTTGTTTTGTGGATTTGGGAAAAAAAGTAGGCAAATGAATGGACTGATTAAGGGCCTCACTAGACACCACCTTGGGCATAAAAGAAGGACTGGTCCTGAGGGACACCCTGTCTGCATGGAAGATGATGAAGGGTTCCACTGCCATGAGGGCCTGTAATTCAGACACTCTTCGACATGAAGTGATGGCTAGAAGGAAGGCCGTTTTCCAAGAAAGGAATTTCAACTCTGCAGTTATAGCTGGCTCAAAATGAGATACAGTGAGCTTTTCCAATACAAAGTTAAGGTCCCAGGCTGGAGTAGGGGCTCTCCTGGGTGGTCTTAAATTTTTGGCCCCTCTGAGGAATTGCTTTAGCAGAGGTGAGAGAAGAGGGGTGGTTCAGTATTATTATGTGCTAAAATGGCAGGGGCATGAATTTTAATTGACGAGAAGAAAAGGCCCTTGTAGAGCATCTCTGTTAAGTACTGAAGAATATGCGGTAAGTTGGCCACAGTTGTGCCCATCCCCTGAGTTTGGCTCCAGGAACAGTATCTTTTCCACTTTTCAGCATAGGATTTTCTAGTACTAGGCCTCCTTGCCTCCAGAATGACATCTAGCACCTGCTTACTGAGGGATGCTACTGGAGAGCTCAAGGAATTAGCCAGGCTGCAAGGTTCACAGTTTGAAGCTGAGGGTGCAGAATTTGGCCCTCCTGCTGGGACAGCAGGCAAGGGGTCTGAGGCAGGTGCCATGGTTCCAGCAGTGACATATGGCGCAAGAGGAGGTACCAGTGCTGGTGTGGCCAGTCTGGTGCAATCAGTATTGTCCTTGGTTTGTCCTTTTTGATCTTGAACAGAACTTTTGAGAGGAGAGGCAGAGGGGGAAAGGCAAAAACTGAGAGGATTTCCCAGGTGAACGACAGGGCATCCACTTTCCAAGCTTGACTGTGGGAAGTCCTTGTGCAGAATTTGTTCAATTGGTAGTTCTGAGGGGAAGCAAACAGGTCTGTCTCTGGATTCCCCCATTTGTTTCGCAAATGGTTGAATATCTTTGGTTCCAGTTTCCACTCGTGTGGGTCCATGAGATTTCCGCTTAGGTTGTCTGCCAGTGAATTAAGCTTGCCTGGCAGGTACTGAGCTTGTAGGTGCACTTAGTAGCTCAAGGCTGTGTTCCACAGAGCCATGGCTGGTCTTCAGAAAGTGTACAAGTGGGTTCCCCCCTGCTTGTTTATGTACCACACCACAGTGGTGTTGTCGGTCTTTACCAATAATTGTCCTGGAAGAATGTGGTCCTTGAAGGCTGTCAGGGAATTCTGTACAGCTAACATTTCTTTTTGATTGATATGCAGGTGCATCTGACTCTGGTTCCATTTGCCCTGAATGCACTGCCCTGCCAAGTGAGTCCCCCATGCACAGTCTGATCAGTCTGTTGTTAGGGTTTGGGCAGCATGGGGTAGAGTGAATGGGAGCCCCTTGCCCACCAAAGGAACTCTGTCTTTATACAAGGAATAATAGGAATCATTGATTCCAGGTCCTGAGTATGTTGACACCATAGGCTTTTTAGATACCATTGCAGTTTCCTCATATGCAGTCTTGCACATGGAATTAGTAGAATGCAAGAGGCCATAAACCTCAGGGCTTGCAGGATTTTCCTTGCAAATAGCTGGGTCTTTGTGGCCAGCAGTTTGAAGTAGGCTGTCAAATAAACTTGTTTCTATGGCGTGAGGGAGGCCATCTGGGAAGTTGTGTTTAAGTTTGCTCCCAGGAATACAATTTGCTGGCAGGGTACTAGATGAGATTTCTTTTCATTTATGGTATACCCAAGTAAGGTTAGAAGTTTCTTTACAAATGCCAGATTTTTAGTAGCATGTCCTGGCTTTCTGCCTGAATTAAATCATCGTCCACGTATGGGTATATTTGAATATTTCTTTGCCTGCAAAATGCAATGACTGGAGCTAGGCACTTTGTGAATACCTTGGGCGCAGTACATAAGCCAAAGGGAAGTGCAGAGAACTGATAGTGCATGGAGCCTGCTCTGAAGCGTAGGTATTTCCTGCAAGATTCCCTTATTGGAATGTGCAGGTAAGTGTCCTTTAAGTCTAAGGTTGCCAACAAGGCATCTTTGCCTAGCATAGGAAGTAGCTGCTGAAGTGTTAGCATTTTGAATTTTGGGATTACCAAAAAGGTGTTTAGAATAGAGAGGTCCAGGATAGCTGTCTTTTCTGGGTACCAGGAAAAGTCTTGAGTAAAAACCTTGTCCCCTTTCTTCTGCTGGGCAGGTTGAATAGCCCTGATACTTAGAAGAGAGAGAACCTGCTGTTGAGACTCTGCCCACTGATTTGAGGGTAGGTCTGGCCAACCATTTGGGGTTGGTAAGATGTGGAAGTGGAATCTGTATCCTTGGAAAACTATATTTAAAACCCATTTGTCCTGGGTAATGAGTTCCCAGTTTTTTGCATGCAGGGCGATCTTTCCCCTAAGGGAGCAGGCAGTTGAGCAGGGCTTGGAAGGTTTAAGGTTAAGTCATTGTGCCATTTTTCCATAGGGGGTGTCTTACTACTTCCAGCTTTGGCCTGTGAGTACCTCGAGACTGTAAGCCTAGGTGGTCTACTGTTCCTGGGTTTGGACTGAGAAGGCCTGGAAGAGACAGGAAAGGACCAATTCTTAGAAGGCCAATGCCTACTAAATCTGGGAGGCTGTACTTGCAGGAAATCTTTAACAGTTTGCAAGGATTTAGCTTTTTCCTCCATCTTTTTAAGGACTTCTTCTGCTTTGTTGACAAACAGGCAGTCTTGGTTTAAGGGAGCATCCAGTAATTTAGCTTTAACATGATCTGGCAAGTTTTGCTCCTTAAGCCAAGTATGTCTTCTAAGTACAAACCCAGTGACCGCACCCCTGCAAGATGCTTCTAAAGAGTCAAAACCACATTGCAAAGTATGTTTACCAACTTCTTCAGCAGAATGCATTAAATCCTATAATTCTTTATTTTCAGCACAGTCAGGAATCAACATCATTTTCTGTTTAAGTAGTCCAATAATATGCTGTTGATACTTTAACATATGAAACTGGCAGTTTAAGGCCCTGATGGCCAAAGTAGCAGAAGTCTATACGTTCTTACCTCATCTGTCCAAGGCCCTGGAATCTCTATAAGGGTTTTTGGCAATAGTAGGCTTAATGCCTTTAGGTCCTTGGGAAATGGTCGCTGGGTCCGCAGTAGGATTCTTGAAGACGAACTTGTGAGAGTCAGGTACTCTGTAATACCTGTCAGGTTTCCTGGGATCTGGAGGTAAGGTATCTGGGGCCAGGCTAGATTCCAAGAAGGCATCATCTACAATGTCCAGGACAGGAGGGATAGCTAAAGGCCTGTGTTGAGGAAGGAGTAAGAATTCTCTAAGCCTCTTTCTGGAGTCAGAGTAATCCTGGCTTTCCCAGCGGAAATGCTCCCTATGAGTGTGCAAGGTTTCACCAAAAGAAAAGTCTTCTGGAGGGAAAGCAGGGGGGAATGGAGTCATCTGCATCAGAATCCTCATAGGTAGATAAGGGCAAATCCTGGTAATTAGAAGAAACAGAAATTTCAGAATCCTGATCAGAAGAATCAGAAGGAAAATCAGCTCTAGGTCTATTGGAAGGTGAAGGCCGACTTCCCCTAATGAAAGTAATAGACTTTTCAGCCATTCTTAGCATTTGTTTTTTAGGCATATGGGCCTGACTATGCGGTTTGGACGTCGGTTTTCTAGGCGTAGGCTGAGTTTTAGGCCTTGAAGAAGAAGATGACGTCGGTTTGAAATGCAAGTCAGTAGGCCTGAATACATCCTCAGAAGCCGGTGCCTGCACAGCGGCTCCGGACCCATCCAAGGTAGAGACATCCGCAGGTTTCATGGTCGAAGAAGCATCTCGTGGCATGCCAGACTCTGAATGGGTCTCAGTAGAGGCCTGCGAATCTGAAGTAGCAGGTATCAGGAGCTGTGAAAGCGCCTCACTGAGTACTGGCGAACTGGCAACTTGCTTAACGGAAGCATCGTTGGCAGCTTTGGACTTATGCTGTCTCTCTCTGTCTTTATCTTTACGTTTTTTTCAGTAGATGATGGCTTTCCGAAGCCATTTCTGGATAGTTAAACTGAGTATCAAAATAATCTGCAGCAAAAATAAACAGACGACGAATAATTTGGAGGTTGAATAAGTCACAAAACCGACAGCGAGGGACGTCGTGGTCTGAGCCTAAGCAAGGAATGCATTACGAATGAAACTGCTATTGCTTTGGGCACTGCGTGGCAAGAAAGACTGATGTAATGGCATCGGCTGCATGTTTTATATCCCTGACGACCGGATGTCATGGAAGAAGAGACAGCATCCGACGCAGGGATCCAAGACTTTGATTTTCAGGCTGGCTGAGGGCTACCTGCAGGCAGATAACCCAAATGTAATGACTGCAACAGTGAAACATGAAGAACATCATGCATACTGTAAGGTAGAAATCCTGTCACAAGTTATCAAATAATGGCTTAACAAGCAGGAAGGAGGTTTGTAAAATTACATTTGTTTTTATGTCAAGTGGACAATTTTGAGAGTTACTGTTTAGCACTTTGGTCTGGATGGGGCATAAACCTTTGCAGTAATGTTTAGATTCTGGTACAGAAAAGAAGAGTCTGCTCCGCCTTCCACAGACAGGAAATCAAAGTAGACTGCCAGGTCTTTCTTCTGCATCACGTAAACATCCACAGACAACTGCCAGTCCACCTACTAAATGTGTTTGGGATGTAAGAGGAAAAGTACAGTTATGTACACTTACATAAATGCAGATGTTCAAGGGTATTCACTGCTGCAGTCCTAACCATTGGGTTATCCATGCTGTGGTAGCCCTCAGTCGGTCCGAATACCAGAGTCAAGATTTTGTACGTCGGCTGTTGTCACTTACTGGATGATGTCAGGTTGTCAGAGCTATAAAGGAGAGCAGGCGATGTCATTACCTCAGTTTTTCTTGCCTTAACCAACCAAAGAAGTCCTATTTTAATAATTATTAGTACTTCTGGGGTCAGAGACCCCCACAGAAATATGTGTCTCTGTAAGGACAGCAGATATTAGGGGGAAGGAAGGAGGGAAAGCATGACTGCAGCAGTGAATACACTTGAACATCTACATTTATGGTAAGTGTACACAACTGTACTATGTCCTTCGTGTTTCACTGCTACAGTCCTAACCATTGGGAAGATTCCTAAAGCTGAGGAGAAGGGTGGAAGGTTAACAGAAACTTAAGATTGGGTGAGCATGCTCTGCAGATGCAAACCCAGCCCTAGCTTTTGAGAATAGATTCATATGTTAATGTTTGGTGAAGGTGTGTACTGACGTCCATGTGGCACCTTCCAGGATGTCCTTGGTGGGTACCCCTCTAAGGAATGCTGTGGAAGTAGAGGTTGCCCTAGTGGAATGGGTTCTAATGGTCTTAGGGGGTGTTTTTCCACACTAGGAGTAGCAAAATTGGATGCAGTATGCTATCTATTTGGAAATGGTCTGTTTGGATATTGGTTTCCCCTGTGCCCCTGTTTTAAAACTGACCAAGAGTTGGTCAGTTTTTCTGAATGTCTTTGTACGATCCAGATAAAATCTCAGTTGCCTGTGCACATCCAAAGAATGCAGTATCCTTTCCCCTTTGTTCTGAAGGTTAGGGAAGAAGGTGGGCAGGTGGATGGCCTGGCTGAAGGTAACATCTGAAACCACCTTTGGCATGAAGGAGGGATTGGTTCTCAGGGAGACCCTGTTTGCATGGAAGATGATAAATGGCTCAATGGCCATTAAAGCTTGAAGCTCTGACACTCTCCTGGCTGAAGTAATAGCCAGAAGAAAGGTAGTCTTCCAAGAGAGGTACTTTAATTCTGAGGATGCTGCAGGCTCGAAGGGAGGCAGAGTAAGCTTTTCTAAAACATAGTTCAGGTCCCAGTCTGGGGTAGGCTGTCTTCTGGGAGGGCTGATATTAGAGGCTCCGCTAAGGAACTGTTTGATAAGAGGGTGGGAGAATAATGGCTGTTCTGTATGAAGTGTGCCGAGATGGCAGAGGCATGGATCTTTATGGAGGAGAAGGAGAGATCCTTATTAAGAAGCTCATCAAGATAATCTAGAATAAGAGGAATGGAGGGCAGATGTATGTCTGGCCCCTTGGACTGGCACCAGGAGCAGAATCTTCTGGCTTCTGTGATGATGTCAAGGACTTGCTTGCTTAGCATAGATTCCTTGTTGGTTATGGTAGAATAAGCCCTGCTGACAGCTTGAGTGTCTGAAGGTCTGGGTGCAGCATTGTCCCTCCCTCCAGGATAGCAGATATCAGAGGTAGCTGCCAGTGGGGCTGGTGAGATATGCTGTGCAGCAGTGGCACCAGTGTTGCCTGGGCCAGTCTGAGGCAAAGAGTATTGCTCTTGGTTTTTCTTCCCTAACCTCGATTAATACTTTTGGAATGAGAGGAAGGGGTGGGAATGCATACACAAAGAGGGTATTCCAAGGGAAGGTCAGGGTATCGACCTTCCAAGCCAGGTGTTGGCGCACCCTGGTGCAGAACTTCTGTACTTGGTGATTTAAATGAGAGGCAAAGAGGTCAACCTGGGGGGGGGGGTCCCCATGTGTGGGTAATTTGAGAAAAATGTCTCTGTGGATTTGCCATTCATGTGGGTCCAGCAGGTTTCTGCTTAGGTGGTCTGCTAGGGTGTTGCTGATGCCCGGAAGGTATTGGGCTATAAGATGTAGTCCCATGGCTGAGGATGTTAGCCACAGGTTCATGGCTAGTCTGTACAGAGGGCAAGATTGAGTCCCTCCCTGTTTGTTGATATACCACATTACTGTGGTGTTGTCTGTTTTTATGAGAAGAACCCCTGGTTTGAGGTAGGGTTTGAAGGATGCCAGAGAGTTTTGCACTGCTATCATTTCTTTTTGGTTGATGTGCAAAGGTAGTATTTGTAAGTCCCAGAGACCTTGGGTGCATATGCCTTTTAGGTGGGCGCCCCACGCTATGTCGGAAGCATCTGTAGTTATGGTCTGGACAGACGGACAGAGGATGAATTGAAGTCTCTTGTTAAGAGCACAGGTCTAGGCCCACCAGAGGAACTCGGATCTTATGCAAGGGATCACAGGCAGGGAGATGTCCAGAGGTTGTGAGTGTTGACACCATAGGTTCTTTAGGTACCAGTGAATTTTCCTCATGTGCAGTCTGGCCAGAGATACCAGGAGGATGTATGAGGCCATGTAGCCTAGAGTTTGCAGGAATTTTCTAGCAAAAAGCTAGTTTTGGGAGGCCAGAGTAGTGAAGTATTTTGGTAGGAAACTTTGTTTTTCTGGGGACAGAAAGGCCATATGCTGTTCTGTGTCCAGTAAGGCTCCCAGAAATATGATTTGCCTGGTAGGTGTCTATTTTGATTTCCTTTCGTTGATAGTAAACCCCAGAGAGGTGAGAAAGATTTTTACAAAACAGAGGTGCTGCAGGAGCAGTTCCTTGCAGTCTGCCTGGATGAGACAATCGTCCAGGTAGGGGTAAATCTGTACATTGTTTTGCCTGCAAAAAGCAACGGCAGGAGCTAGACATTTTGGTGAATACCCTGGGAGCAGTAGATAAGCCAAAGGGCAAAGCAGAGAATTGAAAGTGTAATGATCCTGCTCTGAAGTGCAGGAATTTTCTTTATGATTCCCTTATTAGAATGTGCAGGTAAGCATCCTTTAGGTCTAAGGTGACCATCCAAGCTTTGTTTGGCAGCATTGGTAGAAGCTGTTGTAAGGTAAGCATTGCGAATTTTAGGATTACCAGGAAGGTATTGGGAAAGGATAGGTCCAGGATGGGATGCCAAGTCCCCTCTTTCCTGGGAACAAGGAATAGTCTGGAATAGAATCTTTTTGCAACTTGTTCTGGAGGTATAGGTTCTACTGCCCCTAGTGATATTAGGTTTTGCACTTGTTTTAGTGTTTCTGCCCACTGGTTTGGAGGTAAGTCTGGGTACCCTCTTGGAGGTGGTAGTTCTCAGAAATGGAATTTGTACCCCTGAGTAATGATTTTTAAGACCCACTGATCTTTTGTTATAGGGTTCCCATTTTCTCTGCATAGAGATAGCCTTCTTCCTAGCTTTTGGTGTGGTGGAGGCAAGCAGACATGGGAAAGGTAGTCACTGGGTTGTTTTTGAACTCCCTGCTCTAGTGTTTGAAGGGGGCCACTGTTTATTTCTTTGCTGGCCCTGAGTTTGGATTCTGGTGGGTCTGTTCCTGCGGGTTTTGCCTTGTGTCTGTTTGGTGCAGGAAAGGACCAGTGTTTAGAGGGAAAATTTCTACTGAACCTAGGAGGTTGTACTTGAAAAAATCTTTAACAGTCTGCATCGATTTTGCTTTGTCTTCATCTTCAGTTTTCTGTCCTAACAAGCGGTCTTTGTCAAGAGGTGCAGCCATGATTTTAGCTTTGACATGATCAGGGAGAGGTTGTTCCTTCAACCATGCATGTCTTCTGAGAACAGATCCTGTCACTGCTACTCTTCTAGAAGCTTCTAGGGCATCAAATCCACAGTGCAAGGAGTGCTTTACCACCTGAGATGAACAGTGTAGTAATTATATCTCTTTATTGTTGGCAAAATCTGGTAAAGCAGAAATTTTCTGTTTCAGAAGTTCCAAAGTATGCTGTTGATATTTTAACATATGGAACTGACAGTTGAGAGCCCTTATAGTTAAAGTTGCAGAGGTATGTACTTTTTTACCCCATCTGTCAAGGGCCCGGGATTCTTTGTCTGAGGGAGTAGGATTCTTTGCAGAGGTAGCCTTAACTCCCTTAGATCCCAGAGTAATCACCTGTGGATCTGCTATAGGACTTCTGTAGAGGAATTTAAGTGAGTCAGGTACCCTGCAATACCGGTCAGGTTTTCTGGGGGCAGGTGGAAGGGTGTCAGGGGTAAGGCTGGATTCTTGGTAAACATCACCTACTACCTCCAAGATGGATGGGATGGCCAGAGGCCTATGCTGGGGTAGGTCCAGAAACTCTCGCAATCTTTTCTTGGATAGAAGGAAATCAGTTGAGTCCCACTGGAAGTGTTCCCTGAGGGTGTGGAGGGTTTCCTCAAAGGAAAAGTCCTCCGGAGGAGATGCAGAAGGAATAGATTCTCTGCATCTGAGTCTTCATAGGCAGTAAGAGGATTTTCCTCTTCAAAAACAGAGGAGTCAGATCCCTCTGAGTCTAAATCCGATTCAATGTCTGGAGAAGGATCCCTTCTCTTTTTGGCTGGAGTGGCCTGATTACCCCGGATGAAAGTGATGAGATCCTCTGTCATTTTAAGCATTCTAGTTTGAGGAGGGGGGGAATAGTGGAATGGAGACTTTTTGCTGTTTTCTTTGGAATAGCTCTAAGTCTGGCTTGAAGAGTATCCATCAGTGCTGCCGGTGTGTTAGTCAGAAGGGAGGGCGAAGGCCTAAAAGTGAAGTCCGATGTGCGAGCGGTATCCTCAGAAGCCGGTGCCTGCATAGCAGCTCCAGACCCAACCGAGACAAAGACAGCTGAAGACTCGTTAGATGATGCAGAATCTGTGGCATACATGACTCCGAAAGGGTCTCAGTAGAGGCCTGTGAAGTAATCGAGTCGGGCATCAGGGGCTGCGAAAGCGCCTCACTGAATTCTGAAGAACTTGACGACCCATTTAGCGGTGGTGTCGTCGGAAGGCTTGGCCTTATGCGGTCTGTCTCTATCCTTATCTTTACGTTTTTTCAGATCAACTGCGGTTTGCTGACTGACGGATGCCATATCGGTAATTGGAGATGGAAGACGAAAATAACTGGCTACAAACAGAGCTCTACAATTAATAGTTCTAGCATTAAAGAGGGCACAGAACCGACAGCGGGGTACATTGTGATCTGGGCCTAAGCAAGTGACACAGTAAGAATGGAAGTCTTGGTGTGGTATTTGCTTTCCACAGGTGAAACAATTATTGACTTTTTCAGACATCGGTTAGTGCAAGAAAAAGGAAGGATCCCCAATGGGGTACTTAGCTTTAGACGTTTTCAGCTGAAGTTCGAAATCTGGAAACAGCTGACTGGCACTGTTGCGAATTGCTTCTGCTATGGGCTCCATGGCAAGAAAGACTGAGGTAATGGCATTGCCTGCTCTCCTTTATCGCTCGGACGACCTAATGTCAGCCAGCAAGCGACAACAGCCAATGCACACAACCTTGACTCTGGTATTCGGACCAACTGAGGGCTACCACAGCATGATAACCCAATGGTTAAGGACTGCAGCAGTGAAACACGAAGAACATCTGTAGTTCCCAAAGAAAGCCCATGCCAACAGTTATGGCATGCAGACCTCACACAGATGGTAAAGAGACCAAAAACTGAACTGGAGCGCCTTTTGCTGTGAGGTGATAATGCTACTCACTGTAGCGCCCCAAAAAACAATACCTTTTCAGCAACTAGCAGAGTATTACTGAAGCTTAAAGGGGGGTGGAGAAATGAGCGAATCAGCCAAAGTGAAATCTGTAGATTATGTGAAGTCTTTTTTTTTGGGGGGGGTGGTAAGGAGATAATTTTCTGGAAGTTTTGTGATAGCAAAATGTTACAAGCAATAAAAACATGTTTGTTTTTTGTCTAACAAGCCTAGTAACGTTACATGTACAACTTTACTGCTCTGCAATGAGAAAGATAGGTCAAGTCAACAGTAAAACCTAGTCATTTGTAATTTTCTAGTTAAGAGGTACTAGATGGAACAGAAATGTAGAGCTATACACACATCAAGGCAGGCGAGAGCTGCATTAAAAAAAGTACATTATTTCTTCTCTGTAACCCTATACAAAAGAAGTACATAAATAATACAAAGAATAAACAGCACTGCATAGCAGTTGAACACCCAAGATTCTACTTTTTACCTAAAGTTTTTTCATCAGGCCAAAGGAAAAAAACTAGTACTGTGGTTTGCTGAATGCCACCTACATTAAACATGCCAAATCAGTAAAAGCCAGTCATACGTATAAAGGTAACGCAAGCTAATCAACACAAGACACAAACTTGCATACTGCACACTAAATATCAAAGAGGACAGATAAAGAACAGCGTCAAACATTCCTTGACTGTGTATCAGCCAGTGTCTTGCTTCCATGTAGGAGAAGCAAAAGATTTAAGACGGATGCCGAAGAAGAAAAAGCAAGAGAAGACTGGTGAGAACTCCGGAGTTTAAGACCCTTTCACCTGGCTGGACTTTAGCATATGAAAAAACAGAGATAACCCATGGCAGAGTGGGGTACGGGGCAGTCGTCAGGAATGCAAACTGAGAAAAGGAGTAGACGTATAATCAATACAAGACTTCTTTGGCGATTTCCAATACAAGTTTTTGGTAATTTTTTTTTTTTTGACCAGTTTTCCATTTAAAGCCATTCAATGATTCTATATGACTTTGCATAAAATCTGATCCAACAAGAGAAGAACAAAACAAGAGAGGAAAGGAAACTACTGTATACAGTCCGAATTTCCACTGGTATAACGAGTGCAGTGATGCACAACAGACAGCAATGAGCATGCTGTGCTCCTGTGGGTTTAACACTGACCAAGCAGTACATGTGACACAAATTATCAAGGTGGAGAGATGCGCGTTTCAATAAAAAACAAGGCCCCATCTCTCAGCACCACACAGACTTAGGAGACATTTCAGCAAAAATTAAAAAAAAAAAACAAGGCCCCATCTCTCAGCACCACAAAGACTTGAGAGACATTTCAGCTATGGATCCATGGGAAGTCGAGGTGATTTTTACAGACTGCCTGTTAGCTAGTTTATGTACAGAGATACTTTAGGGAAGAGATTGTGAGGCTAAAAACGGAAACTTCAAGTATGTACAAAAAGACACAGGTCAGTTCTTACAATGGGCGGGGAAACACAACTTTATCCAAAAGATAGAGAATCAGTGCAGTGGGTGGGACAAGCAGTCTTTGATCAGTCATCAAAATCTATCCAGAACTACTGACAGACAGCCATAACTAGGCTAAGGCAAAGGGGCAGATGACACTGGCAAAATCACTAACTACCGATGGAGCAGTGCTGAAGTACCAGTAGGCATTTAAGAAGCCGTGGTGACATTACACCTTCTTAAATGAATGCATTTAGTAGCTTAATGTGCTTCTAACTATAGCAAAATGCTTGAATAAGCTCTATGTTACAGTGCAGTCACACACCCTTTTATTTTTGTTAATTTTTGGTCCTCAACTTCAGATTGAGGGGAGCAGTAGTCTGTGGACTGCTCAGGGTACCAGATGACCTAGCAAGGGCCTGATGCCTACACTATTCTAGGCAGCACCATGATACATGTTTTAACATCACCTAAATTACACATTTTTGGATAAAGCTCATTTTCCCCTTTGTCAACATACATGGGCTGCTATAAATGCAGCCATACCATTAACTGCAGAAGTATGAACAGAAACACTCGTCACTAAGTCTACTCACATATCAAATATTCATAATTTTTATTAATTGCTTAACGTGCAATTTATATGGCAACATTTACTTGTTCTGACTTTTATACTGGTCATACTTCAAGGAAATCTGGTCTTAAAATATTTTCTGAAAGGAAAGGACGCTGACCTGAAATAAATAGAGGTACACTTGCAAGCACGCACAAAAACATGAGGGAGCTGCCTGTAGTTCTGCATTCATCTCTAGCAGAAAGATGTAGAGACTTCATGACAACCTATTAAGAAAACACAGAATCATTTTGGACTAACTATCTAAAAAGTAGGTAACTATTTAAATCCAGATATTCCCGGTCATTCATTTTTTCTGCTTCTTAGACTTGAAGTATATAACGGGGTACCACACAAGCACTTTGGTGAACAAATCAGTAAGAAGAGTAGGACAAGGGTGGAACTTGGGTCCAATAATGTCTGGGCAAAATGACACAGTGGGACACAGTAAGGCTCTAGTTAAACAGAGCAAAGTTCAAAAACTCTGTGACACCATTTAGAATTCTCAAATAGGTACACCGCCCCACACCGTCATGCTTTCCAATACCCCCTTAAGAAAACTAATCCCAAGCTGTATGCATGTAGGAGTAAGACTGCACAATTCCCAAGATTGGGGAATATGCCATTTCCCTGACTCGTCTGCAATCTCAAGACTTACCATATATAATTATTGGGTTGGTGAAGTGAGGCTTGCAAAGAATAATGTTTTTGTAACATTTTTTTCCTCAATTTTGCATGAAATGAAGTAGTTCCTCAGCACATACATAACAGTACTTGATGTTCCTGTTTTACAGCTGACATTTAGTTGTGTCAAATAGTTTAGGTAATCCCACATTTTATAAACTTACACACATATATATATATATATACATACATATATATATATATATATATATATATATATATATATATATATATCAAACTTGGCGTGCTCTATATAGGGCCAAACCTTACCTTACTCAAAATGCCAGACTAGCCACAGCCAGATTCCACCTCCTATCTAGTCTCCTTTACTGTTCTCATTTTCACTAACTTGCGCAGGTCTGATTTACATCTTCTTGATTCCTGCTATAACAAAATAGCAAAGGTTCACAGATAGTCACTAGACTTGCAGTCCAGGGGGGCCTTTGAGGTGCCTAGTCCAAATTCCCAGTTGCCCTCAAGCTCTGTCTGGTTAACTGACTTGCTCAATGTCATAAAGCAGGCTGTGGGAATCAAACCCTGTAACACAGGCACTAATTGTCAGACTAACAGTTAATACTCGTCTACAACAGATACACAGTAATAAATCTTCTGAATCGCTGTGATAATGCAAACCTCGTAATTCTAAGGACAAAGTAAGATACAGAGTTCAGAGGATAGCAAGAAAAATGTTTCAATGTTTTGCTGAACAGGGAACTTGTAAGGCTACATCTGCAGCACTGTGTCCAGTTATGACAGCCATATACAAAAACAGAACTTAAGCTGGTTTTTCAGTGCACAATGCAACATTACCAAATGCTGAAGGGACAAGGGATACCTGACCATTTAGAGAATGACAGACAGAGGTGTATGTATACATAAGACACAAATAAAAGATCTAACTATACCACACTGTTAGGAGACAACTGGAATGGGTGCAAATGAAGATGAAGGATGAAAAGAGGCTGAAGAAACTAAATGAGTTTAAATCAAGTAGAGATTATGTTTCTAAACAGCCAAACTGCATGAACACCTCTGACATATACTCACACACTGGTCAGAAGTTAAATTACAGCAAAAAAGTGCACAGTCTTTGCCAGAAAGTCAAAACACTGGCACAAAACTGCACAAATTTTCTATCTTCTATCTGAAACTGCCAGCAAGGGGGTGAACATTTTCCTTGTTCTCCCATCAAAACAATCGACCATCAACTAAGTTTCCATGTGAACTATCAGAATGGATTTTCTGAACAGTCTTGCTCGTTTAATGAAGAGTCTGTGCGTAGTGACATGTTCAGTGCTGGATGCCAAACAGGAAACATCAATGACAACATCTGTTCTATTTCGTTCGACAACCCAGAGAATTTGTCCTACGTGTCCATCCAAGTGGGATAAGAGAAGCATCTGACTGCACTGCCCCAATGTTTCCATGACAGCAGAATTCTTTTTTTTCTTATGTAGTGCTGTTGGTGTACCAGTACCATTCTGTCAACAGTTGTAAGGTCCTATCACTCATAACAAAACTGGTCCTGCTATTACAGAGTGAATGAAGTGGCAAAGCCTTGTGAGCCACCCCATGCAAAGCCACCCACATGCCAGGAAAGCACTCCAGTGACATTACTGCTGCCCTTTAGACAGTACAACACAGCTGTGACATTCTCCCTACTGACTTAAACAGGTCTTGTACTTACCAGTAGACAACTGTATCTGCCAGAATACAAACACTTCTTGAGATTTTACAATCACTTCACACATCTTGCCTTAGTAGGGGAGGCCCACAAAATCATGAATGATACCTTGCAAAAGTGCAGACAGTGCATGCAATAAACTTTCCTTTACTTCTGACAGATTATGGCTAAAAGGAGATACGATTCTGGTGCATTTGTTAGTGACTCTTTTGGAAGTTCTTTTCTGCAAATTTCTTCAAATTCTAACCACAACATATTCTATGGGTGTTATTACTTTTGGAATTTCTTTGTGGAATGCACACTCGCTCAGTGGAAATTAATTTTTGGTTAACATTATCAATTTTTTTCAAAAATATCATCGTCCTTCTGAGAAGAGGGAGGGGTCTGCATGCACTTGGAGGCACACAACCTTCCTGGGGGAGACTGGAGAAACCACAACCCATGCTGTCAGACAGAAGGGCAAGGCGGATTTAAGGCCATAGACCTTGCAAAAGTGAAATGATGACCTTCCTGGGCAGCCCACTACATGTCCCTCCTCAGCATACCTTTTAACCATACCAAATTTCTCAGTTTTTACTGGTTTTGACATCCAAATAATGGGGTGACACGATTCCCAAGTGGCACCCCTTAATTTCTGAATTTCCCAGCTTTTTAAAATTTTTTTATTTTCTGGCTTTTTGGGCCGACATCATCATGTGCAGAGGCGTGTGCGATGACGTTGACTCCGTGAACAGCCTGCCAGCCTGGCTGAGGGATCGAGGGATTCACTGTACTTGGTTTCTGGCCATAGCATGCAAGCATTTTCCCAGCTGCTCTCCAGGTAAGGAGAACAAATAACACTTTTAGGAGCTGCACTGCATTTGAATTACATTCGCATTACTGGTCACACCGGGTCCATTTGATTCTTACTAGTTGAGCAGTGTGTGTGAATGCTGGTTCTTTTTAGGAGCTGCATTTGAATTACCGGACTAGAGCATAGCTGATTAAATTACCAAGAATTTGTGTGTGTGGACTAGTGAGTAATGCTGCATTTGAATTACCGGACTAATAGAGCACAGCTGATAGCTGCACTTGAAGAGTGTGTGTGTGTGTGTGTGTGTGTGTGTGTGTGTGTGTGTGTGTGTGTGTGTGTGTGTGTGTGTGTGTGTGTGTAAAATGCCCCAGTTAGGTATAACTGGTGGTTAGGGTTACTCAGGCTCAAAACCTGTACCTTAGGTACAAGGAGCAAGAACCTAAGGTCTGTACCCATACCACCACTTCTGACTGAAGGAGTTGTAGCTCTCAATTGTACAAATTTTCACATAATGTCTGGAATGCTTGGCTCATACTTTTGGTCTGTTCCTCTTAAAATTCGGATGGTGTAGTGCTGCAGTAGTAGTGTTGTTGCCTCACAGCAAGGTTCTCTGGTTTGATTCTTGTCTGAAGTGCCTTCTGTGTAGTCTGCATGTTCTCCCTGTGTTTGTGTGGGCTTCCTCTGGGTGCTCTGGTTTTCTCCCATGATACAAAGACATGTGTCAGGAGCCTCTGATGAAAACTGACTTTGTTCCAAGTTGGACTTTCCTGGTAAACAAATGTTAAATAAAAATAAAATGTGTGTTTTTTTAGCAAATCAGTGAAAACTGAATTCATTACATAATGACAGCCATTTAAGTTTCAGTCTTCCTATCTTTCAGGAAACACATGGTAACAACATTTTATTCTAGCAACTTTCTAAGATTATACAAGCAACGTTTAAAATGTGTTCCTGGTTTTGGGCCTTTGCCCCCCCCCCATACATTTTGGCTTTTTCCTGCTATCTTGTGCTGCACAGTTCTTCAGGCAAAGAAAAGTTTAATGCTGCTTATGCAAACGCTGCTTGCATTGTTAGCACAACAGGTAGTATACTTGCTTTTGCTGCAGAAGGCTGTGGGTTCTACTCCCACAGTATGTAGATTGATTGCTGATACTGTACTGTGTTGTACTTTTAAAAGGGGGTGGACGCTTCAGTCCTGAGAATGTCCTCCTTTGGCAGAGAAACCTAGTAACTATGAACCTGTTATCAGTTTGCCATCCACTCCTTACTGAAACATTACTAGCTTATCATTTTTTAATGTAACATAGGCAATTTATTCTTCAAGGGCAGCAGGCACTTTACTTGTAGATGAAACAATGAAATATAAAGTTGTTTGGTAGCAGCAACCTATTCATTAGTTACAGATCTCTAATGTGGAATTACTTAGATGACTTACTTCTGCAGAGATTGTGCATATTTACTGATACAGGTGGACTGTATACATCTGAGTAGACTTTTATGATGGAATGTTCTGAATTGGGCAGTTTTGTCATTATTGGTCCATGCATTTTGTTTCATTGCTTACTGGAAAAATGTTCAAAGCAACAAACTTAAAATGCGCTCTAACAAATGTGCTGTATACAAGGAATATAATTTAATACAGTCAGTAAGGTGCATCAAAGAACACATGTATGTTTCGTGTGCAAGGGGCCTATGAATTGAAAACAGCCAAAGGTAATCTTTATCCACCACTGGCCAGATGCATTTTTTTGAATGTGGGTTTCAATGCTGTTTTAATGAATGTGAGTTTCAAGGGCAGAGAAGTTTTAATGCTAAGTCTATTTTCATTGTGAGACTGTATTGCTTTGTTTAGCAGATGTCTATTAGTGTTTGTGCTATAAAATGTAAAATTAAAGTTTTAAATTAAATCCAAATAATCATTGTAGAAGTAAAGCAGTATGCACATTACAGTGTTTATGATAAATGTGGCAAAATAGCCAAGTAATGGAACATTGGAATGGCTGCAGGGGAACTCTGGGGCAATATTTTGGTTGTCTGTTCTGGTTCGTCAGTTGGTGTTTGAAAGTTGCTATCCCACAATTCCATTGGAGTGGGTGGGGTTACATAATTATGTATGCAAACTGTATGTTAATAAGTGTACAGATTTGTACCTACTTTTCTTGGGCCTTCGTCCAGATTTTTGATGTTTCCAGGTTGAGAGGTAAGCCCCTCAGTGTCCTGCAGGGTGCATGTCTGATACAGCCAGGGAGAATATCAGGAATGGGCTGAACAACAGATTGGGACTGACGGTTGACAGGTAAGTGGGGGGGGGGGTAAAAAAACACAACTTCCACTTCACTCACTTTGGAAGTCTCCCTATCATCCTCATTTCTTTTTTTCCAGTTCTTTGGTATCATTTCTGGTCAGTCCTTTCATCACATTATTAGTGTTCTTGGTCCTCCATTTCATCTTTTCTTTACAAACCCTGAAATGCGGCAACCTTATACAAACAAAATTCAATCCTGGCCAATGATGACTCTAGGTCCTTTCCATTCTATGCAATAAGCCTTTTTGTAGTATACCTTTGGCTTCCATGACATTCATCTGTGATATGAAGTTGTTTCAGTGGTGATCTCTAAATACTGCCTGCACAACATCCAGCTTCAACAAATGCTCTCTCCTTGCCTTATGCATTGCTGCCGAGTGATGCCCCTAGGTGTCAAATATCGTTTGCTCATATTTGCATTAGTAATTCCAAAACCATGCTACATACAAAGTATCAAAGATTCAGTCTTAAAGACTACACAACAGCAAACACAACTGTACTGATATCTGATTTCTATCTTGTGCAAAGAGATATCGATTCTTGTTCATATATTTATAGCATCATAAATGTCATGTTTATCTAAATATCTCGACAACTACATCGCATAGATAGAACTGCTTAGCCTCATATGAAAGCTCTTAGCTAGATGAACAAAATGATGCTGACAGTATGTGTCTAACACCAGTGACTGCTAAGATATTATATGTTGTTTACAAAATATTACAAACTTAATAGTTACCGTGTTTACTTTGACTTATAAAATCCAGTTTTTAAGACCTAGAACCTCATGAATACTACCACTATAAAAACAGTCTATGATGATTTTTCCATTTACACCTCTTTAGTGACCCCTGTGGTTCCAAAGATATGTTCATTTGTTTGAAATGTGAGGTCATAATTTGAGTCTATCAAAAAGCTTGGGTTCTGCCCATTGGAAGTTACAGTGAAAACTTCCACAGCTCTGCTGGACGGAATGAGTTAAATAAGTTCCTCCACAGTTCTGCTCCAAATGGTTCCTTCTAGAATGGATGACTTAGCAATTCTAAATATCTAGACATTGGTACTGTTAACCAACCACGTCCTGATATGGCAGGTCTCAAAGGTGGAGTTATCAAGTCTTATGATTGTAATAGTTAATAAAATAATTAGGTATGTTGTAGATCCTAATATTCCATATAAATATATATATATATATATATATATATAAAATTTATACAGAGACAAATATGTTGTTTTCCTAAAATTCATAAGACCTTAATAAATCCACCTATGAGACCTATCATCTCGAGAGGTAGCTGTTTAATGAAACCAATATCTAAATAGTTAGAATTTGTGTTTCATCCATTTATGAAATTTATTAGAAATTATGTTGCTGATAAAAAGATTTTTCGCAACAGATGTACAAATGGTAAGTCATAGAATGGAGGCAATACTATATTGTTTACTTTGGATGTGGAATCTCCATTTACTGTAGTTCCAAATGATACAGGCATAGAACCTGTGAGGTCCTTTCTGTTCTAACACAGAGGTTTTTCAAAACTGACAGTTGAGGTGCTATGTTTATTGACAGAATTAGTTCTAGAGAATAATGTTTTCTGATTTAATATACAACAAAGTTGATGGAACATCAATGGAAACAGAGGTAGCAATTTTTTATGCTAATATTGCATCATCACACTGGGAAGATGAGTTTGTATTATGCTTTATAAATCAGTTTAATAGATATACATTAATTTATCTTGGATTTGTGGATGATATGTTTAATATGGAATGATGATGAAAACACATTAGAACAATGTCTTAAACGTATTGGTAGCAACACAAGTTATCCAAAATCTAAATTGAACTGTTCTTCTAGAATTGTGAATTTTTGGGATTTGAATATTTCACATGGTGAAATGAGTTCTCCACCTTTATTTTTGTTAAAGATGTTAAAATAGATAATATTTTACAGAGAATATACATCTGAAACATATTTTGATAACATAGTTTGTGGACAGATGCTGAGAGTAAGTCGACTACATGTGATGACACTGTACAAAATTAGTTGAATGAACTTGTAAGCGACCTTAAACATTGAGGTTATGATGAATGGCAATGGAGTAATATTAAATATGATGTAACAAATAACTCAAGAGGTAAAGCAAAGCCCTACTTGGCCTCTTGGTGCCACACTATTTTATCAACAAACTTGAAAGTCCTACTTCCAGATGAATCACTTTTCAATATTTTCCACCTCACTCTGTCAGTTGATACAGCTGTCTCCTCATTCTTCTCCGCAAATGGTGCATATGCATGCAGCATCAATCTCAGCCAGCTCAAAAGACATTACTACAAAAACCACTGATCTGAATCTTCAGACATTTACTCCCTCTGTTATTTTAACTTGTTTGCCCTTCTCTGGAGAGGCTTTAGAACAGTAATAGTTGCTTTGGCATGCTGCACGGATGGATTTCCTGCAATACTTATCTAGCAGATTCACATCTGTTAAGGGCAGTCTCACAGAGCTCTTCTGTTTGCCCAACATGCTACTTCATTTCTGCTCGGTCCCAGTGTCTTGCCTTAAGTTAATGCCCACTGCAATGCCTGGCAGCTTAAACTTAATTAATAAATACATCAAGCAGCACCAGATTACATTTACAGATCCTAGTAGATCTGCTAGAGTTCAATTACATAATTTGCCATAGAAACTCTCTAGCCAATTATTTGATCAAAATTACAGTATGCCTCATCGATCCAGTCTTCTTTCCCTGCCAGCTCCAGCTATTAGAGTAGAGATACATTCATCTGTGTGAAATACTCTGCTGAAATCTCCACTGCTGCGTCCTTATCTCTCCCGATAAAGTGGCAGCACAATTGTTTTCATTTTTCCAGTTTGGTAACCAAAGTCTTAATCACAATTTCATTTTTTCAGCATTCAGATAGCTACTTTTCATCAAACAGACAGGATTCTATAGTTAGAAACCATACTTTGCTATAACTGAAAATACTGAAGAGACTAATTATGTTTTTAGGATATATGGATATTATTCGGCTGAACATCTAAGCTGGACAAAACATCACTGAGACAATACACAAACTGTGGTCAAAGTCTAAACCACTGCAAAAAAAGTGAATAGTTTTGCCAGAAAGCCAAAATACTGCTGCAAAGGTGTCACATAGCAGGATGAAAAAGCATGTTGCAATAAAAGTCGATACTACCATAAACATTTTAAATACAGGAAGCAACTGTAGACTTAACAGGATGGAGGTGAAAAGGAACAGGACGGGAATGGTGGTCAAAGGCTGGGAAAATTTTTTTTTTTTTGCCCATTCCTTTATTACCATCAAGCACCATTCAACTGGCCCATTTCTTCCTCCTAATGTGCAAGCTCTCATCCCATTCATTCCCCAATAGACAAGGATTGCACCAGCTGGAAGTGATGTCGTCATCCAAGCGGAGATGGGTATTTTCCACATTAAGCCTTAATATCCTACAGTGCATGTCCCCATGGGTTTGGGCATTTTAATAGGTATCAACGAAGACATCTCACTCACTTTCAAAAACACCAAGTTCTTGTTGCAGCCAAGGATCCTTTCAAGCCAGTGCTCACATGTGACTCACAGAGTCCACTGGGAACTGTTCCATGGGAGAGTGCACCCAAGGCCTGTATCCCCCAAAGTGTAGCAAAGCCAATGCCATTACCTTCCCCCCTGTAGGATCCAAGAGATGCTTGAACTGGTAATCCAGCTGAGGTCATCTGGGTCATAATCAAGTCTTTATCTCTCTATGCCAATGGAGCTAGATGGCTGTTCAAGTTAAGAAAATACTACTACAGAAATAAACTGGTATGGCCCTGGAATACAATAAGGTAACGGAAATACGCATGCCTGGAGGATGTTAAAGGATGACTGGGATATAGCAAAGAAAGATGAGGAATGTGTGGATGTGTAGTAAATGACACACTGGTGTACTCAAACCACAACTTTTTCTGTTAGCACCTTCATATGTATGAGTAAAGAAGCACATTCTTGTGGGTTGGGGAGCAGTCTGTACAAATTAGTGAAGATGCAATAACATACAAAAAAACACAAGTCAAAATATGCAAAATACAATACCAGACACCAGAGTTCTTAGAAGGATGCTCTCCGTGTCGCTTACTGAAGATTGCATTATCGATTCTAATACTTGAAGCTCAGGGGCAGAAACTGTATTCAACAGTTCAGGATTGTCTTCTGTCACCGTCTGTAAACAATACGCTGTGAATTAAAAATATTACAGTTACAGCAATTCAATGACTGGCTACAATTATAACACTACAAAACAATTATGTAAAAATTATAAGCACAATTAGAACAGACTCATACAACCGGACTGAGATGGAAAACCTTTTATTCAACCTAGTTCAGTTGCTACATCTTGGGGAATAATACCCAAATTCTATTTGAGCTCCTGCTACTGAAATAAATATTCTCTGTACCAAGTACTTCCATATAAATCTCTCTCTAGTTGCAACTTCCCTTCTAGGCCCCCCACCCCCCACCCCCCGTTACATCCTCCCTATTACAAATAACATTTCAGTTTCTACCCATAATTAAAATACCCGTCTGAACAATGAAAGTTACTTACTTGCAATAACAACAGATCCTGGCTGTCTGCTTTTGCCACCCTCAACATACGGGCAATTCAGATCCGAACGGATCCAACTTTGGCCTCTTTCAGACTTTGGATACAAAGCAAAGGCTACTCCCTTTACCCATAATCCCCTCCTTGCACTACACTACCTCATAATGAGTCTGCCCATTTCCTATAACGAAGACAATTACACCCCCTCAAAAATTGAATATTTTTTGAAAATGCCCAAAGGAACCCCTGGAATAAAGCAAAAACATGACCAGGCTTTCAATACATCAATATATTCCAGAACCAAAGCAATATGAAATGTTATCTGGTAGGGGGTGGAAGGAGGGAGGCTGAGGAGAAGGAAGCAGACAACACGGATCTATCATTATGTATGCAACTTTCCTATCCAATGTCGTATCTTCCTTCTGTCCTCAATGTATGTGACAAAGTTCCTAGCTACCACAAACCCTGTGAGGTCACACAGACGGATATCCCAGAGGATGGCTTAATCAAAGGATGCTCTGGGCCTAGACTGCAAGTCCAGTTTGTAGTGAGCTATGAAGGTATGGACATTAGATCAAGCTGATGCCACACAATGTCATAAAATAGAACTTTTGAGAAAAAGGCAATCAAAGTACCAACTGACCAAGTAGAATGAGCCTTAAGAAATGCAGTCAGACATCCATTATGAAAAAGTTACTTTACAAGCTTCTTTATCCAATTTTGCCAGACAGACAGATATAAACAATTTGCTAGTCTTAAGTAAAATCTGAGTCGTCGATGTACATCCATAAGGTGCAACATGTACTCACCCTTAGTATAAAAACAGGGCAAGAAAACAGTAAGTTTGATGGATTGGTTCAGCAGGAATTCTGAGGCCACCTTGGGAAGAAAGGAAAGGACTGCCCTCAGTGATACCGTCTTTGTGTAAAAACAAAATAAGGGGGCTTACAAGCAATGGTGTGAAGTTCCAAAACTCTGGTCGTAAGTAACTGCCACCAGAAACAATGTTTTCCAACAAAAATATTTCAATTCAACTGTGGCTGCATGTTCAAATGGAGATCTTGTGAACACCTGAAGAACAGTAATGGCCCAAGGAGGGACAAGGTCCCTGACAGGAGGGCAGAGAAGAAAAGCACCCCTTACGAAGGTCTAAGACAACTTAAAAGAAGCAACTGATGATTGCTTTTTCTCCCATATGAAAGCTGGAGATGGCTGCCAACTGAACTTTAATTGTAAAGGGCCAGCCTAACAATCCAAAATAGTAGGGAAGAGGAGCTGAAAAAGCATCTATATTCCTGCTGGAGGTCCAAATCAAAATTCTCTTCCAATTGTTCTTGTATAATTTTCTGGACGAGGGTCTTTATGAGGTGGTCAAAATGTGTGCCACCTGCGATGAAAGCCTGGACTGTTTAGTCATCATAAGAACTGGAGAAGCTATGCGGTTAACCTGGTGGTTTTTATGTCTAGGTTAGACATATAACATAGGTCTGGAGCCGGATCCAGTGTCCATGGAAAGTGAATCAGTTGAGACAAAAGGAAGGGAAACCACACCTGTCAAGGCTGAAAGGAGGCAATGAAGATCACCACTGCTTTGTTCCACACAGCTTTCTGTAGAAACGTCGGTGTGAGAGTATAAGCAAAAAAAGGAGACCCGGTGGCTAAATGTGGACCAGACAGTCCATTGGAGACTCCTCCTCTTGGGTGATCAGGGCAAACTAACTGTTGCAATGGGTGTTGGACAGGGAGGCAAAGAGGTTCCAACAAGGTCGATCCCAGCTGTTGAAAATCCGTTCCAACACTGATGGGTTTAGAGACCACTCATAAGGTAGAAGAATAGATCTGCTCAATTGGCATTTCCCTGGGATATATGTTGCTATCAAAAAGCAGTGAGAAAACATAGCTCACTGCCAAACCCTCCTGGCTTCTCAACACAAAGGGTAAGAGCATGTCCTGCTTGTTTGCTGATGTTCTACACTACCATATTGTCTGTTTGAATGGTAATCATACCCACAGGGAGAGAATTCTGAAAGGCCTAGAATGCTAGGATTGTCCTCATCTCCAAGGCAGTGATGTGAAACCAGAATGCTGTAGGAGACCAAGTGCCCTGAACAGTCTTTACCAAGAAATGCCCCCCCAACACCACCATATGAAAAGCATCTGTGACCACTGTGGCCTATGTGGGAGAGAACAAAAGGTCAATGCTCAGAAACTCTAAGAATCCAGGCACCATTTAATATGGTACCTGCAAATCTGGGTGAGGTGCATAGGAAAGTTCATCATCGACCATTAAACTGCAAAGGGTCATTGCAACTCTCTGATTTAAAATCTGGCTAGAGGGTTTGAAGTGATTTTAAATGCCATTGAGCCTAGAAGGTTTGGAATAGAACATTCCCATAGCTTTTGATGGGAGAGTACAGACAACACTTGATGTTGAAGGGTGTGGATCTCAGATTCCGGTAATCTGGCTATCTGTGGCTTGGTATCTAAATGGGGTCCAATGGACTCTATCGTTCTGACATGTTACAGTTTTGACTTTGTGAGGTTGACAGTTATCCTTAACTGGGAACAAAGGTGGAGCAAGGAGTCCCTTGCTTACATAAGGAGATTTCCGGTGGGAGCACTTAACAGCCAGTTGTCCAGATATGGGAACACATGGAACCCCTGCAGTCTGACATGAGCTGCAACCAAGATCAAAGGGCAGGGCTCTGAAAGTACAGTTGTGTACACTTACCATAAATGTAGATGTTCGAGTGTATTCACTGTTGCAGTCATTACATTTGGGTAATCTGCTGGCAGGTTGCCCTCAGTCAGCCTGATTAACAAAGCCTTGGGTCCTGCATAGGTTGCTGTCCCTTCTTCCATGACTTCAGGTCGTCAGGGGTATAAAACATGCAGCCGACGCCATTACATCAGTTTTTCTTGCCCCAGATGTCAGGTACCCCCCAAATGGGGAGCCAAATATTTAAGTAATTAAAAACACAAAAGTATACCTCCAAACAAAAGCAAATACACCAAAAAGGCTTTTAAGCATAGTAAAGGAAAGAAGAGGTATAGTAAGAGAAAAAAAGTACAGTTTTGTACCTACCATAAATGTAGATGTTCGAAGATCCACATTGCTGCAGTCCTTACACTTGGGTAGTCCGCTGTCCTCGGTCGGCCCGAATATCAAAGTATAAGGCTGACGTCGGTCAAGGCGCATTTGACTGACATCAGGACGTCAGGGTACAAATGCGCATGACCGGCGTCATATCCTCAGTCTTTTCTTGCCCCAGATGTCAGAAGACCCTAAAAATAAAGGTCAAAACCAAAAGACAGCAAACAACCAACCAACCACCCTAGCACTAACTATATGTACAATATATACAATATACACAATATGTACAACCCAACCCACACAACCACCTCTAACTGCAGAGGGGAAGGAGGGAGGGTAAATTGGACTGCAGCAATGTGGATCTTCGAACATCTACATTTATGGTAGGTACAAAACTGTACTATGTTCTTCATCTCACATTGCTGCAGTCCTTACACTTGGGTAGAATCCCAAAGCAGAGGTAAGGGAGGATGGCTAACTACAAGGAAGCAGGAGCTGCCAACATGCCCTGCAAAACAGCAGTGGCAAAACCAGCCCTGGATTTAGAGTAAAGTGGCAGGTGATAATGCCTAGAGAAAGTATGCACTGAACTCCAAGTAGCTGCCTCCAAAATATCCTTGGTTGCCACTCCCCTCAAAAAAGCTGTTGAAGTGGCAGTAGCCCTAGTGGAATGAGGCCTAATCCCAGCTGGAACCTCCTTGCCATGATGGGAATAACAGAAAGCAATGCAAAACCCAATCCACTTAGAAATAGTTTGTTTTGACACAGGCTTGCCCTGAGAACTCAAAGCAAAAGAAACAAACAACTGCTGAGACTGCCTGAACCCTTTAGTTCTGTCCAAATAATAACGCAACTGCCTGTGTACATCTAAAGTGTGCAAAATCTTTTCCCCTTTATTTTGGGGATTTGCATAAAAAGTAGGCAAATGAATAGTTTGGTTTAAAGCCACACTAGAAACCACCTTAGGCATAAAGGAAGGATTAGTACGTAATGATACCCTATCCTTATGGAAAATCAAGAAAGGCTCAACCGCCATAAGGGCCTGCAATTCAGAAACCCTTCTTGCAGAGGTAATTGCCAACAAAAAGCAGTCTTCCATGATAAATATTTCAACTCAGAAGTAGCTGCAGGCTCAAAAGGTTGTAGAGTGAGTTTCTCCAACACAAAATTGAGATCCCAAGCAGGAGTAGGAGCTCTTCGTGGGGGTCTTATATTCTTTGCCCCTCTAAGAAATTGCTTGAACAAAGGATGAGAAAACAATGGTGGGACACAATCATAGTGAGCGAAATTGCTGCAGCATGAACCTTAATAGAAGAGAAAGACAAACCTTTGTCCAGTAACTCAGTAAGATATTGAAGAGCCACACTCAAATTAGGCTCAGAAACATCAAAATCTTTGCTGCACTCCAAAATAAAAATCTCTTCCATTTATCTGTGTACACTTTCCTTGTACTAGGCCTTCTAGCTTCCAAAATCACATTCAAAACTTGTTGTGGAAGTTGAGACCCTCTATGGTTCAAAACAGAATATGCCAGGCTGTTAGGTGAAGAGAGTGAAGTTTGACATTCAGCAAATGGCTGTCCTCCTGTGATAACAGGTGTGGAATCGAAGGCAAAGGCCATGGAGGCTTCCGTACCAGACTTCTCAGTAATGGGTACCAGTGTTGTCGAGGCCAATCTGGAGCTATTAAAATCATCCTTGGCTTGTCCTGTCTGACCTTTAGAAGTACCTTTGGGAGGAGAGGCAGAGGAGGAAAGGCATACACATGAAGATTGCTCCAATTGAAAGAAAGAGCATCCACTTTCCAAGCTGTGGGATGAAACCTTTTTGTGCAAAACTTTGGCAGCTGATGGTTTAGTGGAGAAGCGAACAGATCTATGTCTGGAGTTCCCCATGACACTGTCAATTTCTGAAATACATGAGGATCCAATTTCCACTCGTGGGGATCCATAATTCGCCTGCTCAACACATCTGCTAAGGAGTTCTGTGCTCCTGGCAGAAACCTTGCCTGAAGATTGAGCTGTAAACTGAGAGCAGTCTCCCACAAAATCATTGCTTGCCTGCATAAGAGGATAAGAATGCGTTCCCCCTTGCTTGTTGATGTACCACATGACAGTTGTGTTGTCTGTTAGAATCAACACCTGCCCTGGAAGAAGTAAATCCTTGAAAGCTATTAATGCAAACTGGACTGCTAACATCTCCTTCAGGTTGATATGTAGATGTTGTAGTCTGGCAGGCCACTTGTCTTGTATCCACTTTCCATTTAGATGAGCTCCCCAAGATTTGTCTGAGGCATCTGTCGTTAAAATCTGACTCGCCTCTGGCCGGGTCACAGAGAGTCCCTTGTTTAGGTGACATTCCTGAGCCCACCACAAAAATTCCTTTTGAATGCAAGGTATTATTTGAATGACAGTGTCTAGATCCTGGCAGTGCTGTGTCCATACATTTTGAGATACCATTGCAGCTTCCTCATATGCAGTTTGGCATTGGGAAGCACCAGAATACAAGATGCCATGAACCCTAAGGCTTGAAGGACTGTCCTTGCAGTCAGCCCAGACTGATGAGATAGCTGATGGAAGTAAAGGGATAGACTCTTTTGTTTGTCCGGGGTTAAAAAGGCCATCTGGGATGCTGTATTCAGTCTCACACCCAGAAAGCACATGTCCTGAGAGGGTACTAGACTGGACTTTATTTCGTTCACAGAATACCCCAGGCATCTTAGCACTGCTATCACATATTCCAAATGATGAAGAAGCTCTTCCTCCCTTGAGCCAGAATCAGGCAGTCGTCCAAATAAGGATAGATCTGTATTCCTTTTAGCCTGAAGAAAGCTATCACTGGAGCCAGAACTTTCGTGAATACTCTGGGCAGTAGATAAGCCAAAGGGCAATGCAGAGAACTGATAGTGAGAAGTCCCAGCTCACGCAGATACTTCCTGCAACTTAGTCTGATAGGAACATGAAGGTAAGCCTCCTTGAGATCCAAAGTTACCATCCAATGATCTTTGCCCAGCAGAGGTAAAAGCTGCTGTAACGTCAACATTTTGAACTTGGGAATGTCCAGATAAGTGTTGAGGGTAGATAAATCCAAAATTGGTCTCCACGTGTTCCCCTTCTTTGGTACTAGGAACAGGCGAGAATAAAATCCTAGGCCCACTTCTGGCATAGGGACCGGCTGTATGGCCCCTATTTGGAGTAACAGAGAAACTTGCTTGTGAGCCTCTATTCTTTGTTGAGGAGGTACGTCTGGCATGCCTTTGAAAGGAGGCAAGGTATGGAAATAAAACCTGTAACCGTGGTGTATGATATCCAATACCCATCTGTCTTGGGTAATTAAACTCCAATTTTCTTTGAAAAGTGCCAACCTTCCTCCCAAAGGTGCTGCCAGACGAGAAGGCTCTGGCAGCTGAAAAGGTAGGTCATTGGGTCTGTTTACGAAAGGACTGACCCCTGCCCTCACCCGAAGACTGTGCAGGAGAACTCCCTGTTCTAGGCCTGAAAGAGCCCTGAGCTCTGCCCCTACCACGTCTAGATCTACCCCTAGACTGGAATCATAAGAAGGATAAGTCCACCCCTTAGTAGGCCAATTTCTACTAAACTTTGGAGGCTGGACCTGCAAAAAATCTTTTAACAGTCTGCATAGACTTAGCCTTGTCTTCCATTTTCTTTAAAACTGCCTCAACAGGAGGACCAAACAACACGTCAGATTGTAAAGGAGCATCTAAAATCCTTGTTTTAACATGTTCAGACAAATTTTGATCCCTTAGCCAGGCGTGCCTGCGAAGAACTGACCCAGTGGCAGCCACCCTAGACGAGGCCTGTACAGCATCAAAACCACATTGCAAAGAATGCTTACCCACCTGTTCAGAAACATGCACTAAATCTTGCAACTCTTTACAATCAAAACCTACTGCCAGAGCATCAACCTTAGACTTTAATTGTGAAAGGAGATAGTTCTGGTATTTCAACATGTGAAACTGGCAATTCAAAGCCCTCATAGCAAGAGTGGAAGAAGTATAAACTTTCTTTCCCCATCTATCCAAGGCCCTAGCCTCTTTGTCTGCAGGAACCGGATTCTTAACAACAGAAGCCTTAACACCTTTAGGCCCCTGACTAACAGTTTCTGGGTCAGCCCTAGGACTCTTAAAAAGATACTTATGAGCTTCAGGCACCCTGTAATACCTATCCGGTTTAACAGGAGCAGGAGGCAAAGAATCAGGATTAAGAGAAGCCTCCGTAAAAACATCTTCCACCACATCCAAAACAGGAGGTATAGCCAAAGGCCTATGCTGGGGTAAAACAAAAATTCCCTAAGCCTTTTCCTGGAATCAGAGAAGTCCTGACCTTCCCACTTAAAATGCTCCCTCATGGAATGAAGAGTTTCTGAAAAAGAAAAATCCTCAGGAGGAGAAGCAGAAGGAGTAGAATCATCCACATCAGAATCAGAATAAGGAGAGTACTCCTGCAAGTCTTCAGCCGAAGACTCTGAAACATCTGAAGCCTGCTCAAAACCCCCAGCTCAGGCTCCAACCTAGGTCTCTTATCAGGAGGGGCATAGAACCCTAATTAAAGTAATCAAATCTTCTGCCATTTTAAGCATATGCTTCTTGGGCACAGTACCTGAAGAGCTAGGGGTAACACCAACTGAAGCCAAACCTGGCCTGCCCCTGGGAGAAGCCTTTGAAACAGAAGGAGAGGGCCTAGCCACCCTAGGAAGGGAGGGGAGTATAGTAACCTGAGAAGCCCCCTCAGCCTGACTTGCCTCCTGAGAGGCCACATCTTGCAATAATAAGGTCTCACCCTGGGAACACAAAGAAACCTCCGACACCTCTAAAGAACCGGCGTCCGGTACAGACGGTTCTTCTAGCCTAGGCTTAACTGCCTTGTCCTTGCGCTTCTTCGAAGAAGCGGGCGTCGGAGCATCCGACGGCATTTTATAATTACACCGCTTCCCAAAGACTAACCTTGCACAATCTAACCTTCTCTTTATAGTGCGTTTATTAAATCTAGCACAAGAGCGACAGCCAACAACGTCGTGCTCAGGCCCTAAGCAAGGAATACACAAAGTATGATAATCTCTATGCGGTATCTGTTTCCCACAAGAAATGCAATTATTAACTTTTTCTGACATCCGGTAAATCACTGAGGCAAGAAAAAACTAAAATATTCCCCAACGGGGTACTTAGCCAACTTTGAACTCGGTCTGAAACTTCGAAATCGAAAAATCTCAGAACGCCAACCGGCACTTGCAATGCTGCTTCTGCATCGGACCATGCGGCAAAAAAGACTAAGGATATGACGTCGGTCATGCACATTTGTACCCTGACGTCCTGATGTCAGTCAAATGCGCCTTGACCGACGTCAGCCTTATACTTTGATATTCGGGCCGACCAAGGACAGCGGACTACCCAAGTGTAAGGACTGCAGCAATGTGAGATGAAGAACATCGGGGTTGGAGGGAGGGTAACCAGGACTGCAACAGTGAAGACACTCTAACATCTACATTTATGGTAAATGTACACAAAGTACAGTTGTGTACAGTTACCATAAATGTAGATGTTCGAGTGTCTTCACTGTTGCAGTCATCACTGTAGGGTTCTTCCTGCCAGCAGGCAGTCCTCCGTCGCTGCCAGCCGACGCCATGTTCTCCAGTTTTTCTTGCCCCAGATGTCAGGTGCCCAAAAATGAAGGCTAAGAGTAAAACAATAAAAGTAACATACAACAAACCCCATACCCTGAAGCAAATACACCTCAGAAGAAGGGTGAAGTAGGAAACCACACTAATGAAAATGTAAGAGGGGTCAGGAGGGACGGTAACCCAGACTGCAACAGTGAAGACACTCGAACATCTACATTTATGGTAAGTGTACACAACTGTACTATGTTCATCGTGTTTCACTGTTGCAGTCATCACTGTAGGGTTGAATCCCAAAGCTGAGATAAAGGGTGGTGGTCATAGAGTAGAAGGGGGGGCTAGAAGGCCCTGCAAGACTGCAGAAGCAAAGCCTGCCCTAGACTTAGAGTAAAGAGGGAGATTGTAGTGCTTAGAGAAAATATGCACTGAACTCCAAGTTGCAGCTTCTAAAATATCTTTGGTAGGTACTCCCCTGAGAAAGGCAGCTGAAGTAGCAGCAGCTCTGGTAGAGTGAGTCCTAATTTTTCCTGGGATTTGCTTTCCATGATGAGATTAACAAAATCTGATTCCATGAGCAATCCATTTAGAAATGGTCTGTTTTGAAATAGCTTTGCCTTGGCAATTTGTTGCATAAGAAACAAACAGTTGCTCTGTTTTCCTGATATCCTTGGTTCCGTCCAGGTAAAAACGAAGTTGTCTGTGTACATCCAAGGAATGCAAGATCCTTTTCCCCCTTATTTTGTGGATTAGTGAAAAAAGTTGGCAGGTGAATAGTTGATTAAAGCCACTTTGGAAACCACTTTAGGCATGAAAGTAGGATTAGTCCTTAAAGACACCCTACCTTGGTGAAAAATAATATAAGGTTCCACAGCCATGAGTGCTTGTAACTCTGAGATTCTCCTGGCTGAAGTCAAAGCCAGCAGGATAGCTGTCTTCCATGATAAATACTTAAGATCAGATGTGGCAGCAGGCTCAAAAGGAGGCAGAGTGAGTTTTTCCAGAACATAGTTGAGGTCCCAGGCAGGTATGGGTGGTGTCCTAGGGGGCCTTAAATTCTTTGCTCCTCTGAGTTATTGTTTCAGAAGTGGATGGGAAAAGATTGGCGGATCTGTATTGTAATGTGCAGAGAT
Source organism: Protopterus annectens (assembly GCF_019279795.1). Classification (NCBI taxonomy): domain Eukaryota; kingdom Metazoa; phylum Chordata; order Ceratodontiformes; family Protopteridae; genus Protopterus; species Protopterus annectens. The sequence continues at coordinate 407,214,883 of NC_056742.1, read as the reverse complement.
AGCTGAGGCATGTATTTTTATGGAGGAGAAGGATAAACCCTTATGTAGCATGTCTGTCAGGTAAAGTAAAATCAGTGGGATGTTAGGAATGAGGGGATCCGAATCCCGAGCATGCATCCAGGTGCAAAATCTCTTCCATTTACCTGCATAAGATTTTCTAGTGCTAGGCCGTCTGGCTTCTAAGATAACATCCATGACCTGTTTGGGAAGAAAAGGATTAATCATAGACCCTGAATACGCCAGGCTGCTAGGCTGAGAGTTTTGATAGAGTGCAGAACCTGGCCCTGGTGTTGGGACAAAATATTTGGAATCTGAGGTAAAATCCAAGGTGGCTCCTGGGATAGATTCATCAGTGTTGAGTACCAAAATTGACGAGGCCAATGTGGGGCCAGTAAAATCATCATCTTGGGCTTGTCCTGCTTGATCTTTAATAACACCCATGGAAGAAGAGGTAGTGGTGGAAAGGCATACCCCGAGAGGTTTCTCCAACTGAATGATAGTGCATCCACTTTCCATGCTAGTTTGTGAAATGTCCTTGTGCAAAAAATCTGTAACTGGTGGTTGAGGGGGGATGCAAATGCAAGAACCCTAAACAATTCTGGAGCCCAGTTAACTCCCTTCTCCATCCAGGGTCCAGGAATAATCACTGCCCTGACCCTAATTTAACTAATAAGGAGCTGAGCTCTCAATTCAACTCTTTCTTCACTGATACCATAGCTAAGCTAACCAAAACTTTCCCTAACAATAATCCTTCTAACACTCTTCTCTTAACATCCAACAACCACAATAACTGCCCTTTTAAATTCCAGCTGAAACCAGTTTCAACCATTTTTATAAAAAGGCTCTTATCCAAACTAAAGCCTTGCTCTAATGCCCCTGACAACATACCCTCCTCCTTCCTCAAAAGTGCTGCCGAAGGTATAGCCCTCCCAATAAGCATCTTAATCAACAGATCCTTAAAAGAGTCTTATGTACCCAAACTTTGGCATTCAGCCTACATTCTACCTCTCCACAAAGGTGGCAAAAACACCGCTATTTCCAACTTCCGTCCCATTGCCCTACTCTCTCCAATATCTAAAATTCTAGAAAAATGTGTCCACCACCAACTTCTACCTTTCTTAATCCAAAATAACCTACTGACTTCCACCCAACACGGCTTCCGCCCCGGCCATAGCACCACAACTGCCTTACTATCCTTCCTTGAAACAATCAATCAAGCCCGAGACTCAGGACTTTTAGTTTCCACAGTACTGCTTGATCTCTCTAAAGCTTTTGACACCATATCCCATACACACCTTCTATTACATCTGGCTAACCTTAACCTTGCCCCTTCTTCTCTCTCCTGGTTCTCCAGTTACCTATCCGACAGATCTCAAGCTGTCAGATGGAAGAACTCTACCTACTCCTGCCTGCCAACACCTACTGGCATTCCCCAGGGGTCTATTCTTGGACCCTTGCTCTTCAACATCTTTATTAATAACCTTCATACTGTCATCCCTAACATCACAGTTATCCAATACGCCGATGACTCGACCTTAATCTGTGCCGCCTCTAACCTTCCTGAACTTCTGACTAAAACTCAACTAGCTTTTTCCACTACAGAGAACTGGATGCATCAAAACCATCTCTCTCTTAACTCTAACAAATCTAAAATTCTACTTTTCTCTCCTTCCAGGACATTCACCTTTGACAAAAACGCTTTCAAAGTCTTAAGCCAAGCTAACGCTGCTTTAGAAGTGGTCCCTTCAGCAAAACTTCTTGGTATAACCATAGATGAACAACTTAAATTCAATATCCACATACAACAAAACATAAAGAAAACCCACCAAAAGCTAGGTATGCTCTACAGGAATAACCAATTTCTCTCGAACTTCTCTAGGCTTACTTTGGCTATTACCTACCTTCTACCTTCTCTACTTTATGGAGCACCTCTTCTTTCCAATCTGTCTGCTTCCAACACCTCAAAACTTGAAATTTGTTATAATAAGATCTCCAAATTTGCTACCAATTCCAAAACCTCAACACACCACTGCCTTACTCTACATTCCCTGAACTGGCTAGAGCTCTCCAACCACCTAGACTATCTCCAACTAACCACCGCTCACAACCTCATATTCTAGCCAGATAAATGCCCAGCCTTAACTAATATCCTTCCACCATACATACCAAATCGTTCTCTGAGATCTGAAAACCAAAACCTAATCTCCATCCACAAACCCAAACATTCTGCTGGACAGCTTCTACTCTCCTTCTCTCTAGGCAAGAAATGGAACTCTCTCTCACCCTCACTCAGGACGATACCCAACCCAAAATCCTTCAAGACCCAACTGTTCTCATACCTGTCATCTAAACGGAAATGTTCCTGCTTTCACCCTACTTAATACCTAGGGAATTCTTCTCCCCTCTGAGCTCTATACACCCTGCTCCTCTTTTCCTCCAAACTTTTATTACTACTCTCCCATAATAGACTTAATTGTCGATGTTCTGATTAAGTAAATCTCTCTAAACTCCAAGTTTGCAAATTTTGTAAATGTCACTTCTGTAAACAAAACAAAAAAAAAAAAAAAAAAAATGAGAGATGCACATTTACGCTAGGTATAACCTGACTGCTTGAATTTTACGTTTAACAACCCTTAAGATTTTGTATTGCCTTACTGTATTGCTTTTGAAATTCTTAATTCTATGAAGTTTATGCCTGTACTTATCTTCAATACTCTGTAAACAGATTGTATTGCACTGTTTTCTTGGAGCGTTTCTCCCCGGGCCTCCACTGAAAATGGGCACTTCTTGGCCCAGTGGACTTCCCCGGTAATCAAACTGAAATAAATAAATAAATCTATGTCCGGGCAGCCCCAGGCTTCTGTAATCATCTTGAATATTTGGGTGTCTAGCATCCACCCGTGTGGGTCTGACAGGTTCCTGCTCAGGCTGTCTGCCAGAATATTTTGTTTCCCTGGCAGAAACTGAGCTTGTAGATCCACTTTGCAAGCTAGAGCTGTGTTTCAAAGGGTCATGGCTAGTCTGCAAAGGGGGTAGGAGTGTGAACCCCCTTGCTTGTTTATGTACCACATAACTGTGGTGTTGTCTGTCCGTATCAGTAGCTGTCCTGGTTGTAGAAGATCCCTGAAAGCCAAGAGGGCATTCTATACAGCTAACATCTCTTTTAAATTGATATGCAGGTGCTTCTGATCCTCTGTCCAAAAACCTTGCAGACCTTTTCCCTGCAAGTGGGCTCCCCATGTGTAATCCGAGGCGTCCGTGGTTAACACTTGGCTGGCTGGAGGCAGACTGAAGGCTTTCCCTTTGTTGTGAAGACATGCCATGGTCCACCAATGGAATTCCTTTTGTAGACAAGGCAAGACAGCAATGTGTGTGTCTAGACTGTGGCAATGCTGGGACCATACACTTTTTAGGTACCATTGTATTTTTCTAATATGTAGTCTTGAATTTGGTATGAGAAGGATGCAGAAGGCCATGTAACCCAAAGCCTGCAGGAATTTCCTTGCAGAAAGCTGAGTTATTGACGCCAAAGTTTTGAAAGTTGAAGCCAGCTGCAGTTGTTTTTTGGATGTCAGGAATGCCATCTGGTTTGTTGCGTTTAGGAGAGCACCCAGAAAAGTTATCTGTTGTGTGGGTGTCAAATTTGACTTTTTTATGTTCACAGTGAATCCCAGGTACTTGAGAAGATTTTGAACAAATTCCAGATGCTGGAGTAAGACATCCTTGCTGTCTGCTTGGATAAGGCAGTCATCCAGATAAGGGTAAATTTGAATTCCCTTGAGTCTGCAATAAGTTACTACTGGTGCCAGGCACTTGGTGAAAACCCTGGGCGCAGTAGACAAGCCAAAGGGCAGCGCAGAGAATTGGTAATGTTTCGATCCGGCCTTGAACCTGAGGTATTTTCTGCACTCCTGTCTGATTGGGATGTGTAGGTAAGCCTCTTTTAAATACAATGTCACCAACCATGCATTTTTGCTCAACATTGGCAGGAGCTGCTGCAGAGTAAGCATCTTGAACTTTGGTATGTCCAGGAAAGTGTTTAAGACTGACAGATCCAGGATGGGTCTCCATGAATTTTGCTTTCTGGGAACTAGAAAGAGTCTTGAGTAAAAACCTTGGCCCGTCTCTGATTGTGGAACCAGTTCTATGGCCCTCATAGCCCTGAGGGATCCCACCTGGTTTAATGCCTCTGACCATTGGTGTTTTGGTAGGTCTGGCCATCCGTTTGGTCTTGGCAAGGTATGCAAGTGGAATTTGTAACCTCTTGAAACTACATCCAGAACCCACTTGTCTTGGGTTATGCAAGTCCAATTTTGTTGAAAAAGAGAGAGTTTTCCTCCTAGAGGGACTTCCAGGAGAGAAGTTCCTGGAGCCATGCAGGGGGAGTCATTGAGCCTGTTTTCTAGAAATTGAGGTCTGTCCTCTCCACCCCTGGGGGTGGAAGCACTCCACTGTCTAGGTCTGTAAGAGGTCTGTGCTTGGGCCCTCCCTCTTGAGCGCCTATATCTACCCCTCTGAGGCCTGTCCAAGCTGGGAAAGGAACAATTTTTAGTTGGCCAATTTCTGCTAAATCTTGGGGGCTGAACTTGTAAGAAATCCTTAACCGTTTGCATGGATTTTGCCTTATCCTCCATTTTCTTTATCACCTCTTCAGTCTTAGACCCAAACAAAACATTATGCTGAACAGGAGCATCCAGTAACTTTGCTTTCACTTCATCAGGTAAGTTTTGTTCCTTTAACCAAGCATGCCTTCTAATGACTGTGCCAGAGGCAGCCGCCCTGCAAGAAGCCTCCAAGGCATCAAAACCACAGTGTAAACCATGCTTACCCACTTGCTCAGTGGCATGCATCAAATCGTGTAATTCCTTATTATCTGCACATGCAGTAATGGTACCCAGCTTTTGTTTCATAACAGACAGTAGAAATTGCTGATATTTTAGCATATGAAATTGACAATTTAAAGCCCTAATAGATAAAGTAGCAGAAGTGTACACTTTTTTGCCCCATCTCTCCAAAGCTCTGGAATCCTTATCTGTCGGAATAGGGTTTTTAGCAGAAGTGGCCTTAACCCCCTTAGGACCCCTGAGAAATGGTTTCTGGATCAGCAGTAGGATTTTTGTAAAGGAACTGGTGGGAGTCAGGGACCCTGTAATATCTGTCGGGCTTAGCAGGGGCTGGAGGAAAGGAGTCAGGAGTTAAATTAGCCTCAGAAAAGGCATCATCCACAATATCCAAAATAGGAGGGATAGCCAGGGGTCTATGTTGGAGAAGAAGAAGGAAATCCCTAAGCCTTCTCTTAGATTCAGAGTACTCCTGTCCTTTCCAGTGAAAATGTTCCCTCATGTCATGTAAAGTTTCCCCAAAAGAAAAATCCTCAGGGGGAGAAGCTGATGGAATGGATTCCTCAGCATCAGAATCTTCATAAGGAGGGAAAGTATATTCCTGTTCAGAGGAAGACACTGAAGAAATATATGCTTGATCAGAAGATTCATAATCCAATTCTTGCCTTGGCCTTTTATCTGGAGGGGGATGTGAACCCCCAATCATGGTTAGTAAGTCCTCCGCCATTTTAAGTAGCTGTTTCTGAGATTTGGGTCCCGAATCAGAAGAGACCTGGTCTGGTGTCTTAGATTTAGGAGTCGTCTTTGCCTTTATCAGAAGCTGTGTAGGCCTGAAAACCCCCTCGGAAGCCGGTACCTGCACAGCGGCTCCGGACCCATCCGAGGGAGCAATGTCCGAAGGTCCGCCAGCTGGAGTGCTCAAAGGCCTAGTTGGCTCCTCGTGGGAGTCCATTTCGGCAATCGGTTCTGAAATGGCCGACAACAGGGGCTGCGAAAGCGCCTCACTGACGACGGCCGAACCTGTAGCTGGCTCTGCTTGTAAAACGTCATCTGATTTGGACCTCGGAGGCCTGTCCTTATCCTTGCGTCATTTGTGAACTCCGGTAGTCGGAAGTGTGTCCGACGACATTTTATAATTAAATCGCCTACCAAAGTAGTGAAAAGCAAAATCGTACCTTCGCTTAATCGTACGTTGGTTAAATCTAGCACAAAACCAACAACTAGCTACGTCGTGGTCAGGGCCTAAACAAGGAATACAGTAAGAATGCAAATCCTTATGAGGTATTTGCTTCCCACAAGAAATGCAATTATTAACTTTTTCTGACATCAGACTGGAGCAAGAAAAAAGTTTCCCCAACGGGGTACTTAGCTTTAAGAAGAAGAAGTAAGTCTTCGGACTGAAGCACGAAAAAATATCAGGAGTCAGCCGACAGGCACTTGCGAACTGCTATCACCGCATGGCAAGAAAGACTGGAGAACATGGTGTCGGCTGGCAGCTTTGTACTCCTAGCGCTCTGACGTCAGGCAGCATGACTGAACAGCCGACGCCGGACCCAGACTTTGGGATTTTGGCCGACCGAGGACTGCCTGCCGGCAGGAAGAACCCTACAGTGATGACTGCAACAGTGAAACACGATGAACATCTGTACTATGTTCTTCGTGTTTTACTGTTGCAGTCATTACATTTGGGAAGATTCCCAAAGCTATGGTTGGGAGGATGGATTTATACAGCATTAGGACCAGCTATAAGACCCTGCAGGACAGCAGAGGCAAAGCCAGCTCTGGATTTAGAGAAAAAAGGTAAATGGTAATGTTTGGTGACCGTATGAACTGAGCCCCAGGTAGCAGCTTCTAGAATGTCTCTGGTAGGAACACCTCTGAGAAAGGCTGTAGAAGTAGATGCAGCCCTGATGGAATGAGATCTGATCCCCTGGGGGATAGATTTACCATGGTGCATATAGCAGAAACAAATACAATGGCTTATCCATTTGGAAATAGTCTGCTTTGAAATAGCCTTTCCCTCTGCCCCTGCAGCAAATGCCACCAGTAGTTGTTCAGATTTTCTTTGAGATTATTTCCTGTTTAAGTAAAATCTAAGTTGTCTGTGTACATCCAATGAATGCAGAATCCGTTCCCCTTTGTTCTGTGGATTGGGAAAGAAAGTTGGCAAATGAATGGTCTGATTAAGAGCCACACTGGATACCACCTTAGGCATGAAGGATGGATTGGTCCTGAGAGACACCCTGTCCGCATGAAAAATAATAAAAGGCTCCACTGCCATAAGAGCCTGTAATTCGGAAATCCTTCTAGCTGAAGTGACTGCTAAAAGGAAAGCCATTTTCCAGGAGAGAATTTTTAAGTCTGCAGTAGCAGCTGGCTCGAAAGGAGGGAGAGTTAGTTTTTCCAATACAAAATTAAGGTCCCAGGCAGGGGTTGGAGCTTTCCTGGGTGGTCTTAAGTTTTTAGCCCCTCTGAGATACTCCTTTAGCAAAGGATGAGAGAAGAGGGGAGGATCTATGTTGTAATGAGCTGAAATGGCTGAGGCACGGATTTTTATGGAAGAAAAGGACAGGCCCTTGTGAAGCATCTCAGTTAAATATTGTAAAATCTGAGGAATATTGGGCACCGTTGTGCTTATGCCTTGTGACGGATTCCAGGCACAGAATCTTTTCCATTTGTCAGCATATGATTTTCTAGTACTAGGCCTTCTTGCCTCCAAAATGACATCCATCACAGGTTTGCTGAGGGATGCCAAGGGTGAATTTAGGTGATTAACCACGCTGCAAGATTCAAAGTTTGGAGCTGAGTGTGTAGAATTTGGTTGTTCTGTTGAGACATTAAGTGAGATGTCTGAGGCAGGTGTCATGGTGGAGGGTTTGACACATTGCGCAGGAGTGAGTACTAGTGTTGGTGAGGCCAGGAGTGGGTACCAGTGTTGGTAAGGCCAGTCTGGAGCAATCAAAATAATTTTTGATCTGTCCTGTCTGACTTTTAGTAGAACTTTGGAGAGCAGAGGCAGAGGGGGAAAGACATACACTGATAGGTTTTTCCAGCTGAAAGAAACAGCATCCACTTTCCAGGCTTTTTTGTGTTGAGTTCTTGTGCAAAACTTATTCAACTGATAGTTCTGGGGTGAGGCAACAAGATCTATGTCTGGACTCCCCCATTTGCATGCCAACATGTTGAAAATCTGTGGTTTCAGTTTCCATTCGTGTGGTTCTATGAGATTTCCGCTTAGTCTGTCTGCCAGAGTATTCAGCTTTCCTGGCAGGAATTGAGCTTGTAGTTGAATTTGAAAGGTCAAGGCCGTGCTCCACAATGCCATGGCTAGTCTGCAAAGGGGGTAGGAGTGTGTACCCCCCCCTGCTTGTTTATGTACCACATAACTGTGGTGTTGTCTGTCTTTATCATTAATTCTCCTGAATGAAGGTAGTCCTTGAAGGCTGTCAGTGCATTCTGTACAGCTAGCATCTCTTTTTGATTGATATGAAGGTGCATTTGATTTGGGCTCCATTTGCTCTGAATGCATTTCCCTGCCAGATGAGCCCCCCAAACATAGTCTGATGCGTCTGTTGTTAGGGTTTGGGCAGCAGGGGGTGGACAGAATGGCAGTCCCTTGTTTTGGTGGCAGGCCTCGGCCCACCATAGGAACTCTAGTTGCAGGCAAGGTATGATAGGAATCATTGTTTCCAGGCTGTGACAATTTTGACTCCATAAACTCTTTACGTACCACTGAAGTTTCCTCATATGCAGTCTTGCATATGGAATTAAAAGAATGCAGGAGGCCATAAACCCCAAGGCTTGCAGACTTTGTCTTGCAGATAGCAGGGTTTTTGTGGCCACCTGTTTGAAGTAAGTCACCAAATGAATTTGCTTTTCGGGTGTAAGGTAAGCCATCTGGGCAGCTGTATTCAAGCTTGCACACAGGAATGTAATTTTTTGAGAGGGTACCAGTTGTGACTTCTTTTCGTTTATGGTGTACCCTAGACAAGTTAGAACCTTTTTTTACAAATGCCAGATGTTTTTGTAGAATGTCCTTGTTTCTGCCTGAATTAGACAATCGTCCAGGTATGGATATATCTGAATATTTCTTTGCCTGCAAAATGCAATTACTGGAGCCAGGCACTTTGTGAAGACCCTGGCCACAGTAGATAAGCCAAAGGGCAGTGCAGTGAACTGGTAATGCAAATAGCCTGCTTTGAAGCGGAGGTATCTTCTGCAAGATTTCCTGATTGGGATATGCAGGTAAGCCTCTTTTAAGTCTAGAGTTACCAACCAGGCATCTTTGCCTAGCATAGGAAGTAACTGTTTGAAGAGTCAGCATCTTGAATTTTGGAATATCCAGAAATGTGTTTAGAGTAGATAAGTCCAGAATTGGACACCATGATTTGTCTTTTCTGGGTACCAGGAAAAGTCTTGAATAGAAACCTTGTCCCTTTTCCTCTTCTGGGACTGGTTGAATAGCTCCCATGTTCATGAGAGACAGTACTTGTTTCTGGGCCTCTGCCCACTTATTTGGGGGCAGGCCTGGTCATCCGTTTGGGATTGGCAACGTGTGGAAATGAAATCTGTATCCCTGGGAAACTATATTTAAAACCCATTTGTCCTGGGTTATAAGTTGCCAGTTTCTTACATGAAGTGCCAGTTTTCTGTCCAAAGGGGCGGCTGAAAGGTAAGTGCTTGGTAAGTGTAGAGGGAAGTCACTCAGACTGCTTACCATAGGGAGGTGCCTTGTTGCTTCCAGATTTGGAGGAGGAGGAGGCACCCCATTGTTTTGTTCTAAAAGTCCCTTGTGACTGAAACCTGGAGCCTTTGGAATGTCTGGGTTTGACCTGAGTGGCACTCGAAGGAACTGGAAGGGACCAGTTCTAAGTAGGCCAGTGCCTACTAAATCTTGGAGGTTGCACCTGTAAGAAATCTTTCATAGATTTAGCTTTATCTTCCATCTTTCTTAAAACTTCTTCAGCCTTATTACAAAAGAAATGGTCCTGTTGTAAAGGAGCATCCAACAATTTTGCTTTAACATGATCAGGCAGAGTTTGTTCCTTGAGCCAAGCATGCCTTCTTAGCACAGAGCCAGTTACAGCAGCCCTGCAAGAGGCCTCCAAAGAATCAAAACCACATTGCAAAGTATGTTTTCCAACTTGTTCAGCTGAATGCAAAAATCCTGTAAATCTTTATTTTCCACACAGCCAGAAATTAACATAATTTTCTGTTTAAGCAGTCCCATGATATGCTGCTGGTATTTAAGCATATGCAATTGACAGTTTAAAGCCCTGATTGCCAAGGTTGCAAAAGTGTAAGCCTTCTTACCCCATCTATCCAATGCCCTGGAATCTCTATCAGAAGGGGTAGGATTTTTAGCAGTAGAGGCCTTAATATGCCCCTGGGACCCTGAGAAATGATTTCAGGATCTGCAATAGGATTTTTGAAAAAGAATTTGTGGGAGTCAGGAACCCTGTAGTATCTGTCTGGCTTACAAGGAGCCGGAGGGAGAGAATCAGGAGCCATACTAGATTCTGTAAAAAACATCATCAACAATGTCTAGGGCAGGAGGTATAGCCAAAGGCCTATGTTGTGGAAGAAGAAGAAAATCCCCAAGTCTCTTTTTAGATTCAGAGAAATCCTGACTTTCCCAGTGGAAATGTTCTCGTAAGGTATGTAAAGTTTCCCCAAATGAAAAATCCTCAAGGGGAGAAGCAGAAGGAATGGAATCTTCTGCATCAGAGTCCTCATAAGTAGGTATAGACAAATCCTGTTCATTAGAAGAGTCAGAAGAAACAGAATCCTGTTCAGAAGATTCATAATCAATGTCTTACCTAGGCCTCTTAGGGGGGGGGGGGTTTGGCTACCCCTGATCATGGTAATTAAATCTTCAGCCATTTTGATCATTTGTTTTTTAGGCATAGGGGCTTGCACACGTGGCCCAACTGTATGTTTTTAAGACATAGATGTAGATTTTGGCCTTAGTTTTGAAGATGGCGTTGGTTTAATATACAAATATGTGGGCCTGAAAACACCCTCAGAAGCCGATGCCTGCACAGTGGATCCGGACCCATCTAAGGTAGAGACATCTGCGGGTTCCATAATTGAAGCATCTCGCCAAATACCGGACTCGAATGGTTCTCAGTAGAGGCCTGTGAATCAAAAGTAGCGGGTATCAGGGGCTGCAAAAGCGCCTCACTGAGTACCGGTGAGCTAGCGACTGGCTTAGGAGAAGCGTCGTCGTCAGTTTTGGACTTCGACGGCCTGTCTCTGTCTTTTTCTTTGCATTTTTAGGTATTCTGGTAGTCGGATTGCTAACCGAAGACATTTCTGGATAGTTAAATCATGAGCCAAAATATTTAGAAGCAAAAATATACAGACATTTAATAGTGTGTTGATTAAATCTAGCACAAAACTGACAACAAGGTACGTTGTGGTCAGGGCCTAGGCAGGAATACAGTACAAATGAAAATCCTTATGAGGTATTTACTTCCCACAAGTAATGCAATTATTAACTTTTACTGACATCGGTAAGGAGCAAGAAAAAGTATCCCCAACGGGGTACTTAGCTTTTTAGTTGAAGACTTCGGTTCTGAAACCCGAAAACGAAAATTTCAGGAGTCGGCCGACTGGCACTTGCAAACTGCTTCTGCTTCGGGCACCGTGCGGCAAGAAAGACTGGTGTAATGGTGTCTGCTGCATGTTTTATACCCCTGATGACCTGATGTCATGGAAGAAGAGAAAGCAACTGACGTAGGACCCAAGACTTTGTTAATCAGGCCGACTGAGGGCAACCTGCCAGCAGATTACCCAAATGTAATGACTGCAACAGTGAAACACGAAGAACATGTGGAAGTGGCCAGCTCACAGACTAAAGCAGAAAATACTTCTGGAGCATTTGTCCATTTTTATATGATGGAGCACATCCTGAAGGTCTACAGGGCACATCCAATCATCCTTTCACAATAAACATAGGATGAAATGAATTGTGACCACCAGGAATTTTGTCTATTTTACATACTGATTCAAGTGACTGAGGTCCCCATTTTTCTTTGGCACCAACAAGAACTTTGAGTGGACTCCGTACCTGTGCTAGTTTTGTGGGACCACCTAGATGACTCATTTGTCTAGCAGCTAATTTATTGTGCTCCTGCCGTCTGTCGTGTGGATGGGGGATCAGGAATTTTTCTTGAATAAGGGAGATAGCAAAGAAAGAGAATAGTACAGCCCCTGGTTATGATTATCAGCACCCATACATCTTGGGTGGTGGATGTCCAGGCCACGGGGTGCAGAGACAAGCGCCCCTTCACTGCCTTTGGAGTGCAGCAGTGAAAACCATTCAGGAGCACTAAAAAGGCCCGTCAGAAAAGAGACCCCAAAAGCCTTGATTCTGTGGTCCACCTCTGCCACGAACCACGGTGATTATTCTCGCTTGTGCCTCTGAGGTTTTGTCACTAGAAGCATCTAGGGCAAAGCCTTGAGACCTGCGGAACTGAAGTTTCTCATCTCCCTTCTGACTTCTACAGAAAGTCCATTGAGAGATAGAAAAGCATAACCCTATGGCAGACAAGGTCTTGCCCACTTGCTCACTTTTAGACAGCATCTCTTCAAATTCTCCATCATAAGGGGCATTAACAAAGGATGTCTAGAAGCATTCCCTGAAGATCCAGATACATATCCATGTGCGAGCAAACAGCTATTTCAGTTCTTGCTTTTCTCAAAGTGCCATCAACTGAGTTGGAAAAAAGCTGCATAGACATGTCTGACAGGGACTGGAAGGTAGCCAACTACGTGCTGACTGATTTTTCTATCTTCCACAGTCAAGGATTCAGACAGGGACTTGGACAGTTCTTTAGTCAAAGCTCTCTGAATACATGTAACATGGGCTAAGTAATTCAGCTGCCTGAGAAGAAAGATCGCCAAAGCATATACCCGCTTGCCCTGGGCTACCTGTTAGGGGGATAGACAGTAGAACAACTCATCAACAAGCTCCTCCTTGGTGGCAGCCACTACCACCACAGAATCTACAGCGAGACCCTTGCTCCAGAAGGAACCATCTTTAGGAGAAATTAGGATTTGGTCAGGTTTTTGGGGGACAGGTTCAACCACATCTGGCTCCTTCCATATCTGCCCTGAAACCAGGTCAACCAGTTTTTGGCGTGAAGAAATGCCCAAGAGGTAGATAGGCCACTCCTAAAATCTGAGGAATACCAATTCTTCCTGGGAGAGGTCATCTGTGGACCACTCCACTTTCAACCCAAATAGTTTAAGGATCTCACCAAGGGAGTCATGTTCAAGGGAGGACCTAGGGGATTCCTCCCCTTCAACAAAATCAGTAACTTCGGTGAGGGAGTCTGGAGGGGAGTCCATCTGCATCCTTTTGCATGTATGCTTTCAGTGGCCATCTCAAGTGGGATTCCCTTGGGAAGACTTTGAAGTAGATGGGGTTTCCACAATTTGAACTACCTCGAGACTGTGAGGGGCTGGCTATCCCAAAATGACAGGAAGCAAGGAGAGAGGACCCGAAGAACTCTGTGAGGGCAGGGGGAGATCCAAGTGGGAAAGGGATCGAAGGCCTCGAATGCAGATATTGAGAGAGGCCCCAATGCAGTGTTTGTTTGATCCAAGTAATCTAACAAGGGCAAGCTCCAAGAACCTATCCGTCTCTGCTCCAAAGCCAACACAGGAACCAAGCTGTTGAGAGCAGAGGTGCTGATAGGAATAGATGGCTCTGAAAGTTTCATAATCGAACCCAATCCCATTACACCAGCTCCAATCCCTTGGATTCAGAGCCCATTGAGATCTAAGCTGCTCAGAGTCAGTTGGGTCAAAGAAATGGTCAGTGCTAATGCAGTCCAAGTCCTTTAACTCTGACACAGGTACTCCCCAGTGTATACTTGGATCCAGGTCCCTAAACCTAAAAGTTAGACTGAGGAAGGAGTAATAATCAGAGGGGAAGAAGGAGTAAGCCTCGATCTTCCAACAGAGGTCAGTACCAGGAGAAACCCCAAATGGATCTAGGTCCCAAAGAACTTCACCAATCTGTCACTGTCCACCTCAGTGAGGCTTCCAGAAGACTGCACTGATCTTAAGGATGAAGCCATGGAAAATGGTCTTGCCACCCTGTGGAAGCACCTTTCTAATAGAAAAGGTGATGTACACCTGGTGTTAACTGGTTCCAACGAGAACCTAGGCTCTGGGAAAGAGATGTCAGCCTGACAAGCTCCAGAGCCAAGGCCAGATCTGATGGCTTGGGAAACCTACACAACCTGACTAAATGGACCCAATCATTCCAGGCCCTTCTTAGGGGAGTCCTTTTCTTTTTGCTTCTCCTCATCCTGTTTCTTGTTCTTTTCTCTGTTCCTTTTCTTTATCTTCCCCCCCCCCTTACTTTTACCAGAAGTCATCTTGGACACAGGGAAGATGACGAATGGGAAGGAGGAACTTCCACTACGGAATGGGGAAGCCCCTTAGGCACAAGTTTATTGCACCTCTCAGTAATAGCTCTGGCCCCAAAAGCAGCACAGGCAGAGCACTCTTCATCCAGATGTGAGGCCCTTAAACAATATACACACTTTGCATGGGCATCTTGACTGGGGATTTTCTGCCCAGAACAAATTTATATTTTTACAGCCAGTAGGTTTATCTATTATCTTGTCACCAATAGGGAATAACTCAAGACCAACTGCTAAAGACAAAATATCAAAACAACTACAACCACAAAAAAATTATAAAAAAATAAGAATTAAAGCCTAGCGGCTATCCGAAGAGGGGAAAGGATAGAAAACTACCATAAGTGAATGCCAAGGAATACATTTTTGTTTTATTTTATTTGGCAGGGGGAGTGGACTATTACTAAAAACGACCCTGAAGGGAAAGAAAAATAGCCAAAAATCTCTTATCTGACAACTGTAAAATCCTTCCAAAGCACTGAACCAAGAGATCAGTGCCCACAGCAAACAAGAACTGAGGTAATACAGTGCAAGGAAGGGATTATGGGTAAGGGGAAGAGTTTGAGTCTTGGATGCAATGTCTGAGAGTGGCTGAAGTCAGATCCAATCGGATCCACGGTGTCCACATGTTGAGGACGAATAGAGGAGATATCAGATCTTATTTCCCACAAAACCTTTCTCAACTCAAGTATCTTTGCCTTAGGGAAGAATATTAACACAAAGTAAACCTTCAATAACAATAACCCATCGCACCAATATACCATTACTATCTTTTTTCTTCTTTTTCTTTTGTCACTACTGCAACCCCTCTCCCTACCAATGCAATTATTCCCTTCTTCCATTGTTCCACATATTTTGCTGAGCATTCACCCTAACAAGCTCACCTCAAGTTCACAAGTTCATTCCTGTCCAAGTGCATCTCCTGTAGCATTGCTATTTTCCCTTCATACTTCTTACTGTAGGTCATTACTCTTTGCCTTTTATCTGTCCCAGCAGGTAGGATTCCTGGTAAGCAAGGAGAGTTGCAGTTTTAAGTCTTAGCTGGTCTCCGACTGTAATATCCCAACATACCTCCACAGACATGCCTCTGTGGGGTCAGCCTGCCACTCCGCTCATATCTTTTTAGGGTTTTTGTCTTTTCTTGTTTGGGGTAGAAGGACCATTTTTTGCTGAGATAGTTTACAATATATAGTGGTAATGATGAATGAAACATGTATCTGACAAACTGCATAGTTTTCAACTAGTCCATCTGTGTCTTGAATACCTTCTACACAGGGAATCCAAAGAAAAACTACTTATCAGGGATACCTGCCATGTTCTAACAGGAGCCGATATGTCAACCAGGTGCATCTCCCAACCACTGACCTCATAGCATTTGCACTGCAACATGGAGCTACAGCTCTACAACACTGTTCATAAAGTGCCTGGAAACCTAAGAACACACATTACATACATCAAACATATTCTTTATAAGGCCCTCATCCTCTATCCCCTCTACCATCCATTTCTGCTGATCAAGGAGGAAATCCTGGAAGTTCAACATGCAAGATTGGTTAACTGAGGACCCTAGCCCAGGGTAACTGAGAAGGGTGTCACTGACCCCAACATGGTAGAGTACTTTACTCTTCTTACAATTGGCAATGGGGGTCCTCACTGTGAGCACACGGGATCCCCTGCTTGACTCCGCAAACAACATAACTGGATCCGCAGAAGGATTTTTATACAAAACCTGTGAGTCATGGAAATTACGATAGCTGTCCGGCTTCCTGGAAGAAGTGCAACAGGAATCAGACTGCAAGGATAAAGAAGAGAAAGCATCATCCATAGCTTTCAACACTAAGGAGATGACCACAGGCCTTGGCTCTGACAGACCTAAAAAACATCCATATTTGATCTGTATCTGGAAGAACTCCTTGAATTTCCAGTGTGAAGATTTCCTTCATCCAGTAAAGGGAAACTGTGCAAGAGAACCCAAGGTGGCAAAACTTAAGAAAGGGTTACCTTACTGTCAGATTTTATACAGGAAGATGGAGGCATTTGGTTCACATAATGCAGCTCCCTTACTTCTGATTCTAGAATACCGGATTCCTGCTGGGAAGAAAGCATAATTTTCCTTTTACTAAAGGGTAATCCTGACAATGAAAATTATTTAGAGGCTGGCTATCTAGACTTAATGAATTACAAAAAAATCCTGGTTCATCTTGCTGAGTTTCTGAATAGGGATTAGGAGCTGAAGCCTAATTAGCGCTGTCTGAGGCAAGCCAACAAATGTCCACCTGAACTTCCGTGTCTTGGTTCTATGCTTGGGTATGTTGGCTGTGTTACAAACCTCGTGATATGGGTGAATATCTGAGACCTTGAGTCATTCTTCATCTTCTTCCTGAATCAACACCACTGAGATACTGCTCTCTTACAGTTAATGATGATGTAAGCATCAACACTTTAAGCCTGTGAAATAGCCATGATGCCAACTGATGACATGTAAGAGTTTCAGCTTGCAAAGAAATGTTGGAGACAAAGCAGCCTCAGTGAGATCCCACTACAGGCCCCAGATGAACAAGGCAATGGATACAGGAGCTGCAAAGGTGCCTTGCCAATACCATTACCCTCAAATCTTTGGAAGGGGCTATAAGACTTTGAAGTGCTGGTGTCAGCTTTCTAAACTATCTGCTCCTTCGGGTGCTTCTCCAAATACTTCTTTCAATGTAGGAATAAACAAAATAAACAGATGCCATGTCAGACTAACACCAAACGCAAATTACTTGAAAGACATACTGTTGATAGGATTTGACCGTGTATCTAACAAGAAAAAAAGTACACTAGGGACAAGTGTATGGCCCATTATCATCTGGGCCTACACACAAAAACACTAGCTGTGGTAGTCCATATGAGGTATTTGTTTCCAACAACTAATGCAGTTGTGACCAGACAAAAAAAAAAAAAAAAACTAATGGAGTATTATGTTCAGACTCTGGCCTCAGACTGACCTGGCAAGCTAACGATACAACGGATGTACTTAACATTTTGATTTAACTGTGGTAAGAAAGATATGAAGATAGTACATGTGACATCCCGTTACATCACTGATGCCCCGATTTTGATACAGGAGGGGGTGTCATTAGCACCCTATATCTTCATATCACCCCCCCCCCGGTATAAGGGTATTAGATGGCAAGTGTAGGGAAACAGCTTTGCCCAGTTTACAACTAAGGAGTCTGTTGCACAGGCCCCACTTTTGGTATCTTAGTGTAGACTTTTCTGAGCTGTTTTTTGCAGAAGCAAAACAGTGCAACTGTTGCACACCCCGCTTGTGAGTCAAGTCCAGAAATATGTCCCTATTTGGCATCCACTCATGTGAGTCAACATCTATCCTGATCAGCTGACCTGCAAAGGAGTTCTCCTGAGATGGGATGCAAGAAACCTTAAGGTTCATGACTGACCTCTGGGCCAGAGTACATGCTTGCAATCCCAGCATGCTCAACAGGAAACAGTGAGCTCCTACCTTGTTGCTGATTTACTACATTACTCTGGTGCTGTCTGTGTGGATGCTCAAGATCCCCTGTTGCCAAGTGAAGTTAAATGTCTTGATAGCTAGAATAACTGTCATAATCTCTTTTATATTGAAACCGTTCCTCCACTGGGTTTTGTCAATCCTTTGGATCCTCAACTCCCCAGTTAGGCTTCAAAGGCTGTGGTGAGCACTGGGGTATTTGGGCATAGCTTGGAAGGCACTCACTGATAGAGCACTTGCAAGATTCATTATCACATCTCTTTCTGATGCAGGGTAACAGTTGTGTGGGGCACTGCAGTGATTGGGCATGTTGGCACCATCTGTTTCTCAGGTACCACTATAACTTCCTTGTGTGTAGCCTTGTTATGGGCACCATCAAAAAGAAAAACGCAACATAGCCTTCCGGTAATCTGTTTCTGCTGTGTTACTGACCTGAAGTATTTGATAGGAAAAGCACTTTGTCTAAGGGGAGGAAGGCCCTAAAGTGCTCTGTGCCCAGAAATGCCTCCTAGGAAGAGGACTTGTTTGCCAGGTAAAATAGCATATTTTGGAAGGTTTACAGAGAGACCCACATTTGAAAGCTAGGGGAACTGTCGAACCTTCTGATTCTCCTCTGTTGTCTGAATGAGTTAATCACTATGGTAATGGTATACATTAAAGCCTTGCTTCTGCAGTAGGCAATTAGTGCAGGCAAGCACTCTGTGAACACTATGCATGCAATCAGAAAACCAAAGAGAAAGGAGCTGAACTGATAGTTGTAACCCCTTGCTTTGAATCTGAAGAAACAGTCTGTCCACACTAAATATACTGTAGGTATATGTAGGTAGGAATCCTTTAGGGATAGAGTGGCCATGTAAAAAAGAATGGGAGAAGGAGAAGCCCATGCAAAGTTTACATTCTGAATGGTGGCATCTTTAAAACTTGTTTGGACTTGAAAGCTCAAAAGTGGTCTGTGTAGGGCTTCTTTGCTTTGAACTAGGGACAGTTTGAAGTAGAAGCCTGTTCCTACTGTCGATTTTTAGTACTATCCCCATGGCTCCTTGCAACAGAATTCTAGTAGCATTTTGTCCCTGGAGACTGAAGGGATAATGGAGACTTTTGGTCTTGAAAACTATAGCCTGCATCCCTATCTCACAAGACAAAATACCAGTTTGTTTTGGGCGAGTTCCTCCCATAATTTTACCAAAAAAAAAAAAAAAAAAAACTAAAATGACCCCTGTTCTTTTAGTGGGAACAGCTTAAAGAACAGACATTGTGGAGGGTATGGCCTGATGTAGGATTTTGGGGGGAAAGGGAGGGGCATTGCTGAGACATAGCTGTTACCTCCGAGTCTCAGCCTTGAGGGCCAGCAGGCTTTTCCTTTTGGTTTGTTTGCCATTTTTTTTTCTTACTGTGGCCTTTATTTATTTATTTTTTTACACTTTTGCTGTTTTTCCGTGTCTTGATTCTGCAGTATTTGCTGAAGGGGAATGAAAAAACTGTTTTACAGACTGCATAGTCTTCCCTTTTTTCTAGTCTTTTAAACACCTTTTCTATGGGGGGTCTTGGATGACTGTCAAGTTGGGACATTAAGGAGCTCTACTTTAACGCAGTCTGACAGAGACTTTGTCCTTAACCATGCAGGCCTCCTCAAGATTGACCCCAGTAGCTGCTGCCCTGCATCATAGCCACATTAAATGGATTGTCTGGCCACCTGACAACTGAGGTTGCAGAAGTCTAGCACTTTCCCTTCCAGGATCCATGTAATCTATTCCCTCAGCCTTTTCCTTTTATTGAGACAGCAGGGTCCTCTGCTACTTCTGCATGTGAATTTTGCAATTAAAAGCCCTGATGGCCACGAGAGCAGAAGAGCAGTCTTTCTCAGACTCTGTTAACAATCTTATTCTCCAGAGGCAAGTGCAATCTTGGCTGCAGCTCCAGCTGCTCTCTTGCTGGAATCCATGGACAACAAAGCTGGATCCACAACTGGGCTTTTAAAAAGCTATTTGAAAGACTCACTATAAAGACAGTCGGCCTTTCTGGGAGCAAGAAGCTGGGAATTTAGCTCCAAAAGCTCACCTGCAAAGGCATTCTCCAAGGCTTCAATAACTGCAGAAACAACTAAGAGCTTTGGCAGGCCCAGATGCTCTCTGTATCTTATCTGAGCTGGAGAGAATTCCGTAGCCTCCAATTTGAAGTAATCCCTTATTATATGAAAGGCATCCGAAATAAGACATCCTCTGATGGAGATGCACTGCATAGGTTGTCCTCAATGTTAAAACACCTATACGGAGGGGGAAATTTGGACAGAGGTGGGGGGAGCCTTTTTCTCTTTATCCTGACCCTGATGGTTCCCCAAAGGGAGGTTAAGGGGTGTCTTCAAGAAAACCACAAAATCATGGGCCAACTGCACATGAGATCCTGTAAAAGGACCTGGGAATGAGGGATCCGATGAGGTCCTACTCAGCGCATTCTGAGGTAAGCTGGTAGATGTCTGTTTTTGTCTGCAGTGTTTGGGCCTGAACTGGGGGTGAAGGTAAAGACTGCTTTAGACAGATCGGGATGCAGGTGTTCAAGACATAATTTCTGGAACAGATGGCCTTCTGGACAAAAATCAAGGGAACACTGCCCTCCCCCATGGATCCAATAATTCAGGCATCAAAACCAGAGGCCGGACGCATTCAGCTCAGAAGGGCATGCCCTCATCTGAGTAAGTAATGGTTACCACACACAAAGGGGCAGTTTTGACTAATCTGGCCAGCAAAGATCAAAATAAATAAACAAACATTCCACTAATTTCTCCTTTTGTAGGGGATCAGCTCCTATCCCTTCAAGCTGCCTTTGTTCTTCACATGCAACTCCAGGACACTCTTCTTCAAAACTGTCTCTACATCCAGATGTCATGAATCCTATTCCTTCTAGAGGTAATGGCCATGATATACACCTTGAGGAATCTATGCTTTATTAGCTGTCTTGAATCCTATTCCTTCTAGAGGTAATGGCCATGATATACACCTTGAGGCAGCTATGCTTTATTAGTTGTCTTGAATCCTATTCCTTCTAGAGGTAATGGCCATGACATGCACCTTGAGGCAGCTATGCTTTATTAGTTGTCTTGACTCCTATTCCTTCTAGAGGTAATGGCCATGATATATACCTTGAGGCAGCTATGCTTTATTAGTTGTCTTGAATCCTATTCCTTCTAGAGGTAATGGCCATGATATACACCTTGAGGCAGCTATGCTTTATTAGTTGTTTTGGGTGAGTCCCCTCTCTCTCTGGCCAGGCTGCCTGTTCCATTTTTTGAAACTCTGCAGCTCCCTTTCAGGACATACATCCTGGATGAACAAAAAGCTTTCACAATACCACCTCAAGTGTTGTACTTCCCATGTTCAGCCGTATCTCTGCCACAGAAATCAAATATGCATTAGGTACTGCAAAAACTTTACAGAGTTTATACTACTTAAAATGACATTAAAATTAAAAATACACAAACTCTAGTAAGGAATTAATAAGAAAAATAAGAAGCACAGCTTTGCTGCTTATCCACAACATATCAGTGAATTTCAAGACTTGAAAGGTGTCTAAAATCTAATTGCAAATTAGACCATCCTGACTACAGTCGTACTTAAATATGCCACCAATACATGAAACCCCTTATGATCTGCAGGAGGAAGCAATTCTGACATAGTGCAGATGCTGCGAAGAGCGCTCTTGGCCAACACCAGACAAACAATTCTAATTTCATGAACTTTTTTATTGTACCCTAAACCAGGAATGGGGTTTATTCCTATCATGGTATTTAAAACTGAAAACACTTGGATAAATTAAACCAACAACAATAGGTTCTTTTGGCTTTTCCTGGTTAGGGGTCACCACAGCAGAACTTCAGTCCGCTAATGACTGGCAGTGGATTTTTACTGTGCCGAGTTGCCAGCCCGACGCCCAACCTTCAAAGAAGGCACACCCATTCATGCACGCACCTATGTAACGGAACACAGAGACTTTTAAAAGAAAATGTATAATGATACAGTATGCCAAGGATGGTCAGTTAAGTCTTTAATTTACTTCAGTGATATTTTAAAGTGATATCAGAGAAAGCAGTGTTAGCAATAAAAATTACACAGAAAATACCCTTGCATCAAAACATATTAAAGAGATTCCCAAAGTACACTGGAAACATTTAGACTACCAGACTCCCTATGGTCAAATGTGAACATTGTATAGTGTAACATGCTTCTGGCTTGCAAGCAGTGTCTGAAGTGTTAAGTGAAAATCCCCAGTACTTTTTTTTTTGTTTGTTTAATATGGTCACTGCTGCATTACTGTTTGCCCCAACAGTATTTTCCAATTTAAAAATGCTACCATTAGGAAACAGGTACTGAAAATATTGCTTTCTCTTCTGAATATGTTAAGTTTATATACAACATATGTTGATGATTTGCATTTTATAACAAGGCAATATTAAAAACTTTTTAACCCACCCCAGATGATCAATACCATTCCTTGGAAATTTGCTTTACATATGATAGCCATGGTTATTCAGTTTGGTTCATTTTTTTTTTGGACATTACTTTAATCTGTGTATACGGCCATTTTATTTCTAATTCACTTCATGAAAAGCTCATATTTACATACTCTTTCCACAAACATGCAATACCTGCTCCCCATTTGTTAGAAGCTATCCCTTTTTTAATTTCTCCAAATCCTTTGGGTTTCTAATACCATGACAGGAATGATCCCCATTCTCAAGTCAAAGTACGATTAAAGTTCATGAAATTAGTATTGTTTCAATCTTTGATGTCAGCCAGAAGTGCTCTTCGTAGCACCCGCAATTTGCCCAGTAATGACTCCTCCTGCAATTTGTACAGTGCTACATGTATTGGTAACATATCTAAATATGATTGTAGACTTTTTTTTTTTTTTTCATAACATCCGCTGCTCTATTACTACTGGAACTGTCTGGGTATCTTTCTAACGTGTTGCTCTAATTACTGCCTGCAAATCCTGATATTTTAGGACTTTGTGTCTCTCTGTAAGCAAGACACTGTATTCATTGGGTATGGTGATGTCAATGCTCAATGCTACTTTTGTCTTCTTTTCATGGACCACTACCTCCGATTTTCTAGCATCTATCTTTTGAACTGCTGGTAATGGGTCATCCCATGTGATGTAAACTTCATTTTCTATGATGCTTTGTGGCTCATGTTTCCACTGCTTTTCAGCCACTTCAATAAACATAATATTTGCACAATCCCCAGTGCAACAGTCTTGCCACATTAATATGCCTTTCAGTATACAGTCCTTCTGCCATTAGTATGTCACAACCAGCAACGAGGTGTGCGACTATTTCCGATTCGGTTTTACAAAACCTAAATGTGTTCATTTTCCCCACAAGTTCAATGGACTTTGTAAACCAACGTGTTTGTAGCCCACTATCTTGTGTCGCCAATATTAACCTTTCATCCCCAGGTTTGAATTCGCCTCTCCTTAACCATTCCTGCGTTCGATCCTGATCAACATCAGGTTCTTCCAGAAGTTTTCTATACTAGCAGCTATATTTTTGCATTTTCCACATTTCTTGCCTTCTCATCTGGTTTCTCACCTTATATTATTTCTTTTTTGGCACATTCATTTGCTGCCTGATTTTTATCTACTTCTTGTTTGATTTCTATTCCTGCTTGACGCCAATATGCTTCTGCTAGATTAAGAAGAGAAGTCATTGTAGATTTATTCTCCTCATGTTTCAAAACTTTCACTACATTTGGGTGTAGTGACATCAGTAGATATGTGTGGAGTCCCACAAATGCAAATCTATACATGTAATCAGTTTCAAGGAGGCCCATCCCTCCTTCAGAATGGGGAATATATAATCTTGGTAAGCACTGATTTTTATAAATCATTTGGTGAGCATGAAGCATCCTTCTTGTTTTCCTGTCTAATATATCCAACACATTTTGGGGCCAGTCAATCACTCCAAACTGTAAGTTAGGACAGGAAGATCAAACTGGTTTATAGCTAGAATTTTGTTCCTAGATGTCAATGCTGTTTTCGCGATTAATTTAAGCCTTCTAAAGTATTCCTTACTAAGTTTTATTTGCATTTCTTCATGTTTTATTGTTGATCCTTCATCAATTCCAAAGTATTTATACACTCCCTCTTGCTCAAGTTCTTTTATACCACATTCTTGTCCCAAACTGCTGTTTTCCTGCTTTAAAGGTCGGTTTTGCACATTTATCAAGACCAAATGACATTCTTACATCATCTGAAAATTGACAATTTGTAGTTGTGCTTTCAGTTCCTCATCTGATAAGATATACGGTTTTAAATCATCAGCAAAGAGAAGATGAGAAGTCTTTACACACTGTTGTTTTTCAGGAGCCAAATTATAGCCATAGCCTAAGCTGTTAAGTAGACAGCTTAATGGGTTAAGGGCAAGGCAGAATAGCATCGGTGACAAAGAGTCACCCTGGAATATCCCCCTTTGAATTTTTATCCCTGGGACAATAATTTGTCCTTTACCATGGCTTAATTGCAAAGCGGTCACCCACTGTTTCATGTTCACTGTAATGTAGTCAATCAGTGTAGGGTGCATATTATACATTTTTAAGCATTCTTTTATCCATGAATGTGGAGATACTATCAAATGCTTTTTTGTAGTCAATCCATGCCATACTTAGATTCGTCCCCTTTTTACAGTTCTCCACTATGACAATTTAAAAACAAATGATCCTTTGTTCCATAGGACATTTTTTATTGCCTTTTTGTTTTGTTGTCATAATTGAGTTTTCTTCTAAATGACTATAAACACTGTTGGCATCAATTCTACTGCACAGATTATACATCGTCAGAAGGGAAGTTACTGGTCTCCAATTCTTCTCGTAGCTTGCAGATTCACTCTTAAATAGGAGCATTGTTTTTCCTGTTGTTAACTAGGTTGGTGTCTGTTCGGGTGCACATATAAATAGTTCTTGCTCATGGCTAAATGTTCATGCCAAGATGTTAATACTTTTAAACAGAAGTTAGGTACTGCAAATGGGCCTGGGGTTTCCATTCTGAGGCTTTTCTTTGCTTTATTTCAATCTCTCTGGCTGTTACTTCCCCAAAATATATCTATTTCTTCTTTTTGGCGGCCTTTCAGTTCCTTTTACCTTGTTTCCCAATTCTCTACAAAAACTTTTTTGGGTCATCAATAAATTGTTTATTTTGTACTTTTCCTTTATATTTATCTGCTTATATTCTAAGTTTTTCCACCTGTGCTGAGATTTTTAGTTTATTTGCGATAGTGCATGATAGATCTTGGTCTGTTCTAATACTGCACATTGCTTTTATCACGTCTATCTTTCTAAGTATTTTGTTGATCTGTTCCCTTTTCTATACTCTTCTGACAGTGACACTTTTTGTCTTAGTTGCTTTATAGTTTTGTCGGTTCGATACTTCCATGATGGCATTCGATTTCTCCCCTTTCTCTCCCTCACTACCCTTTGTTCTTGCGGTAGAACTTCATCAGTTATCGATTTAGCTGCACAGTAATATATCCTGTTTACTTGTGTTATATCTCATGAATCTCTATGTACAGTCCTAATTATTGTGTTCATTTGTTTTATCAAACTTCTGACTTTTTGGTTTTATTGACCTTCTACAGTCTTTCTTTCATTGATCTTAATATGAGTATCTATCTCTATTAAATCAAGCAACTCTTCTCTTAGCTAATTTTCTTCTAAACTGAGAGCACATAATTTGTTTTCCATTTCCTGCAAGCATTCTATAGAAAGTTCTATTGCATCTTCCTGTGGCATATTCTCTTCAATTTCATCCTGTGTCATCCGTTGCTCTGTCACATGAGAATTCACTGGCCTATCACTCCTCAACATTAACTGTGTCAGTGTTTCCACAGTTTCCTGTTCCTTCCCTTGCCGTCTAGCTTCAAGTGAATGTTTATACTCGTTTCCTGTGAAAGATTCCAAAATATCTTCATATGGCATCTGACCAATTGATTCCTGTTCCACTGGTTTCCCCTTAATTTGGAGTTCTATTGCTCTATCCTGTTGTGGTGCTTTCTGAATTAGATTTTCTACACCGATTCCTTCACTTTGGAGGTACTCCATAATTTCAGTTTCCACTTCTTTAACTCCTCTATTACTTATTTCCTTTTCTACCTTTTCTCTTTGCTTTATTTTTGTATTGTAAAGTTTTCCATGTCCGGATTCCTTATAGATGTTTACTAGGCTAATGACCACAATGGCCTTTTTAAGCCTAGCCATGCATCCCAAATCTCTGACAATTCTGATACCCTTGATGAGTGTAAGCATGGGTCTGGGAGATGAATCATTTACAGGTTACGCGTGTCCATTAGAGACATAGGTGCCAAACCAGGGATGAATTTCCAGTTTCCTATCCAACTGTCCAAGGTGCACCTGAATTGGGTTAGGGAGAAACCCTGCTTCACATGGATGAGGAGCCTGTTCCATAGACGGGGTAGTCTCTGGGATACATACCCATCTCTCCAACAGGTCCTATTTATATCACAGACAAGGTTTAAGTTTTTAGAATGGGTAATTCTGGTGCTGTTTGCTTTGTAGATATGCAGGAGGTCCATCAGAGTGGGGTCTGACAATGCCCTGTATGCCAGGCATAGATCTCCCCTCAAACGCCTGTAGGAGACAGAATACAGGGATAGGGCCTTGAGGCGGTCTGCATAAGACATATTACTTACACTCTGTATTCTTTTAGTGAGGAACTTCTGTGGACATTCCAATTGTTGGCTGTGCCTGGTTAGGTACATACCAAAGGGGGCATTGTACTATAGGACAGGTCTGACGAATGCCGAATACAGTGGAACAATGACTCTGTTTGACTTAGATGCCATACCTTTGTTTATAAGCTGCGCAACACAGAATGATTTCCTCACTACTGTAGACATGTGATGATCAAAGACTAGATTACTATCTGTGTGTCCCCAAATCCCTGACTACTGGGTCAACTCTAAGGGGTGTGTTGTCAATATGACAGTTACCAGGGATGGATGACTTCCCAAAGGATACTATTATGCATTTCTTGGCATTTAGTTTTAGTCCATAACTCTGTCACCAGTTGTTTATGTCAGCCCCACCTAGAGAACATTTGTGTCAGTGTGAGATTCAATGACAGCTCCTAGTCTGCAAATTTGGTCAGCCAGAGACCACTGACATTGGCCTCAACTTCTGAAAAGTTTGTTCTTTCAGTTTTTCCCGGCTAGGGGTCGCCACAGCAGACCTGCAGTCCGCTAATGATTGGCAGTAGACTTTTTACGGGTGCCGAAGTGCCAGCTCGATGCCCAACCTTCAAAGAAGGCACGAGAAGTAAATGCCAAAAAGGAGCAGTCCAAGGACTGATCCCTGAGGGACTCCACTTGTGACTGGCCTCTCTCTAGAGACAGACTCCCCAATTTTAACTTCCTGGGTCCTGTGAGCCAGTTGGCTATCCACCGGATGACATATGGGTTTGTACCTAACCTCTTAAGTTTGCCTGTATTTCTCTTCAAATATCTTTGGTGCTGCTCTTTTTGAATTGATCAGTTTTGCTTTCTCCTTTGCATAAATATTACTCTATATTAACTCTTTTTCCCCCATGTCCATATTTCTTCTTCAGATGTCTCCTGATCTTCCTGTTTCTCCTTACTTTGGGGACTCGTTCCATCATGCTGTGATGCAACCTGTGTTAGACATTCTACATCAAATCCTTCACTCTGCAGGCACTCCATAACTTCAGCTTCTATTTTTTTAACTTCTACTTTACTAATCTTCTTTTCTACATTCCCTCTTTGAGATATTATTTTTTATTGTGAAATGTTCCATGTCTGGATGCCCTTGTCTGTATTTCTCTTCGAATATCTTTGGGCTGCCTTCTTTATGTTGATTAATTTTTCTTTTGCATAAATATTGCACCATATCAAATCTCTTTCCCATGTCCATATTTCTTTTTTATACTTTTCAAAAATATCCAAGTTTTGTTGTTTATATTTTTGCACTTCCTCAAATGCTTCTTTTTCCAAACAGATCAAAGTTTCTTGGTCTATATACTGTTTTTCAAAAATCTGTTTTATTACTGACCACAAATTTTTATTTAAAGCTTCTGACAGTTTTTCTTGTGGAAGTGTTTTCTTTCCTCTAATTTCTCTCTTAATCTTGTTTTATATCTTGTGTCTGGAAATTCTGGGCTTTTTGAATAACAGTAACAATATATAATTTCTTTCTTATCCTCAACAGTCCACTCTATTGCCTTTATGGCTCTTCTTTGGCCTATCAGTTTTTGTGATTTTTGTGGACTGCTACTTCCTTCTACAATGGGGTGGGGGTGCATCCTCCACCTGGACCTGGCCTGGCCCATTGTAGGAATGTTTCCATATTTTTTAGGATTCTACACTGTCATTTTTTTCCAGTCCGGGCACCAGTGTGCCTACCAGGATTGGGCACTTTTTTTATCTTGGGTCTTGTGCACCCAGCTATCTTTTTTAATTTTTGACCTACTTCTGTCTATAACATATACCATATAAATGCAGCCTATATATATATATATCAGTGTTACCTTGGTGAGATTTTGTAGAAAACAGGGTCCACCTCATGAAGGTACTCACCAAGACGTGAGGATGAATTCAGTTTCAGCACTACTACTCTCCTTTGATTGATAACTTTTCATCTCTCCATTTGGACCCCACCCCCCAGTGTGACTCCTTGATGTATTACTAGAGCCCCCCTTCGTCTGAAACACTTACTGCATTCAGGACATTTATATGGTTTCTCCATTTTTATTTTTGTTAATTTCTCCGAATCTTTTGGGTTTCTAATACCATGACGGGAATGGACCCCATTCCTAAGTCAAAGTATGATAAAAGTTCATGAAATTAGTATTGTTTCAATCTTTGATGTCAGCCAGAAGTGCTCTACGCAGCACCAGCAATGTGCCCAGTAATGACTCCTTCTGCAATTCATATTGGGTTACATGTATTGGTAACATATCTAAATACGACTGTAGATTCGTTTTTATAAGACCCATTACTCCTATAAGATCCATTACTCCTACTACTATTGGAACTGTCTGTGTACCTTTCTTCCACATTGCTCTAGTTTCTGCCTGCAGATCCTGATATTTTATGACTTTGTGTCTCTCTGTACACAAGACACTGTAGTCACTGGGTGTGGCGACTTCAGTGATCAATGCTACTTTTGTCTTCTTTTCATGGGTCACTATATCCGGATTTCTAGTGGTATGTTAGCATCTAGTATACCATGTGATGTAAGCCATCATTTTCTATGATGCTTTGTGGCTCGTGTCCAGTGTTTTTCATTCACTTCAAAACCATAATGTTTGCACAATCCCCAGTGCAACAGTCTTGCCACATTATTATGCCTTTCAGTATACAGTATACATATACTTCTGACATTATTATTCCACAACCAGCAATGAGGTGTGTATCCGTTTCCAATTCGGTTTTACAAAAAAAGAAGTTACGTATTCACCATAATGTTCCATCGGAGTAGTTCTACTTCATTTGTCTGAAACTTGTGGGTCCTCAGATCCATATCGGTTCTGACACGGCTGCATTTTCCAGCTATGGTTCTGAGCTCCATGCTCCTCCCCCTACCCACAATGCCAGTCTCCCTTCTCCCTTCAGATCGAGTTTGCTGCCTAACAGGTAACAAATACCCGACCAAATAACACTTTATCCTCAAATACAAACATCACAAATGAAATTTAGCTCTGACAGAACCCAACAACCCAGCAATAATTGTCTGGTACAAAGGACATACCGTATCCCAAAGGATAAGGTTAGAGGGAAGGAGGGGGGAACGGCTGAAGACAAATGAAGTAGAACTACTCAGATGGAATGTTATGGTGAGTACATAACTTCTTAATCTGAAGTAGTTTACTTCATTTGCTCTTCAACCTGTGGGACAGAGTCCTCAGCTACCCAACTCTTGGAAGGCCCTCATGGAAGGATATTCCAAAGCACCGCGGAACCAAAGGAAGCTCTACTCCTAGAGACCAAATCTAGTTTATAATGAGAAATAAAGGTGTGAGATGAGGCCCAAGTAGCAGCTGAACAAATCTCATCCAGAGAGACCCTAGACCAAAAAGCTGCTGACGTAGCCATAGAGCGGGTTGAATGAGCCTTCACTCTTCCTGGAAGAGACAAACCTCTATATGAATAAGCCCAGACAATGCACTGAGAAATCCAGCGAGCAATAGTCACTTTTGAGACAGGTTTCACCTAAGAAGGACTTGGCATAGAACACAAAAAGCTGATCAGACTTGCGGAAAGGTTTAGTCCTGTGCAAATAAAACCTCAGCTGTCTGTGTACATCCAGCAAACGTAATTTGTATTCCCCTTTGTTCTTGTATTTCAGAAGAAAATACTGGTAAATTAATAAACTGATTAATATTGGCCTCTGAGGCTACCTTAGGAGGGAATGTCAGGTTAGTGCACAGCGACACTCTACCCTTGTGAATGATCATGTAAGGGACTTTGACAGAAAGAGCTTGAAGCTCAGACACCCTGCTAGCGGATATAGTGGCAACTAAGAAGGCAGTTTTCCAAGTCAAAAACTGTAGATCCACAGATGCCACAGGCTCAAAGGGAGGAGAAACCAATGCCTGCAACAACAAAGTAAGGTCCCACGGAGGAATGGGGTCCTTAACTGGGGGTCTGAGAAGAAAAGCACCTTTGAGAAAGGTTTTACAAAGTTTAGAAGAAGCCAATGAAGACATGTCCACCCCAACATGAAAATTAGAAATGGCGGCTAGCTGGACTTTCATCATTGAGGAACTAGAGCCTTGATGAAAAATGCTTGCTAGAAAATCTAAAACCACTGAAAGTGGTGCAGTGAAAGGATCCAAAGACCTCTGAATTCCCCAAATAGAAAACCTTTTCCATTTACTGCAATAAACTTTTCTGGTGGACAATTTATGAGCCGCCACCAGAATGGATTTAACAGGAGATGACAGACCGGGAGTCCTAAGAATCATGGGGATCCCAAGGGATGTGAAAGCAGATCTGGCACCGAATCCAAGGTCCATGGTGGAACTAGGTGGGACCCAAGTAAGGGAAACCAAACCTGTCGAGGCCAGAAAGGGGAGATGAGGATCACAGTGCTCCCCAGCCTTCAGGTTTTCTGCAGAAACTTCGACATGAGGGGAAGAGGAGGTTATGCATAAAGGAGCCCGGGAGGCCAAGAATGAATCAGAGCGTCTCTGGGGGCTTCCCGGGGGGGGTTTCAGAGTGAAAAACTCACTGCATTTCCCGTTGGAAGGAGATGCGAAGAGATCGCAGCAAGGAAGACCCCATTCTAGGAAGATCTGTTCCGCTACTGAAGCCTTTAGAGACCACTCGTAAAGCATCAGGATGAATCTGCTGAGCCTGTCGGCTAAGATGTTGGACTGTCCCAGGATATGCATTGCCACCAGAAAAAGGCCAGTGGAGATCGCCCATTCCCACACTCTCATGGCCTCTCGACATAAGGGATACAATCTGGTTCCCCCCTGTTTGCTGATATACCAAATCATTCACATGTTGTTTGTCTGAACTGCAATCGTTCCCAGAGCAAGATGAGCATGGAGGGCCTGAAACGCAAGAAGAGCTGCTCTCATCTCTAGAACACTGATGTGCACATAGGTCTCGGCAGGGGACCACGTGCCTTGGACAGTCCTTCCTGAGCAATGCCCCCCCCCCCCAAGTAGGGAGGGGCGTCCGTGGTCACCATGGTTTGGGGTAAAGGAGGTTGAAAAGGACATCCCTTGAGGAGATCCGGGGACTGAATCAACCACCACAGGGAGTCCCTGCACACTTTTGAAATTCTCACTTGAAAGGACAAAGGGAGGTCTAACAGTGACCACTGAACTGCTAGAGTCCACTGCAGTACCCTCATATGAAGGTATGCCATGGGGAGAAGATTTATCGTGGCCGCCATGGAACCTAAAGCTCTTAACACTGCTTCGGCTGTTGATAAATGGGTCAGATGAATGTGTAAAACGTGTAGCCTCAAGTTGCGCATCCTGTCTGAGGTGAGGAACACCTTCGATTGCATTGTGTCCAGCCATGCCCCAATGAAATCTAGAATCTGAACCGGGTGAAGAGCAGACTTGTTCATACTGATTGTAATGCCCAACTTGTTGGCTAACTGAAGGAAGGAGTCCCTGGCTTGACATAGTAGATGCTCTGAGGGGGCGGTAAAGAGCCTATCAGCCAGGTACGGAAAGACCTGAATGCCCTGAAGCCTCAGGTGAGCCGCTACTACTGTCATTACACCTTGGTAAACACCCGGGAGGCTGTGGTGAGACACAAGGGAAGGGCTCGAACTGGTAATGACCGACACCCAGCCAAAAGCGAAGGAACCTCCAGGAGCACCTGTGCATTTAGACATGAGAGTATGCATCCCGGAGGTTGATCGAGCACATCCAGTCTCTGTCCTGCAGTTAAGGCAAAATAGATTGAATCGTGACCATCCGGAATTTTGTCTTGGTTACTGACAGGTTCAACTGGGACAGATCCAATATTGGTCTGAGGTCCCCCATCTTTTTTGGCAATAAAAAGAATCTGGAATAAACCCCAGAGCCAGACTGCTCTGGGGGGACTGGTTGGATGACTCGTTTTCTCAGAGGTGAGTCTACCTGCACTGCTGCTTCCTCCCGCTGCATGGGAGGCACGTCTGGGAGGGTTTTGTTGGAAGAGGGTAGATCCTTGAAGGGAACAAAATATCCTCTGGATTTGACCCACAACACCCACTGATCTGTAGTGATGGACTCCCATGCTAGTGGGTGAAGCAAAAGATGACCCCTGACTGCCTCCAGAGATGGACAGCCGGGCAACCCCTCAGGATTACTGTCCAGGTTTATCCAACAAAAGTTCTTGGGACTCAAAATTCCTAGGACCCCCTATGCCTCTAGGGCAGCATCTATCATATCCCCCTCTGCCCCTGGGGGAAGGTGAGCCCTCAGCGTCCCAGGAAAATGCCTGAAACTTGCAGAACCACATCATCTTCTGGCCTCACTGGTTCCTGGAAAAGGACTTTGAGGTGATGAGAAGCGGACCCTGATGGCAGTGTCTTCCCATCCTTCTTGCTCTGGACCAAAGTCTCTCTGACTGTCTTCCCAAAGAGGGAAGAACCATCATAAGGGGCGTTGGTAAAAGATGTCTTGAAGGGCTCTGAGAACTGACATAAATGGAGCCAGGTGTGGTGCTGGATGGCAATGCCTGACCCTGCCGCCCATGCGGCTCTCTCCATGGCATGGGAGAGCAAATGCATGGACATGTTGGATATAGATTTTAGGGTGGCCATTCATGCATCGAACTTCTTCCTGTCCACTGCCAACATGGACCCTGGGGTCAACTCTGTGACTTCCTTGACTAGATCTCTCTGGAGTCGAATAACGTGTGCCATGTAGTTTAGCGCCCTCAAACAGAAGGTTGCTGAAGCATAGACTCGCTTCCCAAAACAATCCAGCGTCCTTGACTCTCAGTCAGGCGGATGGACCGTGGAGCTCTCCTGGGTGAGTTCCTTCTTGGTGGATGCCACCACCAGCATAGCATCTACAAGGGACCCCTTGTGCCAGTGCAATTTGTCTGCAGGAGGGCTTAAGACCTTGTCCGGGCACTTGGGTATTGGCTCTATGGTGTCCGGCTCCTTCCATGACCTAGAGATTATCAAATCCACAAGTGGATCTGCAGGAGGGGACACCCCAAGAGGTAGACGGGCCCAAGCCGAATGCCTCCAGAAACACAGACTCATCAGAGGTTGGTTTTGGGGCGGACCACCCCCTCTTTGGCAGAGGATCTCCATGATGTCTCCAAAGGAGATATCCTCGGGAGGTGATCTTGGGGAACCTTCCCCTTCATCCAGGTCTGTGCCTCCTGTAAGGGACTCTGGAGGAAAGCCCAAGTGCCTCCTTTTACACGTATGCTTGCGGGGGAGCTCCTCAGGGGGACTCTCTGGGGAGATCTCGTAAGTGGATTGTTCCAAGGCCGGAACGTCCTGGGGCATTACGGCTATGGGCTGCCCTGAGACGGCAAGATGGTTGGACCTGCACTCAAGGCCAGGGGGGTCTTGACGGACTCTGAAGACAAAACAGTCGAGGCCTTCACCCTGCGAGAGCCCTCTCCACCATGTTGAATGCAGAGGGGGAACAGACCTCGTGAGCTGAACTAGTGGAAGCCGCTCCCCCCTGATCCGACCGGGGAGTCACAGCTGAGCCTATAGGAGCCGAAACGCCGAGGGGGATGCTTCTCTCCCACAAGCTCAGAGCAGAGAGCACCCCCTCAGATCCAACCCCGAGGCTACGGCTCAGAGAGCTCGGATCCGACACACTCAGGGCACTAGCCGGCGTCAAGGTACAAGGTACCATCAGCACTAATGTCTCAACTCCGACTGTCCTCGGTTCCAACAGCTCCGAAACTGCGGGTCGGATCAGAGAAGGAGTGATAGGTATAAAAACTGGTTGGAAGGTACCCGCTCTGGTGGGAGAAGGCCCCGGCAAGACCCCATCTGAATTTGAGTGCGGATAAATCTCTGCATCATCTTGTCCATCTCTGCTTCAGATAGGCTCCGGGTAGAGCGGGAGGACGCCACCGAAGTGGGCCGGGAGAGCCGGTATGGAGAAGGCCTAGGGGGCGACCGGCTAACTAGATCCTTAGACTCAGGGGAGTACCTTGGGGACCTGAGCCAAGGTGAAACAGGCCTAGAAACAGGCTTAGCCTTGGGCGGGGGGCCGGACTCCGACAAGTGGTCAGGGGAGTGCTTGCGACACCAGTCCTTCTTGACCTTATCCCCTTCTCCGGGCCACTTGACGGGAAGGTGCGTCCCAGAGGCCAAGGAAGGGGAAGAAGAAGCAGCAGACACTGCTTTCTTAGAGGGAGAAGGTGGGATGTCCATCCCAGCAGTGGAGGGCAACATGCCCTTGACAATCAGTTTGTCCTGCCTGTCCTTAAGTGCTCTGGGGTTAAACCCAGCGCAAATAGAACAGGGGGTAGGGTTACCACTTGTCCCACTTTGCGAGGGACAGTCCCTCTTTGGGCAGTTGTGTCCTGACAAAAAAATTAAAAAATGGCAAATGTCCTGAGATTTTAGGACAAAGTTATTTCCTATATTTTATGTAATAGTTGCATAAAACAGTTATTCTGTATCTAAAATACCTAAATGTTATAAGAAACAGAATAAGCAACTAAAATGCTACAAGAATAAGCTTTTATTTCGGCAAAAAAGAGTTATATCCTTTGTACTGACCGTGGGTATGCGTCGGCCTGTAAAATCTGATGTTTGTCCCGAAAATGTCCCACTTTGGCCATTTGAAAAGGTGGCAACCCTAACAGGGGGACTAGAGGTGAGCCACCCCCAAACAAACCACGCACAGAGTGTGGCCATCCGCCAGGGAAAGCTTATGGCCACACTCTGTACATTTTTTGAAACCAGGCTTCGGGGAATCCACCATGCCTTAGCCAGTTCAAAAAAGACACACACGCACACACTACCATGAGGAAAGAGAAGAGGGGAGGAAGATAGAAAAGCCTACAAGAAAACAAGCGACGAAGAACCCCATGAAGGTATAGAAAAGGTTAGGAGTGAAAAGGATAGTTAGAAAGTCAAACAAGTTTAAATTTTACTCTATAAACTGCAATGGAGCTTGGACCACGCTGCTTCCTCTCAGACGGCAAACGAGATCTGGAGGGAGAAGGGAGACAGGGGCATTATGGGTAGGGAGAGGAGCATGGAGCTTGGAGCAGTAGCTGGAAAATGCAGCCGTGTCGAATCGGATATGGATCCAAGGATCCACAAGTTGAAGAGCAAATGAAGTAAACTACTTCAGATCCTACATTTGTCTGTTTCCCCCACAAGTTCAAAGGACTATGTAAACCAGTGTGTATGTAGTCCACTATCTTGGACCGCCAATATTAGCCTTTCATCTCTTGGTTTGAATTTGCTTCTCCTTAACCATTTCTGCATTCATTCCTGATTAACATGAGGTTCTTCCAGAAGTTTTCTATAATTGCAACTATATTTATGCTTTTTTCCACATTTCTTGCCTTTTCATCTGGTCCTTCACCTTATATTCTTTCTTTTGTTTTCTGGCACATTCATTTGCTGCCTGATTTTTATCTACTTCTGGTTTGATTTCCATTCCTGCTTGATGCCGTCATGCTTCTGCTAGATTAAGAAGAGAAGTCATATTAGATTTTCAACTCATGTTTCAAAACTTTCACTACATTTGGGTCTTGTGATGTCAGTAAACATGTGTGGAGTCCCATGATTGCAGATCTATACATGTAATTAATTTCAAGGAGGCCCATCCCTGCTTCGGAGCGGGGGATATATAATCTTGGTATACACCGGGTTTTATAAATCATTTGGTGAGCATGAAGCATCCTTCTTGTTAGCCTATCTCATCTATCCAACACGTTTTGGGGCCAATCACTCAAAAACTGTAAGTTAGTACAGGAACAGTAAATTGGTTTATGCCTTGGATTTTGTTACTAGATGTCAATGCTGTTTTCAGGATTAATTTAAGTCTTCTAAAGTATTCCTTACTAAGTTTTATTCACATTTGTTCATGTTTTACTGTTGATCCTTTATCAATTCTCAAATATTTATACACTTCCTCTTGCTTAAGTTCTTTTATATCACATTCTTGTTTCAAACTGATGTTTTCCTGGTGCCGCAGTTTTCCTGCTTTAAAGGTTACTTTTGCACATTTATCAAGACCAAATTACATCCCTTATGAGGAAGCTTTTATGACCTTGATGGAATGCAAGCTAGGATGATCTTTATTTTGAAACAGAGTGACATCATAAATTATTTATTTGACACAAGGTTCAGTAAGGCAACTTTGAAAGCAGAGTAAAATTGTCTGTGAAGACAGGGCACCCACTGAATACCACATTAAGCTAATAACTTTAAGGAAAGGATTGCAGTATTAGCACAGAACTCATCATGTTTGTCACAAATTTTTCTGGATTTTCTGATAAGGTGAAAGATATCATAATCATGACCTGGTATATCTTGTTACCTGACAAGCAACCTACTGTCCATTTAACTCCAGTTTTGCCTATACTAAGTCTCAGAATACAGCAGAGATGCCTTCACTGAAAATATGTTCCCAAAAATAGATTTCTAATAAGAGGGGCACTTTTCCTTGTTTGACAGGTTTATAAACAAAATCAGCAACATTCCTTTTTTTCACATAGGCACAATATGGTGCATGAAATATTTTGCCTTTATATCACATCTAAATGTACAAGGGTCAAACACATTAGGATGCGCAAGCTGAGAACTAAGATGCATTTTCATGACACACAACAAATATCAACAGTTTATTACTTTACATATTTCTGAGTGAAATAATTCAAATATTTCAGAATTTAAATGACATTTTTATTGAGCATTTTAAATATAATTTGCTACAGTTAATTTTCTGATTTACTGTTTAAAAGTCAGTCAAGATTGTATTTTGTGAAAAATGAAACCATTTATTTAATTATGATACTAAAAGCCAAAATGACTGCATTCTTTAAGTTAGACCATTAAAAATATCAGTCATTCAGTGTCATTTACCAAAAAATGGAGAACTATTGCTACATTTTACTCTTGAAAGTATGGAAAGTACCAAGGGT
>NC_056742.1:406987479-407172479 GCF_019279795.1 Protopterus annectens | reverse complement strand
GTTTTTCTTGCCCCAAATGTCAGCAGCCCCCAAATAGGAAGCTAGTATATGGTGGGGAACACCATCAGTAAAACATAAATACCAATGTCATTAAGAATTTTCATTGAGAGGAGAGGAAGAAAGATAGAGAAAACCAGGGGGCTGGAGGAAGGGAAAAGTACAGTTTTGTACCTACCATAAATGTAGATGTTCGAGGATCCACATTGCTGCAGTCCTAACACTTGGGTAGTCCGCTGTCCCAGTCGGCCCGAATACCAAAGTATAAGGCTGACGTCGGTCAGGGCGCATTAGTCTGACGTCAGGACGTCAGGGTACAAATGCGCATGACCGACGTCATATCCTCAGTCTTTTCTTGCCCCAGATGTCAGAAGACCCTAAAAAGATAAGGCCAAAACCAAAAAACACCAAACACTCCTGCACCAAATATATATACAATATATACAATTTACACAAGTACAACCCCACCCACACAACCACCCCTAAACACAGAGGGAAGGAGGGAGGGATTGGACTGCAGCAATGTGGATCCTCGAACATCTACATTTATGGTAGGTACAAAACTGTACTATGTTCTTCATCCCACATTGCTGCAGTCCTAACACTTGGGTAGAATCCCAAAGCAGAGGTAAGGGAGGCTGGCAAATCATAAAGAAGCTGGAGCTGTCAACATGCCCTGCAAAATAGCCGTGGCAAAACCAGCCCTAGATTTAGAGTAGAGAGGAAGGTGGTAATGCTTAGAGAAAGTATGTACTGAACTCCAAGTAGCTGCCTCCAAAATATCCTTAGTTGCCACCCCTTAGAAATGCTGTTGAAGTGGCAGTAGCCCTAGTGGAATGAGGCCTGATCCCAGCTGGAATCTCCTTGCCATGATGGGAATAACAAAATGCAATGCAAAACCCAATCCACTTAGAAATAGTTTGTTTTGACACAGGCTTGCCCTGAGAACTCAAAGCAAAAGAAACAAACAACTGCTGAGACTGTCTAAAATCCTTAGTCCTGCTTAAATAATAACGCAACTGCCTGTGTACATCTAAAGTGTGCAAAATCTTTTCCCCTTATTTTGGGGATCTGCATAAAAGTGGGCAAATGAATAGTTTGGTTTAAAGCCACACTAGAGACCACCTTAGGCATAAAGGAAGGATTAGTGCGTAATGATACCCTATCCTTATGGAAAATCAAAAAGGCTCAACCGCCATAAGGGCCTGCAATTCAGAAACCCTTCTTGCAGAAGTAATGGCCAACAAAAAGCAGTCTTCCATGACAAGTATTTCAATTCAGCAGTAGCCATGAGGTTCAAAAGGTTGTAGAGTAAGTTTCTCCAACACAAAATTGAGGTCCCAAGCAGGAGTAGGAGCTCTACGTGGGGTCTTATATTCTTTGCCCCTCTAAGAAATTGCTTAAACAAAGGATGAGAAAACAATGGTGGGTCACAATCATAGTGAGCTGAAATTGCTGCAGCATGAATCTTAATGGAAGAGAAAGACAAACCTTTGTCCAATAACTCAGTAAGATATTGAAGAGCCACACTCAAATTTGGCTCAGAAACATCCAAATCCTTTGCTGCACACCAAAATAAAAATCTCTTCCATTTCCCTCGTACACTTTCCTTGTACTAGGTCTTCTGGCTTCCATAATCACATTCAAAACTTGTTGAGGAAGCTGAGACCTGCTATGGTTCAAAACAGAATATGCCAGGCTGTTAGATGAAGAGAGTGAAGCTTGACATTGAGTAGATGCCCGTCCTTCTGAGACAATAGGTGTGGAATCAAAGGTAAGGGCCATGGAGGCTTCCTTACCAGACTCCTCAGCAATGGGTACCAGTGCTGCCGAGGCCAATCTGGAGCTATTAAAATCATCCTTGGCTTGTCTTGTCTGACCTTTAGGAGTACCTTTGGGAGGAGAGGCAGAGGTGGAAAGGCATACACATGAAGATTTCCACAACTGAAAGAAAGAGCATCCACTTTCCAGGCTGTGTGATGAACCCTTTTCGTGCAAAACTTTGGCAGCTGGTGGTTTAGTGGAGAAGCGAACAGATCTATGTCTGGAGTTCCCCAGGACACTGTCAATGTCTGAAATACATGAAGATCCAGTTTCCACTCGTGGGGATCCATGATTTGTCTGCTTAACACATCTGCTAAGGAGTTCTGTGCTCCTGGCAGAAACCTTGCTTGAAGATTCAGTTGCAAGCTTAACGCAGTCTCCCATAAAATCATTGCTTGCCTGCATAGAGGATAAGAATGTGTTCCCCCTTGTTTGTTGATGTACCACATGACAGTTGTGTTGTCTGTTAGAATCAACACCTGCCCTGGAAGAAGTAAATCCTTGAAAGCCAGTAATGCAAACTGGACTGCTAACATCTCCTTCATGTTGATATGTAGATGCTGCAGTCTGGCAGGCCACTTGTCTTGTATCCACTTTCCATTCAGATGAGCTCCCCAAGCTGTGTCTGAGGCATCTGTCGTTAGAATCTGACTCGCCTCTGGCCGGGTCACAGAGAGTCCCTTGTTTAGGTGACATTCCTGAGCCCACCACAAAAATTCCTTTTGAATGCAAGGTATTATTTGAATGACAGTGTCCAAATCCTGGCAGTGCTGTGTCCATACATTTTGAGATACCATTGTAGCTTCCTCATATGCAGTTTGGCATTGGGAAGTACCAGAATACAAGATGCCATGAACCCTAAGGCTTGAAGGACTGTCCTTGCAGTCAGCCCGGACTGATGAGATAGTTGATGGAAGTAAAGAGAAAGATTCTTTTGTTTGTCCGGGGTTAAAAAGGCCATCTGGGATGCTGTATTCAGTCTCACGCCCAGAAAGCACATGTCTTGAGAGGGTACTAGACTGGACTTTATTTCATTCACAGAATACCCTAGGCATCTTAGCACTGCTATCACATATTCCAAATGCTGAAGAAGCACGTCCCTTCCTTGAGCCAGAAGCAGGCAGTCGTCCAAATAAGGATAGATTTGTATTCCTTTTAGCCTGAAGAAAGCTATCACTGGAGCCAGAACTTTTGTGAATACTCTGGGCGCAGTAGATAAGCCAAAGGGCAATGCAGAGAACTGATAATGAGAATTCCCAGCTCGAAAACGCAGATACTTCCTGCAAATTAGCCTGATAGGAACATGAAGGTAAGCTTCCTTGAGATCCAAAGTTACCATCCAGTGATCTTTGCCCAGCATAGGTAAAAGCTGTTGTAACGTCAACATTTTGAACTTGGGAATGTCCAGATAAGTGTTGAGGATAGACAGATCCAAAATTGGTCTCCACGTGTTCCCCTTTTTTGGTACTAAGAACAGGCGAGAATAAAATCCTAGGCCCCTTTCTGGCACAGGAACCGGCTGAATGGCCCCTATTTGGAGCAACAGAGAAATTTGCCTGTGAGCCTCTTTCCTTTGGTGAGGAGGAATGTCTGGCATGCCTTTGAAAGGAGGCAAGGTATGGAAATAAAACCTGTAACCGTGGTGAATGATATCCAATACCCATCTGTCTTGGGTAATTAAACTCCAGTTTTCTTTGAAGAGTGCCAACCTTCCTCCCAAAGGTGCTGCCAGACGAGAAGATTCTGGCAGCTGAAAAGGCAGGTCATTGGGTCTGTTTACGAAAGGACTGACCCCTGCCCTCACCAGAAGACTGAGCAGGTGAACTCCCTGTTCTAGGCCTAAAAGAACCTTGAGCTCTGCCCCTACCACGTCTAGACCTACCCCTAGACTGGGAATCATAAGCAGGATATGTCCACCCCTTGGTAGGCCAATGTCTACTAAACTTCGGAGGCTGAACCTGCAAAAAATCTTTAACAGTCTGCATAGACTTAGCCTTGTCTTCCATTTTCTTTAGAACTGCTTCCACTGGCGAACCAAACAACACATCAGATTGTAAAGGAGCATCTAAAATCCTTGTCTTCACATGCTCAGCTAAATTCTGACCCTCAGCCAGGCGTGCCTGCGAAGAACCGAACCAGTGGCAGCCACCCTCGAAGAGGCCTGCACAGCATCAAAACCACATTGCAAAGAATGCTTACCCACCTGTTCAGAAACATGAACTAAATCCTGCAACTCTTTACACTCAATACCTTCCGCCAAAGCATCTACCTTAGACTTTAATTGTGAAAGGAGATAATTTTGATATTTCAACATGTGAAACTGGCAATTCAAAGCTCTCATGGCCAAAGTGGAAGAAGTATACACTTTCTTTCCCCATCTATCCAAAGCCCTTGCCTCTTTATCCGGAGGAACAGGATTTTTAACAACAGAAGCCTTAACACCTTTAGGCCCCTGTGAAACAGTTTCTGGGTCTGCCCTAGGACTCTTAAAAAGATACTTATGAGCTTCAGGCACCCTATAATATCTATCCGGCTTAACTGGAGCAGGAGGTAAAGAATCAGGGTTCAGAGAAGCCTCTGCAAAAACATCCTCCACCACATCTAGAACAGGAGGTATAGCTAAAGGCCTATGCTGGGGAAGAAACAAAAATTCCCTAAGCCTTTTCCTGGAATCAGAGAAATCCTGACCTTCCCATTTAAAATGCTCCCTCATGGAATGAAGAGTCTCTGAAAATGAAAAATCCTCAGGAGGAGAAGCAGAAGGAGTAGAATCATCCACATCAGAATCAGAGTAAGGGAATACTCCTGCAAGTCTTCAGCCAAGACTCAGATGCATCCGAACACTGCTCAAAACTCCCAAGCTCAGGTTCCACCCGAGGCCTCTTATCAGGAGGGGGCATAGAACCTCTAATCATTGTAATCAAATCTTCTGCCATCTTAAGCATATGCTTCTTAGGTACAGACCCTGAAGAACTAGGGGTAACACCTGAAACCAAACCTGGCCTGCCCCTGGGAGAAGCCTTGGAAACAGCAGGGGAGGGCCTAACCACCTTAGGAAGGGAGGGAAGAACAGCTACCTGAGAAGCCCCTTCCGCCTGGCCTACCTCCTGAGAGGTCACATCTTGTAGTAATAAAGTCTCCCCCTGGGATTCCAAAGAAATTTCTGGCTGAACCTCTGGCTCCACCCAGCCCTCTAAAGAACCGACGTCCGCACGGACGGTTCTTCCAGCCTAGGCTTTGCTGTTTTGTCCTTGCGCTTTTTTGGAAGCGGGCGTCGGCATCTGACGGCATTTTATAATTACACCGCTTCCCAAAAACTAACCTGGCACAATCTAATCTTCTCTTTATCGTGCGTTTGTTAAATCTAGCACAAGAGCGACAGCCAACAACGCCGAGCTCAGGCCCTAAGCAAGGTATACACAAGGTATGGTAATCCCTATGAGGTATCTGTTTCCCACAAGAAATACAGTTATTCACTTTTTCTGACATCCGTAAAATACTGAGGCAAGAAAAACAAAATATTCCCCAACGGGGTACTTAGCCAACTTGGATTCGGTCTGAAACTCCGACTTCGGAAAATCTCAGAACGCCAACCTGCACTTGCAAAACTGCTTCTGCATCGGACCATGCGGCAAAAAAGACTGAGGATATGACGTCGGTCATGCGCATTTGTACCCTGACGTCCTGACGTCAGACTAATGCGCCCTGACCGACGTCAGCCTTATACTTTGGTATTCGGGCCGACTGGGACAGCGGACTACCCAAGTGTTAGGACTGCAGCAATGTGGGATGAAGAACATCCAGAACTGCAACAGTGAATACACTCGAACATCTACATTTATGGTTTAAGTGTACACAACTGTACTATGTTCTTTGTGTTTCACTGTTGCAGTCATCACACTTGGGGTGATTCCCAAAGCTGAGGAAGGGTGGAGGCAGTCAAGAACTTGGTTGACAACTTGGGTTGATTCCCAAAGCTGAGGAAGGGTGGAGGCAGTCAAGAATTGTTAGGGCTGGCTAGCAGGCCTTGTAAGACTGCTGTACGAAATCCAGCTCTGGATTAAGAAAAAATGGGTAAGTGGTAATGCTTGGTGAAGATGTGTACAGAACTCCAGGATGCAGTTTCCGGAATGCCCCTGGTAGGGACTCCTCTGAGAAATGCTGTAGAGGTGGAAGAAGCCCTA
Source organism: Protopterus annectens (assembly GCF_019279795.1). Taxonomy (NCBI): domain Eukaryota; kingdom Metazoa; phylum Chordata; order Ceratodontiformes; family Protopteridae; genus Protopterus; species Protopterus annectens. The sequence goes on along the minus strand of NC_056742.1, from coordinate 407,166,474 downwards.
GTGGAATATGATCTGATCCCCAGTGGGGTAGGTTTTCCATGGTGCTTGTATCAGAAATGGATGCAGTGTGCTATCCATTTGGAAATGGTTTGTTTTTAAATGGCCTTGCCCTCTGCCTCTGTAGCAAAGCTGACTAGCAGCTGGTCAGATTTTCTGAAAGGTTTAAGTCCTGTCAAGGTAGAACCTGAGCTATCTGTGCACGTCCAAGGAGTGCAGGATCCTTTCCCGAGGTTAGGGAAGAAGGTTGACAAATGGATGGATTGGTTTAGAGCCACACTGGACACAACTTTACACATAAAGGACGGGTTAGTCCCGAGGGAAACCCTGTCAGCATGGAAAATAATGAAGGGTTCCACAGCAATTAGTGCCTGCAACTCGGACACTGTTCTTGCTGAAGTTATGGCTAAAAGCTAGGAGCAGGTTCAAAAGGGGGAAGCATGAGCTTTTCCAGTACAAAGTTAAGGTCCTAGGCAGGGGTGGGTGCTTTCCTATGGGGCCTTAAGTTGCTAGCCCCCTCTCAGGAACTGTTTGATGAGAGGGTGAGAAAATAGAGGTGGATCACTATTATAATGAGCTGAGATGGCAGAGGCATGAATCTTAATGGAGGAGAAAAATAGGCCTCTGTGGAGTAGCTCTGCTAGGTAATCAAGGATTAGAGGTAAGGAGGGCACTGCTGTGTCCTTTCCTTGTGACTGATTCCAAGAACAAAATCTTTTCCACTTTTCAGCATAGGATTTCCTAGTACTAGGCCTTCTGGCTTCAATAATGACATTCAGCACCTGTTTGCTGAGGGATACTGGTGGTGTATTCAGGGGATAAGCCAGGTTGCAAGGTTTAAGGTTTGCAACTGTGGATACAAAATCTGTCCCTCCTGCTGAGACAGCAGGGTAGGAGTCTGGTGAAGGTGCCAGGGTGGCACTGCTGTCAGACTGCGTAAGAGTGGGTACCAGTACTGGTGTGGCCAGTCTGAGGCAATATGAATTGCCCTTGGCCTGTCCCGTTTTATCTTGAGTAGTACTTTTGAGAGGAGGGGCAGAGAGGGAAAGGCATAAATTGACAGGTTTTCCCATTGGAAGGATAGGGAATCCACCTTCCAGGCCCTGCTGTGAGGGTTCCTGGTGCAGAATTTGCTCAACTGGTGGTACACGGGGGAGGCAAAGAGGTCCACCTCCAGTGTCCCCCACCTCTGGATTAGAAGGTTGAAGGTGTTGGGCTCCAATTTTCACTCGTGTGGGTCTAGGAGATTTTGGCTTAGGTCATCTGCCAGTGAATTTTGCCTGCCTGGCAGGAATTGAGCTTGTAGATGCACTTGGTTGGTCGAGGCTGTGTTCCACAGGGCCTTTGCTAACCTGCAGTGTGGGTAAGAATGGGTTCCCCCCCACTTGTTTATGTACCACATAACTGTGGTGTTGTCTGTTTTTATAAGCAGTTGTCCTGGAAGTATTAGGTATTTGAAGGCTATCTTAGCATTCTGTACAGCTAGCATCTCTTTTTGATTGATGTGCAGGAGAATTTGGCCTGGGCTCCAGTGGCCATGAATGCATTTGCATGCCATGTGAGCCCCCCATGCATAGTTTGATGCGTCTGTTGTCAGGGTTTCGGCGGTGAAGGGTTGAGTTAAAAGCAGTCCCTTGTTGTGGTTGCACGCTTCTGCCCACCAAAGGAACTCTGCTCTCAGACAAGGTATGATTGGAATGACTGTTTCCAGGTCTTGAGAATGTTTGCACCAAAGACTTTTTAAGTAAGACTGAAGTTTCCTCATATGCAGTCTTGCATATGGAATTAGCAGAATACATGAGGCCATGAACCCTAGCGCTTGCAGTATTTTCCTTGCAGATAGCTGGGTTCTGGTGGCCATTTGTTTGAAGTAGTTTGTCAGATAGACCTGTTTTTCTGAGGTGAGAAATGCCATCTGGGAAGTTGTGTCCAAGCTTGCTCCGAGGAATACAATATTTTGACTGGCACCAGTTGTGATTTCTTTTCGTTGATGGTATACCCCAATGAAGCAAGAAGGTTTTTTACAAATGGCAGGTGCTGAAGTAGCAATTCCTGACTATCCGCCTGAATCAGGCAATCGTCCAAGTATGGGAAAATTTGGATATTTCTCTGCCTGCAGTATGCAATGGCTGGAGCCAGGCACTTCGTGAATATTCTGGGTGCAGTAGATAAGCCAAAAGGAAGTGCAGAGAAAGTACAGTTGTGTACACTTACCATAAATGTAGATGTTCCGAGTGTATTCACTGTTGCAGTCATTACATTTGGGTTATCTGCTTGCAGGTAGCCCTCAGTCGGCCTGATTATCAAAGTCTTGGGTCCTGTGTCGGCTGCTGTCTCATCTTCCATGACGTCAGGTAGTCAGGGATATAACGCATGCAGCCGACACCATTACATCGTTTTTTCTTGCCCCAGATGTCAGGTGCCCACATAATGGGAAGCAATTATATACAAGGTTACACCTCCAACAAAAAGCAAATACACCAGAAAGCTTTAAGCATATCAAGCAAGAATAGAGGTACAGTCAATAAAAGTCAGGGGGCTGGAGGGAGGGTAACCAGGACTGCAACATTGAATACACTCGAACATCTACATTTATGGTAAGTGTAAACAACTGTACTATGTTCTTCGTGGCATAAAGGAGGGATTGGTCCGGAGGGACACCCTGTCCGCATGAAAGATGATGAAAGGCTCCACTGCCATGATGTCCTGTAATTCAGACACCCTTCTTGCTGAAGTGATGGCTAGGAGGAAGACTGTTTTCCAGGAAAGGAATTTCAACTCTGCATTTGCAGCTGACTCAAAGGGAGGTACAGTGAGCTTTTCCAATACAAAGTTAAGGTCCCAAGCTGGAGTAAGGGCGCTCTTGGGTGGTCTTAAGTTTTTGGCCCCTCTGAGGAACTGCTTCAGAAGTGGATAAGAGAAGAGGGGTGGCTCTGTATTACAATGAGCTGAGATGGCAGAGAGATTAATTTTGATGGAAGAAAAGGAAAGGCCCTTGTGAAGCATCTCAGTTAAGTATTGAAGAATGTGTGGTAAATTGGGCACAGTTGTGTTCATCCCCTGTGTTTGGCTCTAGGAAGAGAATTTCTTCCATTTTTCAGCATAGGACTTTCTAGTACTAGGCCTCCATGCCTCCAGAATGACATCCATCACTTGCTCACTGAGGGATGGGAAAGAAGAGGTCATGTAATTAGCCAGGCTGCAAGGTTCAGGGTTTGAAGCTGTGGGTGCAGAATCTGGCCCTCCTGCAGGGACAGCAGGGCAGGGGTCTGAGGCAGGTGTCATGGTTCCAGAAGTGACACACTGCGCAAGAGGGGGTACCAGTGTTGGCGCGGCTAGTCTGGTGCAATACGTATTGTCCTTGGTTTGACTTGTTTGATCTTTAGTAGCACTTTGGAGAGGAGAGGCAGAGGGGGAAAGGCATAAACTGATAGATTTTTCCAGCTGAAGGACAAAGCATCCACTTTCCAAGCTCGTCTGTGGGGAGTCTTTGTGCAGAATTTGTCCAATTGGTAGTTCTGAGGGGAGGCAAACAGGTCTACCTCAGGGCTCCCCCATTTGATTCTCAAAATGTTGAATATCTTTGGTTCCAGTTTCCACTCGTGTAGGTCCATGAGATTTCTACTTAGGTTGTCTGCCAGTGTATTTAGCTTGCCTGGCAGGAACTGAGCTTGTAGGTGCACTTGGTAGCTCAAGGCTGTGTTCCACAGAGCCATGGCTAGTCTGCAGAGGGGGTATGAATGGGTTCCCCCTGCTTGTTTATGTACCACACAACAGCGATGTTGTCCGTCTTTACCAATAATTGTCCTGGAAGAATGTGGTCCTTGAAGACCGTCAGAGCATTCTGTACAGTTAACATTTCTTTTTGAGTGATATGCAGGTGCATTTGACTCGGGTTCTATTTGCCCTGAATGCACTGCCCTGCCAAGTGAGCCCCCCATGCATAGTCTGAAGCGTCTGTTGTTAGGGGTTGGGAGGCAGGGGGTAGAGTGAATGTCAGTCCCTTGTTTTGGTGGCAGGCCTCTGCCCACCAAAGGAACTCTGTCGTTAGACAAGGTAAGATAGGAATCATTGATTATAGGTCCTAAGAATGTTGGCACTATAGGCTTTTCAGATACCATTGTAGTTTCCTCATATGCAGTCTTGCATATGGAATTAGTAGAATGCAAGAGACCATGAACCCCAGGGCTTGCAGTATTTTCCTTACAGTTAGCTGGGTCTTTGTGGCCAGTAGTTTGAAGTAGGCTGCCAAATGAATTTGTTTCTCTGGCGTGAGTTATGCCATCTGGGAAGTTGTATTCAAGCTTGCTCCCGGGAATACAATTTGTTGGCAGGGTACTAGATGTGACTTCTTTTCGTTTATGGTATACCCTAGAGAAGTTAGTAGTTTCTTTACAAATGCCAGATGATTTAATAGTATGCCCTGGCTTTCTCCCTGAATTAGACAATGGTCCAGGTATGGGTATATCTGAATATTTCTTTGCCTGCAAAATGCAATGACTGAAGCTAGGCACTTTGTGAATAGCCTGGGTGCAGTACATAAGCTAAAGGGCAGTGCAGAGAACTGATAGTGCATGTAGCCTGCTCTGAAGCGTAGGTATCTTCTGCAAGATTCCCTTATTGGGATGTGCAGGTAAGGCTTCCTTTACACCCAGTGTTGCCAACCAGGCATTTTTGTCTAGCATAAGAAGCAGTTGATGAAGAGTTAGCATTTTGAATTTTGGGATTACCAAAAAAGTGTTTAGGATAGACAGGTCCAGGATAGGACACCATGAATTGTCTTTTCTGGGTACCAGGAAAATTTTTGAGTAGAAACCTTGCCCCCATTCTTCTTCTGGGACAGGTTGAATAGCCCTAATGCTTAGAAGAGAGAGAACTTGCTTTTGAGCCTCTGCCCACTGATTTGGGGATAGGTCTGGCCAACCGTTTGGGGTTGATAAGGAGTGAAAGTGGAATCTGTATCCTTGGGAAACTATATTTAAAACCCATTTGTCTTGGGTAATAAGCTCCCAGTTTTTTGCATGCAGGGCGATTTTCCCCCCTAAAGGAACAAGTCAGCTGAGCAGGGCTTCTAAGGTTTAAAGTTAAGTCATTGTGACAGTTTACCATAGGGGGTGTCTTACTACTTCCAGCTCTGGAAGTGGGAGTCCCCCACTGCTTAGGCCTGTGAGTACCTTGGGACTGAAGCCTGGGTGTTCTGCTGGTTCTGGGTTTGGACTGAGAAGGCCTGGAAGGGGTCGGAAAGGACCAATTCTTAGAAGGCCAGTGCCTACTAAATCTGGGAGGTTGTACTTGCATGAAATCTTTAACAGTTTGCATAGATTTAGCTTTTTCCTCCATCTTTTTAAGTACTTCTTCTGCTTTGTTGTCAAACAGGTGGTCTTGGTTTAAGGGAGAATCCAGTAATTTAGCTTTAACATGATCTAGCAAAGATTGCTCCTTAAGCCAAGCATGCTTTCTAAGTACAGACCCCATGACAGCAGCCCTGCAAGATGCCTCTAATGAATCAAAACCACACTGCAAAGTATGTTTACCAACTTGTTCAGCAGAATGCATTAAATCCTGTAATTCCTTATTTTCAGCAGTCTGGAATCAACATAATTTTCTGTTTAAGTAGTCCCATAATATGCTGTTGATACTTTAACATATGAAACTGGCAGTTTAAGGCTCTAATGGCCAAAGTAGCAAAAGTGTATACATTCTTACCCCATCTGTCCAAGGCCCTGGAATCTCTATAAGGGATTTTGGCAGTAGTAGCCTTAATGCTTTTAGGTCCTTGGGAAATGGTCTCTGGGTCCGCAGTAGGATTCTTGAAGAGGAACTTGTGAGAGTCAGGTACTCTGTAATACCTGTCAGGTTTCCTGGGATCTGGAGGTAAGGTGTCTGGGGGCCAGGCTAGATTCCAAGAAGGCATCATCTACAATGTCCAGGACAGGAGGGATAGCTAAAGGCCTGTGTTGAGGAAGGAGTAAGAATTCCCTAAGCCTCTTTTTGGAGTCAGAGTAATCCTGGCTTTCCCAGCAGAAATACTCCCTAAGAGTGTGCAAGGTTTCACCAAAAGAAAAGTCTTCTAGAGGGGAAGCAGAGCGGATGGAGTCCTCTGCATCAGAATCCTCATAGGTAGATAAGGGCAAATCCTGGTAATCAGAAGAAACAGAAATTTCAGAATCCTGATCAGAAGAATCAGAAGGAAAATCAGCTCTAGGTCTCTTGGAGGGTGAAGGCTGACTTCCTCTAATTAAAGTAATAAGGTTTTCAGCCACTCTTATCATTTGTTTTTTAGGCATATGGGCCTGACCATGCTGTTTGGACGTCGGTTTTCTAGTCGTAGGTCGAGTTTTAGGCCTTGAAGAAGAACATGGCATTGGTTTGAAATGCAAGTCAGTAGGCCTGAATACACCCTCAGAAGCCGGTGCCTGCACAGCAGCTCCAGACCCATGCAAGGTAGACACATCCGCAGGTTCCATGGTCGAAGAAGCATCTTGCGGCATACGATGTAATGACATCGGCTGCATGTTTTATACCCCTGACGACCCAACGTCATGGAAGAAGAGACAGCATCCGACGCAGGGATCCAAGACTTTGATATTCAGGCCGGCTGAGGGCTACCTGGAGGCAGATAACCAAATGTAATGACTGCAACAATGAAACACAAAGAACATTGTGCATACCTCACAAAGCACAATGACCATAAGTCAGAACCTGAAACTGTAAGGTAGAAATCCTGTTTCAAGTCATCAAATAATGGCTTAACAAGCAGGAAGGAGGTTTGTACAATGACATTTGTTTTTAGGTCAAGTGGACAGTTTTGAGAGTTATTGTTTAGCACTTTGGTTTGGATGGGTCATAAACTTTTGTAGTAATGTTTACATTCTGGTACAGAAGAGTCTGCTCCGCCTTCCACAGACAGGAAATCAAAGTAGACTGCCAGGTCTTTCTTCTGCATCAAGTAAACATCCCACAGACAACTGCCAGTCCACCTACTAAATGTGTTTGGGATGCAAGAGGTAAAGTACAGTTATGTACACTTACCATAAATGTAGATGTTAGAGGGTATTCACTGCTGCAGTCCTAACCATTGGGTTATCCATGCTGTGGTAGCCCTCAGTCGGTCCGAATACCAGAGTCAAGATTTTGTACGTCGGCTGCTGTCACTTGCTGGATGATGTCAGGTTGTCAGAGTTATAAAGGAGAGCAGGCGATGCCATTACCTCAGTTTTTCTTGCCTTAACCAACCAAAGAAGTCCTATTTTAATAATTAGTAGTAGTCCTGGGGTCAGAGACGCCCATAGAAATGAGTGTCTCTGTAAGGACAGCAGATATTAGGAGGAAGGAGGGAGGGAAAGCATGATTGCAGCAGTGAACACACTCGAACATTTACATTTATGGTAAGTGTACACAACTGTACTATGTCCTTCGTGTTTCACTGCTGCAGTCCTAACCATTGGGAAGATTCCCAAAGCTGAGGAGAAGGGTGGAAGGTTGACAGAAAATTAAGACTGGGTGAGCATGCCCTGCAGAATTGCAGAGGCAAACCCAGCCCTAGCTTTTGAGAATAGATTCAGATGGTAATGTTTGGTGAAGGTGTGTACTGAAGTCCATGTGGCACCTTCCAGGATGTCCTTGGTGGGTACCCCTCTGAGGAATGCAAGAAAGACTGATGCACTGGCGTCGGCTGCATGCTTTACACCCACGAAGAAAATCTGATAGTGCATAGAGCCTGCCCTGAAACGTAGATATTTTCTGCATGACTCCTTTATGAGGATGTGCAGATAAGCTTCTTTTAAGTCTAGAGTGACTAACCAGGCATCCTTGGCTAGCAAAGGGAGAAGTTGTTGCAGGGTAAGCATCTTGAATTTTGGGACCACCAGAAAGGTGTTGAGAATTGATAGATCCAGGATTGGGCGCCAAGACCTCTCTTTTCTGGGCACCAGGAAAAGTTTGGAGTAGAAACCCTGCCCCCTTTGTTCTACTGGAACAGGTTGAATAGCTCTGATATTGTGCAGGGAAAATACTTGCTTTTGAGCCTCTGCCCACTGGTTTGGAGGATGGTCTGTACACCAGCTTGAGGTTGGCAGTGAATGGAAGTAGAACCTGTACCCCTGGGATACAATGTTTAGGACCCATCGGTCTTGAGTAATGGACATCCTTTTTTTGCATGAAGGGCAAGTTTTCCTCCTAGGGGCACAAGTAATTGGGCAGGGTTGGGAAGGATAACTGAAAAGTCATTGTGAACTTTTTCCAAGGGGGAGGCTTACCGCTCCCTGTTTTTGAGGTGGGAGCACTCCATTGTTTAAATCTCTGCATACCCTGAGACTGCCTGTTTCCTCTGGGTTTGGTTTGAGAAGGCCTGGAAGGGGCTGGAAAGGACCAGTTTTTAGAAGGTCAATGCCTACTGAATCTAGGTGGCTGCACTTGTAAGAATTCTTTAACAGTTTGCATAGATTTAGCTTTTTCTTCCATCTTTTTAAGAACCTCTTCTGCTTTGGTGCCAAACAAACAGTCCTTATTTAAAGGAGCATCTAGTAATTTGGATATGACATGATCTGGCAATGTTTGTTCCTTCAGCCCAGCATGCCTTCTCAATACAGACCCAGTGACTGCATCCCTGCAAGATCCTACTAGGGCATCAAAGCCACACTGCAAAGTATGCTTACTAACTTGGTTTGCAGAATGCATTAACTCTTGTAAATCTCTATTTTCTGCACAATCTGGAAGTAACACCATTTTTTGTTTAATTAGTTCCATAATATGTTGCTGTTACTTCAACATGTGAAACTGGCAATTCAATGCCCTGATGGCAAGAGTTGCAGAGGTATATACTTTCTTACCTCATCTTTCTAAAGCTCTGGAATCCCTGTCTGAAGGGGTAGGGTTTTTGGCTGTAGTAGCCTTAATACCTTTAGGTCCCTGGGAAATGGTCTCTGGAACCGCAGTAGGATTCTTAAAGAGAAATTTATGAGAATCAGGTTCTCTGTAGTACCTGTCAGGTTTCCTAGGGGCCGGGGGGTAAAGTGTCTGGAGTAAGACTGGATTCCATGAAAACATCATCTACATCATCCAGGACAGGGGGTATAGCTAGAGGCCTGTGCTGAGGCAACTCTAAAAATTCTCTGAGTCTCTTTTTGGACTGAGGATAGTCCTAGCATTCCCAGCGGAAATTATCTCTTAAAGTATGCAAGGGTTCACCAAAAGAAAAATCCTCTGGAGGGGAGACAGAGGGAATGGATTCCTCTGCGTCTGAATCCTCACAGGTTGATAAGGACATGTCCTGATATTCAGAAGGGTCAGAGTCATCGGACTCCTGGTCTGTAGAATCAGAATGAAACTCAATTCTTTGTCTCTTAGCAGGGGAGAAGGATGGCTTCCTCTAATTAGAGTAATAAGATCTTCAGCCATTCTAAACATTTGCTTTTGTGGCATGGGAGCTTGAGCATGCGCTTTTGTCGTCGTTTTTTTAGGCATAGTGCATACTCTGGGCCTACAAAACTCGGGAGTTTTAGCTAAAAATGAAGTCATTGGTTTAATTCAAACAAACGGAGGGTCAGAATACACCCTCAGAAACCGGTGCTTGTACAGCGGCTCCGGACCCATCCAAGGTAAAGACATCCGCAGGTTCCATAGTCGAAGAAGCATCTCGCAGCATACCGGACTCTGAATGGGTCTCAGCAGAGGCCTGCAAATCTGCAGAAGTGGGCATCAGGGGCTGCAAAAGCACCTCACTGAGTACCGGCGGACTGGCGACTAGCTTAACGGAAGCGTCTTCGGCAATTTTGGACCTATGTGGTCTGTCTCTGACTTTATCTTTACGTTTTTTCTAAGATAGGTAGTCGGATGGCTTATCAAAGCCATTTCGGGATACGGAGAATAAGAGCGAAAGAATTGTGCGACAAAGATAGCCCAATGACTAATGGTTCAGGCGTTAAACAAGGCACAAAACCGACAGCGAGGGACGTTGTGGTCTGAGCCTAAACAAGTGACGCAGTAAGAATGAAAATCTCTGAGAGGTATTTGCTTTCCACGGGCAAGACAATTGTTAATTTTTTCTGACATCGGTTAGAGCAAGAAAAAAGGATCCCCAACGGGGTATTTAGCTTTAGAAGACTTTAGGTTTGAAACTCGAAAAACGAAAATTTCAGGTAGCGGCCGACTGGCACTTGTGAACTTCTGCTTCGGGCTCCTCCTCGGCAAGAAAGACTGATGTAATGGCGTTGGCTGCCTGTTTTATACCCCTGACGACCTGACATCATGGAAGAAGTGACAGCATTTGACGCAGAAATCCTATCACTGGTATTCAGGCCGACTGAGGGCTACCTGCAGGCAGATAACCCAAGTGTGATGACTGCAACAGTGAAACACATAGAACATCTGCAAATTAAGACAAACATTTCTTTTCCTTTTTCAAATATAAGCAAGTACTGTATAGTCTGAAACATTCTGAACAAAAAGGAGATTACCACAGACGTTATTAGGTCTTAAGCAACTAAGATAACCTCCTTTCAATGTCCGAGAAACCCAATCAAAAATGTTCTCAACTTTATATTAGAAGTCTCATTAGAGTTAATACCTTGAGAGAGGGAAGCCTGAAGAATGTAAGGATACATCTCTGTGATCAGAAATAATGCTCTGTGGAGAGAGGTGCTAAAATTTAAATGCACACTTACCTACATCCTATGAGAGAACAGGAGAACTCCTGGTCATTTTTAATTTTCAAACTGTAAAGGAACATGACAGGTAGTGCTGCACCTGAAGGCTGATCAGGTTTTAAACACCAACCTATGCCTGTAACCAAAAGGTACCATCAAGAGTACCATGGACTTCTTGGTGAGTGTCAAGTTATTGCCTTAACAAGCCTTTTGTAGTCTAACTCAGTGGGAGAGAAGAACAAAGTGATATACCTACAGCTATACAGAGATGGCCCTTGGGGCCAAGAACTTCAGTCTCTTCCATCATTGAGAGTGGTGGTTTACATTTCTAAATCTGCAATACATTTTTGTGGACAACATACTTCTGTACCTTAGTTGATATAGACACAACTGATTATTTAAATTTAAGTTTAGGTACTGATGTTCATCAAAGCTCCCAGCTCCACAAGAAAAGACTTATTTCCCTTGCTAATGGGAACAGCTAAAACATGTGCATGCTTCTGCAGAAGATGAGGAAATAGTGGGTGATGAAGCATTCATTTTTCATATTCTACCCATTTTTAAAACTCATATCTTAACTTTTTCTAGCTTTGCAAGTTCAGCATGTTTCTTCTTTGACCTATTTTCTAAAGCCAGTACAGTCATGTAAAATCTTACCACAACAGTAGATGTCATCCTCTTCAACACTGCAGTATTCTTTACCTAAAGGACCTCCTCCAGAGGACAGCCCAACATCCAGCCAGTACACCAAAGGCTTTCAGTTTTTATATGCATCATACGCCACACGTATGCTTCCTGCACAAGATGTAAGACGTAAAGGTGATGCACACACTCAGAACTAAAAATTGCCCCAAGAGGAAGAGAATGCCAACAGGGACAACAAAAACATGTGCATCCAGGAGATAAAGGAAGAAGATGATGAGCCCCTCAGCAAGAGGACAAGAAAAATACAATGACAATAGCAGGAACAGAGGGGGCAGGAGAGAGGGAGCTAATACTGCAACAGTGGAAAGAAAGAGATCTACTGTTATGGCAAGCTTTTACACAACTGTACTATGTCCTTCCATATCACTATTGCAGTACTCTTTACTTAAGGGAGAGTACAAGAGCTCCAGAGAGCCTGGGAGGAAGAAGGCACAGAGCAGCCTCTACAAACCCATGCAGGGCAGCCCTGGTAAAGCCTGCCCTGATCCTGGAAATAATTTGTAATGCTTAGAGAAACAACGAACAAAGGACCAAGTAGCAGCCACAAGGATGTAATTGGTATACAAGCCCCTGAACAAAGCACCAGAGAAGGCAACTGCACTGGTAGACTGCTCCTTCACCAAAGACGAAAGACATTTCCCATAAAAAGAACAATAAATGTCCTTAGAAATCCAGGAGGGGATAGTTTTCTTGGAAACAGCCAGACCCAAAGTCCTGGGAAGAAAGGAAACAAAAAGTTGCTCAGATTAGTGAATAACTTTAGTTTTACCCAAATAATAACAAAGTAATCTATGCAAATCCAAGGTGTGAAGAACCTTCTCACTGACAGACTGTGGAAAATGAAAAAAGGAAGATGAATAGATTAATTGAAACAACTAACTGGCCCCTTGGACATAAAAGCAGTAGGACGAAAAGTCACCCCATCTCTCTGGAAAGCTAAGGAAGGAAGGAATGACAATTAGAGCCTGAAGTTCAGAAACCCACTTGGCTGAAGTAAGAACCAAAAGAACAGTCTTCCAAGTGCAACGTTCTAAGGAAGCTGAAGAAGCAGGCTAAAATCAAATTTTCAAGTATAAACCAGAAGTCCCAGGAAGGTAGAATAGGCTTCCTGGAAGGCCTAATATGAAGGATGCCTTTAAGAAATAGCTTGACCTCAAACCTAGAGGATAGAGGAGGATGAGAAAAGGACAGACAAGCAGAAAACTGCTGAGAGGTGAGTTTTAACTAAAGAATATGTCAACCCAGCATGCAGGAGATCACAGAAATAAGACAGAACCAAATGAACCTCATCAGAGAGGGGATCTTAATGGTGAGAGACACACCAGACAGAAAATTGCTTACATTTTGACATGTGTGACTTCCTGATAGTGGAATTCCTAGCCTCCTGCAGAACCCGAAGCACATCCTCAGAAAAAAAGATACCAGAAAGGGAAAAAAAGTCATCACTCACAGTATCAGATAAAGAGTGGACAAGTGCCAATGGACAACAGATCCTCTGTCTTGTGTGAGAAGATCCACCCATTGAGGTAACTTGTGGTGATTTCCACTGGTGAAGTGAGAAAGAAGGGGGAATCAATGCTACCTGGACCAAAAGGGAGTCACTAGTAAGACTGGGAGAGTCCTGCCTGATCTTGTGCAAGACTCGTGGTAACAAAGGAAGGGGAGGGACGGCATACAAAAACATCCTCTTCCAAGGGAAAGACAGGGTGTCCACTTTCCAAAGCCACAGGACTTGGGACTCTGGAACAGAAGAGAAGAAGTTGCCTGTTCAGAATCGAAGCAAAAAGATCTATCTGAGGAATACCCCACTGATGCACAATGTCCAGAAACACTTCTCTGTGAAGCATCCATTCGTGAGCGTGTGTGCTGGGCCTGCTCAAGGAGTCTGCCACTAGATTATGCTCCAACGGAAAGTAAACTGCCTGAAGACTCACTTGAAACTGGACATCTAGATCCCAGACCTGAAAAACTAGTCTGCAAATAAGATAAGATCATGTGCTCCCTTATTTACTGGCATACCACATCACTGTGATATTGTCTGTAAAACCTCGAGGAACCCGGGATGAAACAGGAAATGAAAAGCCTGAAGAGCCAGAAGCAGAGCTCTCATCTCCTTTATACTGATATGGTCTGACCTCTGATGAAGAGGACACAGACCCTGAACCTTAGAGGGGGGGCACAGGTGGCACCCTACCCCCTGTTGAGGCATCTGTAGAGAGCTCTCAAGTTAGAACTGGAGCTTGCAAAGGATGTCCTGTGTTGAGAGAAAGTTGATGAATCCACCACTGAAGCTTGATCTTGAAACAGGGAAGGAAAATGTCCCAGCAATTGCAGGGAGCGGCAATGCTAGCAGTCACACTGGCTTACGTTCCACTAAAGCTTTCTCATATGGTCAGGTGAAAGGTACATGGGAATGACAGAAGCTATGAATCTGAGAACCCTTAGAAATTCCCTAAGAGAGATGCCAGAGGAAGACAGAACTGAAGAAAAGGCAATTACACACAGAGCCTTGAGGCAGACAGGGAAGTCAGCATGGGAACCATCTGCAGCCTGCAACCAAGGAAAACATTATCCTGAGAAGGAGTCCGAACCAATTTCTGTACGTTTACGGTAAACCCCACGCTCTGTAACAGGGAAGTAGTGAACTTGAGATCCTGTAGCAAGGTATTAGCGGAAAAAGCTTGAATAAGTAGAACATCTAGACAGGGAAAGATTGGAATTCCTTGAACCCTACACAAAAGGCAATCACAGATGCATGGCATTTGGTGTTTGGGGCAGTGCAGAGGCCAAAGGGGAAAGCAGAAAACAGAAAATGCAAGGAACAGACAGAGAAACAATTTCCTGAAGAGAGGATGGAGCAAGATCTGAATTTATGTGTCCTTAAGATCCAGAGTGACCAGAAAGGCCTGGAGTAAAAGAAAAGTAAATAATATTTGCAGAGGTAACATCCAAAAGGAAGGAATCTTGAGAAAGGTGTTCAACTTGGAAAAATCCAGAAATGGTCTCAAACTGCCCTCCTTTTGTGGGACTAGAAACATCCTGGAGTAAAAGCTCTTCCCCATCTGGGCAGGATGCACTGCCCAAATGATGGCTTGAGCCAAAAGAGAATGAAGAACCTCTGGGAAATGAGAGAGCTGTTCCCAAGGAGGTTGAGGAATGCCTAAAAAAGGGAGGAAGGGATTTCCAAACCATGAAGAATCTCTGATAGACAATGGGCAGATCCCAAGAGTCTTACAGTTATCTAAAGCTAATCTGAAAAGGACAGGGACAGATGGAGGAAAGTACAGTTGTGTACACTTCCCATAAATATAGATGTTCGAGTGTATTCACTGTTGCAGTTATTACATTTGGGCTATCTGCTTGCATTAGCCCTCAGTCAGCCTGAAAAGTCTTGGGTCCTACGTCAGTTGTTGTCTCCTTCTGTGATGTCAGGTCGTCGGGGTATAAAACATGCAGCCGACATCATTACATCAGTTTTTCTTGCCTCAGATGTCAGATGCCCCCCTAATGGGAAGCAATTAAATCTATAAATATACAAGGTTATACCTCAAACAAAAAAGCAAATACACCAAAAAGCTTTTAAGCATTGAAAAGGAGAGAAGAGGTACAGCCAAAAAAAGTCAGGGGCTGGAGGGAGGGTAACCAGGACTGCAACAGTGAATACACTCAAACATCTACATTTATGGTAAGTGTACACAACTGTACTATGTTCTTCGTGTTTCACTGTTGCAAGTCATTACATTTGGGTAGATTCCCAAAGCTAAGGATGGGAGGAGGAATTTATACAGCATTAGGACCAGCTATAAGGCCCTGCAAAACTGCAGTGGCAAAGCCAGCTCTGGATTTAGAGAAAATTGGCAAACGGTAATGCTTGGCGAAAGTATATACAGAACTCCAGGTAGCAGCTTCTAGGATGTCCCTGGTAGGTACGTCTCTGAGAAAGGCTGTAGAGGTAGATGCAGCCCTGGCTGAGTGGGGTCTGATCCCATGTGGGATAGGTTTTCCATAGTGCTTATAGCAGAAATTAATGCAATGGCCTATCCATTTGGAAATGTTTTGCTTTGAAATAGCCTTCCCCTCAGTCCCTGCAGCAATTGCCACCAGCAGTTCAGATTTCCTTTGAGGTTTAGACCTGTCCAAGTAGAATCTAAGTTGTCTGTGCACATCTAAGGAGTGCAGTATCCGTTCCCCTTTGTTCTGTGTATTAGGAAAGGTTGGCAAATGAATAGACTGATTAAAGGACACACTGGATATCACCTTTGGCCTGAAAGAGGGATTGGTCCTGAGGGACACCCTGTCCGCATGAAAGATGAAAGGCTCCACTGCCATAAGGGCCTGTAATTTAAATACCCTTCTTGCTGAAGTGATGGCTAAAAGGGAAGCGGTTTTCCAAGAAAGGAATTTTAAATCTGCAGGAGCAGCTGGCTCGAAAGGAGGAAGGGTGAGTTTCTCCAATACAAAGTTAAAGGTCCCAGGCTGGAGTTGGAGCTCTCCTGGGTGGTCTTAAATTTTTGGCCCCTCTGAGGAACTGCTTGAGCAGTGGATGAGAGAAGAGGGGATGTTCTGTGTTATAATGAGCTGAAATGGCTGAGGCATGAATATTTACTGAGGAAAAAGAGAGGCCCTTGTGAAGCATCTCAGTTAAGTATTGTAAAATCTGAGGTAAATTGGGCACTGCTGTGCTCATCCCTTGAGATTGGTTCAAGGCACAGAATCTTTTCCATTTTTCAGCATAAGATTTTTGATAACTAGGCCCCCTTGCCACTAAAATGACACCTATCACTGGTTTACTGAGGGATGGTAAAAGAGAGCTTATGTAATTAGCCAGGCTGCTAGGTTCAGTGTTTGAAGCTGAGGGTGCGAAATCTGGTTCTCCTGCTGAGACAGCACGGTAGGAGTCTGAGGCAGGTGCCATGGGGCCAATAGTGACACACTGCGCAGGAGGGGGTACCAGTGTTGGTGTGGTCCGGCTGGTGCAATCAAAATCATCCTTGGTTTGTCTTGTTTGATCTTTAGTAGTACTTTGGAGAGCAGAGGAGGAAAGGCATAAACCGATAGGTTTTTCCAGTTGAAGGACAGAGCATCCACCTTCCAAGCTTGTCTGTGGGGAGTCCTTGCGCAAATTTTTTCCAATTGATAGTTCTGGAGGGAGGCAAACAGGTCTATATCTGGGATCCCCCATTTGCTTGTCAACATGTTGAAAATCCTTGGTTCCAGTTTGCACTCGTGTGGGTCCATGAGGTTTCTGCTTAGTCCGTCTGCCAGTGTATTTAGTTTTCCTGGCAGGAACTGAGCTTGTAGATGCACTTGATAGCTCAAGGCTGTGTTCCACAATGTCATGGCTAGTCTGCAAAGGGTGTAAGAATGTGTACCCCCCTGCTTGTTTATGTACCAAATTACAGTGGTGTTGTCCATCTTTACCATTAATTGTCCTGGAAGAATGTGGTCTTTGAAGGCTGTCAGAGCATTCTGTACAGCTAACATTTCTTTATGATTGATGTGAAGGTGCATTTGAATTGGGTTCCATTTGCCCTGAATGCACTTCCCTGTCAGGTGCGCCCCTCATGCATAGTCTGATGCATCTGTTCTTAGGGTTTGGGCGGCAGGGGGTAGTGTGAATGGTAGTCCCTTGTTTTGGTGGCAGGCCTCTGCCCACCAAAGGGACTCTAGGCGTAGACAAGGAATGATAGGAATCATTGCTTTTAGATCCTGACAATGCTGACACCATAGGCTTTTTAGATACCATTGTAGTTTCCTGATATGCAGTGTTGCATATGGAATTAGAAGACTGGAGGAGGCCATGAACCCCTCAAGGCTTGTAGTATTTGCCTTGCAGATAGCAGGGTTTTTGTGGCCACTTGTTTGAAGTAGGTTGTCAAGTGAATTTGTTTCTCTGGCGTGAGGAAAGCCATCTGGGAAGTTGTTTTCAAGCTCGCTCCCAGGAATATAATTTGTTGACAGCGTACCAGGTGTGATTTCTTTTTGTTTATGGTATACCCCAGACAAGTCAGCACCCTTTATACAAAAGCCAGATGATTCAAAAGTATGTCCTGGTTTTCTGCCTGAATTAGACAATCGTCCAGGAATTGGTATATTTGAATATTTCTTTGCCTGTAAAATGCAATGATTGGAGCTAGGCACTTTGTGAATACCCTGGGCGCAGTAGATAAGCCAAAGAGCAGTGCAGAGAATTGATAGTGCGTGTAGCCTGCTTTGAAGCATAGGTATCTTCTGCAAGATTCCCTGATTGGGATGTGCAAGTATGCTTCCTTTAAATTTAATGTTGCCAATCAGGCATCTTTGCTTAGCAAATGAAGCAACTGGTAAAAAGTCAGCATCTTGAAAGTTGGAATCACCAAAAAAAGGTGTTTAGAGTAGGCAAGTCCAGGATAGGACATCATGAACTGTCTTTTCTGGGTACCGGGAAAAATCTTGAGTAGAAGCCTTGTCCCTTTTCCTCTTCTGGTACCAAATGAATAGTCTCTATGCTTAAGAGAGAGAGAGAGAGAGTACTTGCTTTTGGGCCTCTGTCCACTGATTTGGAGGTAGATCCGCCCAACTGCTTGGAGTTGGTAATGTGTGGAACTGAAATCTGTATCCTTGGGACACTATATTTAAAATCCATTTGTCCTGGGTAACAAGTCCCCAGTTCTTTGCATGAACTTCAATCTTTCCCCCCAAAGGGGCAGTCAGTTGAGAAGTGCTTGGAAGTTTCAAAAAGAAATAAGAGAGACAGTTTACCATAGGGGGAGTTCTATTACTCCCAGATTTGGAAGTGGAGGCCCCCCACTGCTTAGTCCTGTGCGTCCCCTGGGACTGAAGCCTGGGTGCTCTGCTGGTTCCGGGTTTGGACTGAGAAGGTCTGGAAGAGGCAAGGAAAGGACCAATTCTTAGAAGGCCAATGCCTACTAAATCTTGGAGATTGTACTTGTAAAAAAATCTTTAACAGTCTGCATAGATTTAGCTTTTTCCTCCATCTTTTTAAGAACTTCTGCCCTGTTGCCAAACAGGCGGTCCTGATTTAAGTTAGCATCCAGTAATTTTGCTTTAACATGATCTGGCAAGGATTGCTCCTTAAGCCAAGCCTGCCTTCTAAGTACAGACCCAGTTACCGCAGCCCTGCAAGATGCCTCTAGTGAATCAAAACCACATTGCAATGTATGTTTCCCAACTTGTTCAGCAGAATGCATTAAATCCTGTAAATCCTTATTTTCAGCACAATCAGGAAACAACATAATTTTCTGTTTAAGCAATCCAATAATATGCAGCTGATACTTTAACATATGAAACTGGCAATTCAAGGCCCTAAAGGCCAAAGTTGCAGAAGTGTATACCTTTTTACCCCATCTATCCAGCACCCTGGTGTCTTTAACGGAGGGGGTAGGATTTTTGGCAGTGATAGCTGTAATGCCCTTGGGTCCCTGTGAAACAGTTTCAGGATCCACTGTAGGATTTTTGAAAAGGAACTTGAGAGTCAGGAACCCTGTAAATATCTAACAGGTTTTCTGGAAGCAGGAGGTAAAGAGTCAGAGGCCTATGCTAGATTCCGAAAAGGCATCATCAACAAAGTCCAGTACAGGAGGTATAGCTAAATGCTTGTGCTGGGGCAGGAGTAAGAAATCCCTAAGCCTCTTTTTAGAATCAGAGAAATCCTGACTTTCCCAATGAAAATGCACCCTGAGAGTATGCAAGGTTTCACCAAAACAGAAATCCTCGGGGGGGAGGGGGGGGCAGAGGGAATAGAGTCCTCAGCATCAGAATCCTCACAGGTAGATAAGGGTAAATCCTGGTCATCAGAGGAAACAGAAATTTCAGAATCCTGGTCAGAAGTATCATAAGCAAACTCAGTCCTAGGTCTCTTAGAGGGGGAATGTTGGCTTCCCCTGATTAAAGTAATAAGATCTTCAGTCATTTTTATCATTCGTTTTTTAGGCATAGAGGCCTGACCATGCGGTCTGGGTGTCAGTATTCTAGGCATGGTTTGAGTTTTAGGCCTTGAAGAAGAAGATGGCGTTGGATTAATATGCAAGTCAGTAGGCCTGAATACACTCTCAGAAGCCAGTGCCTGCACAGCGGCTCCGGACCAATCCAAGGTAGAGACATCCACAGGATCCACAGTTGAAGCATCTCGTGGCATACCGGACTCCGTATGGGTCTCAATAGAGGCTTGCGAATCTGAAGTAGCGAGTATCAGGGACTGTAAAAGTGCCTCACTGAATACCGGCGAACTGGGCGGCCTATCTCTGTCTTTATCTTTGCGTTTTTTCGGAATGTCGGTAGTCGAATGGCTTACCGAAGACATATCAGGATAATTGAACTGAGCACCAAAATATTTAGAAGCGCAAATATACCGACGACGGATAATTCGTGGTTTAAATAAGGCACAAAACCGACAGCGAGGTACGTCGTGGTCAGGGCCGAGGCAAGGAATACAGTACAAATGAAAATCTTTATGAGGTATTTGCTTTCCACAAGAAATGCAATTATGTACTTTTACTGACATCCAATTAGAGCAAGAAAAAGTTTCCCCAACGTGGTACTTTTTAGTTGAAGACTTCGGTTCTGAAACCTGAAAACGAAAATTTCAGGAGTTGGCTGACAGGCACTTGCGAACTACTTCTGCTTCGGGCACCGCACGGCAAGAAAGACTGGTGTAATGACGTCGGCTGCATGTTTTATACCCCTGACGACCTGACGTCACAGAAGAAGCAACCGACATAGGACCCAAGACTTTGTTAATCAGGCCAACTGAGGGCTACTGCAAGCAGATAACCCAAATGTAATAACTGCAACAGTGAAACACAAAGACAATCAAGGGAACCTGGCTGAGGGCAGAAGGAAACAAACTGTCAAACAGAACTTGTCTTATCATGGAAAGGAAGTTTCTGGGAGGCAGGAGTTTAAGTAAAGTTAGTAGGAGGCATATGCCTTGAACACTTCTTGCTCCTGGGAGGAGGGTGACACTGCCTACGAACAAAAGCAGATTTACAGGGAAAATTTCTCTGAAATTTGAGAACAGGACAAACAAAAATATGTTTCAACTCATGTAAGGCTTTAACCCTTGTCCTGAATAGACTTGAAAAGTTCAAATGCAGGATATCCAAAAAATTATTTTTCTTATCCAGAGGAGCACCTAAAATGTCAGCAGGCAAAGCATGAAGATGAAGGCCAAGAATAACATCTCGTATATGAATCAAAGGCAGCAGCTGCATCATAGCTGCATCATAGCTGCATTTGATTGAGTGGCAGGCAACTTGAGAAGTAGAGCCCAGCAGGGAAAGAGACAAAGCCTTCCTCTCAAAACCAGGAAGGTCAGAAACCACTTAGAAACCTCGGAAAGGACGGCCAGAACATACCTGGTCATAAAAGTTTACTAGCTGATGGCCCTAGACAATAAAGTGGCAGCAGTGTACATTTTTTTTTGCCCAGCCTTTCCACAACCCCAATATCCTTATCATAAGACCAAAGTTTGGTAGAGGGCAATAATTTGGAAGGCTTATCAGAAGAGATGGACACTACAGAAGGGCATTTGTAAAGAAATTTGCACTCCTCAGGAACTTTATAGAATCTATCTGGCTTTTTAGGTGCAGGGGGCTGACAGTCAGGGGCTACAGACTCTGCTGAGAAACTATCCAGAAGGGCAGCCAGAACAGGAGGAACAGCAGATGGCTTAGAAGACTCCATCTGTAGGAGCTCATAATATCTTTTCCGAATCTCAGAGACCTGATAATAATCACATTAGAATTAATCCATTATATGGGCAACGGTATCCCCAAAGGAGAGTTCTTTCAGGGGGGAATCTGGACTCATAGAATCCTTCTCCTTCAAACCACAGTCCAAAGGGGAAGGGCTTTAGGAAAAGTAAGCTAAAGACTTTTTGACTGAGTCCAGGTACTTGTCCAAGGAATCCAATTCCCTGTGCCTCTTGAGTGGAGTGGCAGACCAGGGAGAAGCAGGCAAACCCCTTGAAGGGGCTTCAAGGCCATCAAAGCATTAAGTAAACCCAGAGTGAAATCCTGCCTTTCACACTGAGGATCCTTAGCAACAGGGGAAATACGCCATGTTTTCTGCAGGCCGTCTGCTCGAAACACTCTCGGAGAGTCAGACCCCTTTTGAGATAATCTCCTCCCAAACTAAGATTTGAGGAATCCTCCTCAGTCCTTTGGAAATAATCAGCTAAGGTTCTCCCTCAATGTCAAGCAAAGACATTGGAAAAGCCTCAGAGGATGTGCAAGAAGCTGGATCCATGATGGCCTGCAACGGGGTTGTGGCCGAGGAATCCGAAGCAACTACCAAATGGTCATCTGGGCTTTCACCAGCCAAAGGGGAACATCCAGGGGAGGCTGGACAGCAGCTGGATCAGACCTAACGTTTTTGGCCGCCTTGTTGGCAGACAGCTGGCCCTCGGGATAAGATGATTCTGTCACAGCACCCTGACCTAGCAACTTCAGATGCTGGTTCCCTAGGTATATGAACAAGGCACAGAGACAACAACATAAGGTCTTGGGCTTAAAAAAAAAAAAAAAAAAAAAAACACGGCCTCACAGACATAGCACTGCCTATGATCTTGGGAAGCACCCGAACAGAAGAGACACTGGTCGTGACAGTCTTTATGGGGAATCTGCCTCCCACACTGACATCTTCCTTTTCTGGATGATATGAACACAATAAGTAAGAGAAAGAGAAGAACCCCCAACAAGGAACTTACCTAAAAACACTGCTTGGTAACCAGCACAGTAGAAGGGTGTTCAGACTGACATTCAACAATGGCATTCAGACTGGCGGCAAAGAAGTTCTAAGTGTATGCAAATACGTCACCTTTATACCCTATGCCTTGCAGAGAGAGCATACATATGACTTACAGTGTTTATAAGAAAGTACAGTTGTGTACACTTAGCATAAATGTAGATGTTCTAGTGTATTCACTGTTGCAGTCATCACTTGTGGGTTATCCCTGCTAGGTAGACCACGGCCGGCCCGAATACCAGAATAAAGGATTTCCATCCTGCATTGGCTGCAGGTCACCTGAGACAGACATCAGGTCGTCAGGGCTGGCCAACGCCATTACATCTGTTTTTCTTGCCCCCAAGCCTTGCCAAGAAGGCCTGACGAAGCCCAGACTGGGGTAGGCCATTAGCTATGAAGGAAATAAAGAGGGGGAAGGTGGGAGGGAAACAGGACTGCAACAGTGAATACACTTGAACATCTACATTTATGGTAAGTGTACAAAACTGTACTATGTTCTTCGTGTTTCACTGTTGCAGCCATCACTTGTGGGAGGATTCCCAAAGCTAAAAAGTAGAGTGGAAGGAAGGAAGGAAGGGAGGGAGGTAACTAGAGTGCCCAGGCTTGCACTGCTTTAAGCCCTGCAGGACTGCTGAAGCAAAGCCTGCCCTGGATTTGGAGAAAATAGCCAGTTGGTAGTGTTTTGTGAAGGTGTGAACTGATGTCAAGGTGGCAGCTTCTAAACTATCCTTGGTAGGCAGTGGAAGGTGATGCTGCCCAACTAGAATGGGTTCTGACTGATTTGTGAGGTATCTTCCCATGAAAGGAGTAGCAGAAATGGATGCAGTGTGATATCCATTTAGAAATGGTCTGCTTGGATATAGCTTCCCCTCTGCCCCTAGAGTGAAGCTGACCAGAAGCTGGTCAGTTTTTCTGAAAGACTTGGTCCTATCTAGATAGTCTCTAAGCTGCCTGTGCACATTTAATGTATGGAGAATCCTTTCCCCCATTGTGTGGGTTTGGAAAGAAGGCAGGGAGATGGATAGCCTGATTAAGGGCCACATCAGATACCACCTTAAACACAAAGAAGGGGTTGTTTCTGAGAGACACCCTGTCTGCATGGAAAATAATGAAAGGTTCAATGACCATGAGAGCCTGTACCTTGGAAATCCTCCTGGCTGAGGTTATGGCCAGCAGGAAGGCAATCTTCCAAGAGAAGCACTTCATTTCTCCAGAGGCACCTCGTTCAAAAGGAGGTAAAGTCAGTTTGTCCAGAACAAAGTTCAGGTCCCATGGTGGAGCGGGTGGCCTTCTTGGTGGGCTTTTGTGCGATACCCCTCTAAAAAATTTTAACAGGGGATGGGAGAACATAGGTTGCTCTGTTGGGGAATGAGCAGAGATAGCTTAGGTATGAATTTTGATAGAGGAGTAAGACAATCCCTTTTGCACGAGATGTGCTAGGTAGTCCAGAGCCAAAGTGAGAGTAGCATGGGTGTTGCTATCACCCTTATTGTGGTACCAGGCAGTAAATCTTTTCCATTTTGTGGAATAGGAGTTCCGAGTGCTAGGCCTCCTGACCTCCTTCATGATATCCAGAACCTACTTGCTCAAAAGTGGCCTGATATCTGCCTCTGGGGTATAAGCCATGCAGATAGGCTGAGTGTTTGAAGATTTGGATGCAGTAGTGACCCTTTTTCTTGGGTTAGCAGCTTTTCTGTGAGAGGCAGACTAATAGGTAGCTCCTTGGTCAGGCTGAGAAGTAAGGGGTACGAGTGCTGCCTGGGCCAGTTTGGGGCAATGAGGATAGCCCTTGGCCCTTCCTCTCTGATCTTTAAAAGGACCCTGGGAATCAGTGGCAAGGGAGGGAAGGTGTACACAAACAGGTTGCCCCAGTGAAAGGAGAGAACGTCCACCTTCCAAGCTCGTGGGTGGAACTCCCTGGAGCAGAACCTGGTCAGCTGTTTTCTATTGTTGCAAAGAGGTCTACCTCTGGTGCCCCCCCACAGGTGCACGATGCTGAGGAAGGTTCTCCTTGTGTAGCTGCCACTCGTGAGGGTTCAGGACACTTCTTCTGAGGTGGTCTGCCAGGGTGCTGTGTTCCCCTGGAATGTACTGGGCTATCAGATGTAGAGCCATCATTGAGGCTGTCTGCCAGATAAGCATAGCTATGCAACAAAGGGGGGTAGGAGTATGTTCCCCCATGTTTGTTGATGTATCACATGACCGTGGTGTTGTCTGTTTTGATCAAGAGCACTCCTGGTCTACGGTTGACCTTGAAAGCTATTATAGCCCTGTGCACCACCAGCATTTCCTTCAGGTTGGTATAGGGGGGTTAGATCTCCCTGATCCCAGGTGCCCTGAGTGCACGTTTCCTTAAGTGAGCCCCCCAGGCTGTGTCTGAGGCATCATGGTGATGGTCTGGCCTTAGGAAAGGGTGATAAAGGGTAGACCACTGTTCAGGATACAGACTTCTGCCCACAATAAAAGTTCTTTCCTTAAAGCAGGGAATCAGAGATAGCTTGGTGCTCCAGTGACTGTGAGTGTTGGTACCATAGGTTTCTGAGGTACCACTGTAGTTTTCTCATGTGGAGTCTGCCCAAAGGAACCAACAAGATGCAGGATGCCATGTACCAGAGTGCTTGCAGGAACTTCCTTGCTGTGAGGTGGGTCCTGCAAGCTAGCTGAGAAAAACAGAGGGAAAGAAAGCTCTGCTTCTCTGGAGAGAGGAAGGCTATTTGGGTAGATGTGTCCAGGAGAATGCCTAAGAATGTTATCTGTCTTGTGGGCTGACATTGGGATTTTTCCCTGTTGATGGTAAATCCCAGAGAGGTTAGGAGGGTTTGGACAAAGATAAGATCCTGCAAGAGTTTCTCCTTCGTGTCTGCCTGGATGAGACAGTCATCCAGATGGGGGTAAATCTGTATGATTTGTTGTCTGCAAAAGGCAATGACAGGAACCAGGCACTTGGTGAAGACTCTGGGTGGATTAGATAAGCCAAAGGGCAGAGCAGAGAACTGAAACTGTTCCAAGCCTGCTCTGAAGCGTAGGAAACTCCTGCAGGACTCCCTTATGGGGATATGGAGGCAGGCATCTTTCAGATCTCGGGTCACTAGCCAAGCATTTGGTGCCAACATTGGCAAGAGTTTTTCAAGGGTTAGCACTTTGAATTTTGGCACTAGGAGGTACAGATTGAATGTGGCTAGGTCTAGAATAGGTCACCAGGAGCCCTCTTTTCTGGGTACTAGGAACAACCTTGAGTAAAAACCTTTTCCACTGTTCTTCTGGTACTGGCTCCACTGCTCCTTGAGTACAGACTTTTTTGAATCTGGCAGATGACCTCTGTCCTCTGATTTGCTAGTATGTCTGGAAACCCTGATCATCTGGGGTTCTCTATGAAAGTGAATTTGTACCCTTGGGAAATGATGTTTATGACCCACTGATCTGTTCTGATGGTTTGCCACTTACTTAAGAATAGGGAAAGCCTTCCTCCTAGCCTGTGGGGGGGGGCAGAGGGGAGAGGGGGAGTCGTGAGTCTTTAGGGTAGGGAGCAGACTTATAACTCCCTTGTCTAAGTGTAGTAGAAGCCCACTTTCTAGCCCTCTGCTGGCTTTGCTGCTGTTGCCTGGACAGCCTATCTCTGCGTCCTTTCCTTTGCACAGCTTTTTCTTGGGCAGGAAAAAACACTGCTTGGTAGGAAAGCCCCTGCTGAATCTGGGGGGGGGGGGGTTGTACCTGCAGGAAGTCTTTGACCTGGCCTTATCTTCCATTTTCTTAATCACTTCCTCTGCCTTATGGCCGAAGAACTGTTCCCTATCCAAGGGGGTGTCCAGAAGTTTTGATTTAACCTGGTCAGGCAGAGGTTGCTCTCAACCATGCATCCCTTCTAATGGCTGATCCAGAAACTGCAGCCCTGCTAGAGGCTTCTAAAGCATCAAATCCGCAATGCAGGGCATGCTTAGCCACTTGAGAGATGAAGTGAATCAGATCTCCAGTTCTCTGGTAGTAGAACTCTCTGGTAAGGTGAAAATGTTCTGCTTTAATAACTCTAGTGTATTCTGTTGACATTTAAGCATTTGGAATTTACAACTGAGAGCTCTAATGGCTAGGGTAGTCAAAGTGTTTTCCTTTTTGCCCCATCGGTTCAAGGCTCTGCTCTCTTTGTCAGAGGGTATTGTATTTTTGGAGGAACTGGCCCTAGCCCCTTTGGGTCCCTGAGTAATGACCTATGGGTCAGCTGCAGGGTTCTTGAACAATTACTTATGGGTATTAGGCACCCTGTAATATCTATCAGGGTTTCTGGGTGCATGGGGCAGGGCATCAGGGGTGAGACCAGACTCCAGGAAGACATCCTCCACCACATCCAGATTGGGAGGAATGGCTAAGGGTTTGTGTTGTGGTAAGTCCAGGAACTCTCTCAATCTCTTCTTTGATTGGGGGTAGTCCTGAACCTCCCAATGGAAATGCTCTCTGAGGGAATTTAAAGTCTCCCCAAATGAGAGGTCCTCAGGAGGGGATGCAGAAGGAATAGCTTCCTCAGCATCTGAATCCTCAAGGGCTGCCAGGGGCTGTTGTTCAGTGCCAGAACCCAGAAATTCAGAGTTCTCTGACTCAGGCTCTGAAAGCACCTCTGGAGAAAGGTCCCTTTTTCTTTTGGCTGGGGTAGCTTGAGCAGACTGTTTATGCCTGATGACAGAGATTAAATCTTCAGCCATCCTAAGTAACAGCTGAAACTGAGTAGGTTGGGTTGTAGGTAGTTGGTGACTGAGCACAGAGGAAGGAATTTTCCTAGGAGTGGCCTTGTTCTTAGGCCTCAGTGATTCAATGGGCTTAGATTTGATTATGACTGGTGGCGTGGCCGTCAGTTTTTGTCTGGCATCGGTCATCCGAAAGGCCTCCTCGGAAGCCGGTGCCTGCAAAGCGGCTCCAGACCCAACCATGGGACTGGCAACTGACAATTCGGAAGGAAAAGCCTGATCCAGCGGCGTACTGGACTCCAAAAAGGGTCTCAGTAGAGGCCTGTGATGGCTCTACAGTTGTCATCAGTGGCTGCGCATGCGCCTCACTGAGTTCGCCGTGCTAGTGGACTGTAAGCTGGCTGACTTCAGGTTTGAGTCATCTGTGGGCCTAACCTTCTGTGGTCTCTTTCCTTTTCTCGGTCTCTTTCCTTTTCTCTTTTTAAGAATTTCCACAGTAGACTGATCGACAGATGCCACTTCGCGTTGGTAACTACTCTCCCTGAAATGCCTAGCTACAAAATCAGCTCTTTTACAGATGGTCCTAGCGTTAAATAAGGCACAGAACTGACACCCTGGGGCATTGTGGACTGGGTCTAAATAAGTTACACACAGATTATGAAAGTCTTGGTGTGGTATTTGTTTTCCACAGCAGAGACAGTTATTTACTTTCTCGGACATCGGTTAAGTGCAAGAAAAGAATCCCCAACGTGGCACTTAGCTTTAGTAGTTTTCTCCCTCACTATGGCAATGGCTGACCGATGCACTCGCAAACTGCTTCTGCTTCGGGCTCCATGGCAAGAAAGACTGATGTAATGGCATCGGCTGCCTCGCTTTATAGCCCTGACAACCTGACATCAGTCTCACGCGACCTGTAGCCGACGCAGGAGGGAAATTCTTTACTCTGGTATTCGGGCCGCTGAGGGCTACCCAACAGGGATAACCCACAAATGCTGACTACAACAGTGAAACACGAAGAACATCTAAAAGGCTTTGGTGTACTGGCTGGACGTTGGGCTATCCTTGGCAGGAGATCCCTTAGATACAGAATACTGCAACAGTAGTATGGAAGGGCATCTGCCTTTTCTCACTAAGAAAACAGTGCAAAGTTTTTGTATATAAAATATGCTGCTTGTTTGAATGTCCCCAAAGTGTTGACATTTACTAAAACTGTAATAAGAGAATAAAAAGAACAAACATGATCATAAGATCTTTGACAGTCAAAACTAATGATCAATTTATACCCTGATAATTTTCAGAAATATTAAAGACAGATTTCTTTACAAAAAGAGCCACTAAAAGCTGAATTTCTATTTGTGCAATAAAAATGTTCTTCAGGTGAGTGGATGATTTGCAAAATTCGAAAACAAGAATACCTGAAAAATGCTCATACCGGTGTCGGTGCACTACATGAGAATATTTGGTTTCTACAGGGAATTAAGCCACAGATTTGTATTTTAAGATCCAGAAAAACAAAAGTAAGGCATTATATAATCCTTCTGCAGTGAACAATAGGTCTATATTACGTGATCGAATGGTCAAATAGTCAACTCATAATAATCGAACCGCCATGTCGAACGGAAAATAAAATAAAAAAAAACACCCAAACAAACCATTTAAATGCTCTACGCAGAGGGGCAAGCCCCCCTGCACCCCACCTCCCCTCTACTTAAATATACCAACTCTGAGATGGCATTACAGTGCAGACAATGGAAAACGTCCATTTCTGTACTGTACAGAGATCTCCACTGAACCGTTCGACATTGTAGCAGTTCGATTATTACGGGTCAACTATTACGTGTTAAACAATTTGACCATTCGATCACGTAATATAAACCCTGAACAATGAGGCATGAGCAGATATAAAATTTTCTTTATATACTTCAGCTAGTCGATGAACCAGTTGCTTTTTCTGTACACACAAGGTTTAATAAAAGGAAATGTGACAAAAAACATTTTCTCTCCAGACATGGTCTCACATAAGATATATCTACAGGATAGTGCCACTACATATGGGAAGCAAACAAGGTGTCAGATACAGCCAAAAGTCAGTGAGGGCAAAGATTAAATGTTCCTAAAATGTTAGTGCTGTGCCTGCAGCAAACTCACCTGCTGAAACAGACAGCTCTTTGTGCGTAGGGAACTTCTGTAAACAACGCAGCAAAATGTGCAGAAGGTTCTCCTTATTGAACACCGACACAGCGGTACTGCTGCTTTCACTAGTGAAACAAAAACGTAACAAATTAGAGCCCTCAGAAAAGAAGCAAAATCCACTGCATCTTTCTTTACAGTCATCTCTTCAAAGAATCCAAACCACTAGCCCCACTTTGCAGAATAAATATGTTACTTAGGATTCAAAATGAAACATGAAGTGAATAATGTGGTGAGAGTCATCTGAATGTCCCAAGTTATCAAAAAACAAATGTGCAGATAAAATGCAGATCACTTAATACATCAAAATTTTATGAATGAGTAACTATCCATACATTCACTTAGGCAAAGTATTTTCACCAAATAGTATATCTGCTGATATCATAAAGAAGTAAATTACACATAATTGGCAATTGTAATCCATTTCCAGAAATGGCTACTGCACTGGTTTAAACTGGTTTAGAAGGCAACTGATTTTGACAGTGATGCAAAACCAGAGCTTGCAACAGCAAGTGTTTGAAGATACTTTCAGAGTTCAAGGGAAAATTTTTAAACAAATCTCCAGCCACTTGACTTAATTATCATGGACTGACAGGAAACACTTTTCAAAGCTCCCTCAAACTGGAGATGGGAAAGCGTTTTAAGGTTTCAGATGCTTAGCAAGGAGTTTTATAGGTTCATAGGTAGGTACTAGGCTATCAACCCAAGGGCATGTGTGTAAGCATAGCCAACAAGGTTCCCTGGCTTTCACCACCCAAGAAAGTTTTTTTCCTGTGCCCCTGTCGAGCAGAGCCACAGAAGTGATCCCGAGGGTGAATTTCCTATTTCCCATCCACTCATCAAGATTTTTATTGAAGAGTGCTAATGAGGAACTCTGCTTTACACAGACAGGTAGCTTGTTCCAGAGTATGGGAAGTCTCTGGGACAGGAATCTATCCCTCCAGCATGTTCTGTTTATTGTGGTGACAAGTTTTAGGTCCCTGAAGCGTGTAGCTCGGAGGGATTGGGATTTCTTTAGGTGTAGCATGTCCAACAGCTCTGGGTTTGACATAGCTTTGTATGTTAGGCAGAGGTCACCTCGGAGTAGGCGATATGCTATGGAGTACAGCTGAAGTTTTTTGAGATGGTCAGCGTAGGGCATCTATTTGAGTCCCGTAATCCTCTTTGTGAGGTATTTTTGTGGCCTTTCTAGCTGTTACAGATGTCTTGTGAGGTACATTCCAAAAGGGGGCGTTGTACTCAATACAATAATGGGTCTAATGAGAGCCGAGTAGAGGGGAACAATGACTTCTTTTCTCCAGGATGAGAACCCTTTCATGATCAGGTGTGTCGCATAGAAGGATTTCCTGACTACTGTGGCAATGTGATTGTCAAAGGAGAGACTACTGTCCACCTGAGTCCCAAGGTCTCTTACCACACCTTCGGTGTTAAGTGGACTGCCGCCTATGTGGTAGTTCATGGGTACAGAGTTTTTACCAAAGGGGATGACAATGCACTTTTTGGCATTGAGCTTGAGGCCGTGGCTCTGACACCAGGCCTCAGTCTCAATGAGGCCCTTCTGTAGGATGTCCACGTCGTTCGGTGACTCAGCTATGGCACCTAATTTGCAGTCATCTGCGAATTTCGCCCACCAGAGGCCTTCTGTGTCAGCCTGTACTTCTAAGTAGTAGACACCGAACAGGAGAGGACCGAAGACTGAACCCTGTGGTACTCCACTTGTCACAGATTTGAAGTCAGATTTGGAGTCTGCAACTTTTACAGTGCGAGTTCCGTCAGTGAGCCAGTTGGCAACCCATCCTGCGATGTATGGATTTATACCCAGTTTATTGAGTTTATCTAGGATTCTAGAATGGAGAATAGTGTTGAAAGCCTTGGCGAGGTCAAGATAGGCTGTGTGAACTGCCTTACCCTCGTCTACAGCTTTGGTGAAGAAGTCAATCAAGTTCAGTAGGCTTGATCTGCCCTTCACAAACCCGAACAACTGGGTGGGGTCCAGAGTTTGGAGGTTACCAATGTCTTTGTTTATGAGTTCCATGATCCGAACAACTGGGTGGGGTCCAGAGTTTGGAGGTTACCAATGTCTTTGTTTATGAGTTCCATGATGATACATTCCATGGCCTTGCAAACCAGGCTCATCAGGTTAATAGGGTGGTAGTTTTTACTGCATTTTTGTAATCTTACAATGACATTCTAACAGAACTATTTCATCTTCTTAGTATAAACATTAAAATGGAACACTCTTCAAGAAGTCTCAAAGTAACTTATGCCACAGAGAATATTCAGTGTCTTTACTATTTGATATGAAATGAATACAATAAAAGGACACTGACCATACACAGAAATAACTGTTATGTTCTTACCTTAACAGTTAATCTAAAAGAGCACCCATTTCTCGTGGTAGTACAGCTGGGTTTATTATCTCTTCCTTTCTAGATTCTGCATTTTCCTCACAAGCTGCAGAACTATTGGCACGCACTCTATGATATCACATATCACATGGAAAAAGTGCCCAACCCAATCCTACCAGTGTAAGCAAACCACTAAGCAAGCATACTTCCTGTAAATCAAGATAAGAACAATTAAGATAAGGTGCCTACACCATTTTCAGAACTATATAAATACATACCTGCCTGGATAAGAAAGAAGGGCAACAACACCCAGAAGACACTAGGAGTCATACAAGCACAAGGGGAAACAGACAGAAGGTACTTTGGAACTATTAGGAATGGTTTCACTACATATCAGCTAAACAATATCACCTGTAATCTTTCCTTAGAGAGTAAACCACTGAAATAAATCCCAAACAGTATAAACATTCAAATGCCAGAAGCCAGGAGGTAGCCAAGATGAAAAATCACAGAAAGCAGACCCCTGAAGTACACAGCAGTTATCAAAGAAGGCCAAGTTCTTGGAAACACAGTTTTAGCTATAATTCTTGATGAAGTTTTGACTAGATGATCAAGTGACCAAAGCACAAATGTCCAAACAGCCACATCTCTGAAGCAGGCACTGGAAGTAGCCATGCCACACCTAAGGTGGAGTGGGCTCTGACAACAGCACTTTCCAGTGTGTTGCAGCAAAACATGACACAATTTGTATCCCACATGGAGGTTTGTAACTGTCCGCCCTTCACTCCCACCAGTGAAAGATAAGTTGTTCTGTCTTCCTAAATTCAAAAACTCACATTAGCTACTGCATCAGCTGTCACTGTAAGGCCAGGGTGTGAATTAAGATTTCCCTCTTCTTCAGTTTCTGCTACTATGAAGAAAAAAGAATGGATTAGTTTAAAGCACAATTGGTTTTGAAAGGAAAAAACCTCAAACCAAAGTGATTCTTTGTCCTAGTGAAAGGCCACATCATGTGGTTCAGCATGACTGAAGGCCTGAAACTCTGAAAACCTGCAAGAAAGGTGATGTCCACCAAGAAAATATTTCATATGCAACACAATTCAAAGCCACCAAGTCAGCAAGCTGAAAACAAGGGATAGCCAAAGACTGTCAATAATGAAGTTCAAGTCCCACAAAGGACAGTGTTTCTTCAAAGAATGACAGAGATGCATAACACAGTTAAGAAGGTGTTTGTCCAACCCTGCCATCCACAAGTTTAGGGGGGTGAGAAGGAGCTAATAAAGGCACCCTGACTATGAGGTAAAGCCAAATCTTACAGTATTAAATGTACACTGACCAAAAGGGAAGACAGAGAATAACTGCCTAAACAGATAATCTCTAACTTTGTAAAAACATTCCTGGTGACTTTTACTCATCTTTTGACACTGAGGCTGGGATATCTGGTAGAAACAATGATCTACAGCAAAATGGGCTTTAAGGTGGAGCCAGCTGTCACCCTAACCAGGAGGAGATTTCTCTGGCTTATAGAGGGAGGATTTTCAACACTGACAGAGTTACCATCGCTGACATTAAAGAGCAACAAGGGTGAGTCTCAATCTTTCCTCCCCAAATTCTACAATGAAACATAAAATCAGGGGCAATATAGTAAATTTAACAGGAATCTTTCCCGTCACTTAGATGAAGAATGTGTCCACTACTAGACAAACCCCCTGACCCACCGTGCAGTATACAGCAGAGAATCCTGTGTGTAAACAGCTCAGTCTCAGGAGTACCGATCTAAACCAAACATCTCAGAGTTACGCTAGTTCATTCACTTCATTCAGGATATGAACTACTGATAACAAAAGCTGAGATGACCTCCTCACCTTGCCAACAAAGCACCCTAATTTAGGACCTGTCAAAGGTTTGGGTGTAATTGGGAGAAATCTACTTTTATGTTACAGGGGACTGTCCACCAGTCTAGGGTCAGAAAAAGATCCATGAGCATGTGGTAGCTCTGCAGCCACTAACACCTCATAGTCCAAAGCAGCACAGAAGTAGATGCAAACAAGAGAGCGGGCCCAGGACTGAGCAAAACAAGACACCACCATCCACAGGCTTTCTTTCAGTCTGACATGCAGCAACTCTGCTGATCCTCTCCCTGTCACTCCAGCCAAGAGCATCCACCATTGTGTGAGCATGGGTTGCTATTTTAAGCTGATGAGTTTTTCAATGATACCAGAGTGGGCAGTCATCGAGATAGAGTGGTATGGTTATCGAGGTGACCATATACTGCCTGGTTCTAGGTCAATGGTTTTGGTGACTTTTTGAAAAAGTCAGCCAGGTTTAAAAGCCAAATCTGCACGGCTGACCAAACTGGGTTGGATCCAAGAGTCTCTATATATTCCCCCATTGTTGCCATTAATGTCTCTCCTTTCCTCTCCTTGGTGGCTAAGATAATAATTGCATCAAGCTAAATGGGCACCGTTTCCAGGGTCTTCCACAGTTGCAGTGCACCCTCAAGCATGTAAGTGACTGTGTGAAGCCACAAGCAGTGTCAGCAGTAACACCCAAATGATGCAGGACAGTCAAGCCCTGTAACTTTAATGCACTCTCACAGCACTAGAGAAAAATTAGTAAAGGAGAGTGTCCATTTCCATGCTGATAAAAACAATCGTTTGAAATAGGATCAAAAAGGAATGCTCCCTGTTAATGGTTATCCCCAGAAACTGCAACCATGGCAGCATTCACCACAAGGATGCCACCAGAGAGTCCCTCAAAAGAACTGCAAGGAGACATTCACTGAGGTAAAGTAACACATCAGGTTCCTTCTCCTGCAAAGCTTCTTCTACAGCAATCAGTACTTTGGTGAAGATCAAACAGATGCACTCTGGGCAACTATCCCACCTAAGGGGAACTGAAGGACTTTTCCATGGAGTAGTTACAAAACTATCCATAGTGCACAGCATTCCCATCTAGATCCCCTGCAACAGAACAGAAATAAGCCCTAACAGCCCTGTCTGAAACATGATGTACTGAAAGATCATGAAGTCACCGAGGTCCAAGACAGGTCAAAAGCCTTCTGACCTCCTATGTAACCAAAAGGAATGAGTAGAACCCTTGAGCATTTTTTAAAAAGCGGGACAGTCTCTATAACCCATATGAGGAGTAGAGTCTGAGACTCTCTCCATAGTAAGAAGAGATAGCTTTGCCTCTGAAAAGAACCCTTTCTAATGGAGGGCTTAAAAGCACTAAGAAATTACCATTCATGACAACAGCAAAAACTCAATCCATGTGATGACTCTTCAAGCCATGGCAAACTATTCAGAACCCCTACACTCATAGGCAGCCCTACAGGATAGTCTGAACTGCAACTAGTGGACCAGTGGAGGCATCTTCTTGGGCAATTTGGCTAGCATATATGGAAGCAGTAAGACCATGGGACACTTGGAATTGTCCTTCTTGGACTGCAAGTAGTAGGTCTCTTCTTCGGGGGGAAGGGCAAGCCTAGGGGGAGGCAGTGGGGCAAAAAGGACATCACAGAGATTTTCAATAATGAAAATGACCTGCTTCTGGTTCAATAGGTCCTACGTGGAGAAAATTATAATGTTAGATGTCCAAAATGCCGAATGACACGACACCAAACATAGAAAACGTTGAAAACAGGAATCTGAGAAGATCACAATATAGCAGGGTCCAGGAATTTGCCCTTTCCCTGCTGTAGTGAGATCTTGTAGTCAGTAGATATATATATATATATATAATTAGCAAGGGAAGTGCAGCCCCCCCACACACCATTGGAATGAAGGGGGGGCTCTCCCCTCCTTCCGCACAGAAGGCATGAAAACGTTTTTGAACTTTTGAAGTTTCAATTTTTTTTTTTTTGTCTAAATAATGCCATTCAGCATTATAGACTTATACTGGTCCTGTGAAGGCTGGCTGAAAAACACTTCCTTTTTGAAACAGTTGCCCATAATGGGCCACCTGTGCTTTTCCTTGAGAATGGAAAGGCTCAGCCAGCCCTTCATGAAGAAAACACACACTTCAGCCTGATGCTACATTCACAGCAACAGCACTGCTAAAATTACAACAACCCACATGATAGCCCACTGTAGAAAGCTTAGCCTCATGGCCACTTCCTCCTTAAGCCCAGACTCTGGGAGAAGAAAAAGCTTTTCCAGCACCTGATCTATTAGGGAGGACTAGAATCTAGAGAATGACCGATGTGGTGGCAACTACATGGTCAGTTAAAGAATGAGTTCCACCATTTAGAAAGTGGGAGCAAAGAACATTAGCAACACCCTTGTGCAACTGATGGACACCACATGGGATAAGAAAAGAGGGGGAAGACAGGGTCCTACATGACCCTGAAAATGTTTTTATTTCAGCCAACAACATTAAGGAAGAGTCACAGATAGCTCCAAAACTCCATAAAATATGTGGCTTTAGTCAGTTTAACTTAAATTATACACTACTTCCATAAGTCTGAACAATGAAAAAAGATGGAGGTTCTTGTGGATTTTAAGATTTTCCAGACCATGACTCTAATCCATGGATTTAATCTGAGGGTACAAGACAGCCAAGTCCAGGATGACCCCTCTGAAACAAAACATACCTTGGGCTCACAACCTAAGACAACATTCAATAGAGGCAAAAAAATCTTAAAAATATTTTTGAGGGTAGTCACAACAATTCAGGAAAAAGACAGGCTGTCCAAAATGACTAAATGTTTATTTTACAAATATATAAATGATGGCCCTTATGTTACAGCAGAGACAAAAATGTGCAGGAAAGTACAGTTTTGTACCTACCATAAATGTAGATGTCCGAACTGGATAGCATCTGCAGTCATAACAAATGGGTTGTCCTGTCGTCAGGCAGCCCTTCGGTCGGCCGGATTCCAAAGTCCGGGTCCGGCTTTGGCTGATGTCGCGCACCACCCGTCATCTCTGCTGGTCTTCGGGTATAAAGGCATCAGCCGACGCCATTTTCCTCAGTGTTTCTTGCCCCAGATGCCAATTGCCCTCTTGGAAAGCTAAATTTTGGATAAATGCCAATGTTTCCAAAATAGTAGAAGGCAAACACAAAAAATAAACATGTATGTACATATATACAAACAAATACACCATAAGAGACTCCCCCCCTAGCTAGCTATTAGGAGGGTAAATACCCTAGGAGTACCGCAGAGGGGAAGGAGGGAGGGTAATCCTGACTGCAGATGCTATCCAGTTCGGACATCTACATTTATGGTAGGTACAAAACTGTACTATGTCCTTCATGGATGCATCTGCAGTCATAACAAATGGGTAGAATACCATAGCCAAACTAGGGGAGGAGGAAAAATAATTATGGTGTAGTCAGGATCCCTTGCAGAACAGCAGTGGCAAACCCTGCTCGGGATCTAGAATATAGAGGTAAATTATAATGCTTGGCAAATGTATGCACGGAGGTCCAAGTAGCCGCCTCAATAATGTCCTTGGTTGCCACTCCTCTTAAGAAAGCTGTGGTAGTGGCTGTAGCCCTTGTAGAATGAGGTCTTATGTTCTGTGGAATTGGTTTTCCATGGTAGGAGTAACAGAATCTTATGCAATTTCCTATCCATTTGGAGATTGTCTGTTTGGAAATTGCTTTTCCTTCCCTTCCTGTTGCATAGGCTACAAAGAGCTGGTCAGTTTTTCTGTTACCTTTGGTTCTGTCCAGGTAGTAGCGTAACTGTCTATGTACATCCAAGGTATGCATTATTCTTTCACCTCTGTTTTGTGGATTGGGAAAGAAGGTAGGTAGGTGGATTGCCTGGTTTAAAGACACTCTGGATACCACCTTAGGCATAAATGTAGGATTAGTTCTCATGGACACTATCTTGATGGAAGATTAGGAAGGGTTGCACTGCCATTAAGGCCTGTAGTTCCGAAACCCTTCTTGCTGAAGTAATAGCCAGTAGGAAAGCAGTTTTCCATGACAGGTGTTGTAGATCTGCTGTTGCTGCTGGTTCAAACGGAGGGAGTGTCAACTTTTCTAGTACAAAATTCAAGTCCCATGCTGGTAATGGTGGTTTCCTAGGAGGTTTTACATTTTTGATCCCTCTGAGGAACTGCCTGAGTAGAGGATGTGAAAAGACAGGAGAATCAAAGCTGTATTCTGCTGAAATAGCTGATGCGTATCTTGATGGAGGAATAGGACAGGCCTGTATGTAGAAGCTCTGCCAAGTACTCCAGAATGTTAGCAATATCTATGTTCGACACATCTTTTCCTCTTTCAGCACTCCAAATGACGAACCTTTTCCATTTTCCTGCATAGTTCCTTCTTGTTGAAGGTCTGCGGGCTTCAAGGATAATGTCTTTAACCCTTTGTGAAAGGTCTGGGTTAGTTACTGCTATGTGATGTTCCAGGCAGTCAGTTGCAAGGTTTTTAGGTTTGGATGTATGATGTTGTAGTTGTTCTGAGTTAACATCAGAGGCATCAGGGTATTGACCACATTTTCTCCCGAGACATGCTCCTCAGCAATGGGTACCAGTGTTGTCTTGGCCAGTTTGGAGCTATCAGAATTATCCTTGGACGTTCCTCTTTGATTTTCAGTAGTACCTTGTGCATCAAGGGAAGAGGTGGAAATGCATATGCTGTCAGGCCTTTCCAGCTGAAGGATAGAGAGTCCACCTTCCATGCAAGTGGGTGGAATGTCCTTGTGCAGAATTTTTGAGCTGGTGATTTTGGGGAAGCTTAATAGATCTATTTGTGGCATTCCCCATTTCTTTGTGATGGCCTTGAAGATGTCCGGGTGTAGCATCCATTCGTGAGCATCCGAGGTGGTTCTGCTTAAAATGTCTGCTAGGGTGTTCTTTTCCCGGTACAAAAATTGCCTGTAACTGGATGTTGTAGCTGAGAGCCAGATTCCAAAGGTCCAAAGTCATTCTGCATAGGGGGTAGGAATGAGTGCCTCCCTGTTTGTTGATGTACCACATGACTGTGGTGTTGTCTGTCCTTATCATCAAATGGCCTTCTTTGAGGAATGGTCTGAATTTTAGGATTGCCAGTTTTACTGCCAGCATTTCTTTTTGGTTTATGTGCAGGTGCAGTTGGTCCTGAGTCCACAGTCCTTGTACGCATTTGTCCAGCATGTGTGCCCCCATCCTAGGTCTGAGGCATCCGTTGTGATGGTTTGGTTTGCTGGAAAGTTGTGGAAGGGTAAGCCTGGGTTTGACTGGCATGCCCGAGCCCACCATAGGAACTCCTGTTTTAAGCATGGGATTAGTGGTATTTCTGTTTCTAAGCTGTGCCTGTGTTGAGACCATAAATTCTTTAGGTACCACTGTAACTTTCTCATATGCAGTCTGGCATGTGGGACCAAGATTATGCATGAAGCCATGAAGCCCAAGGCCTGCAGAACTTTTCTTGCTGTTAGTTTGTTCTGCTTTGTTAATGCCAAGAAGTAAAGAGGGAGTTCTTTTTGTTTTTCTGCAGTTAGGAATGCCATCTGTTTTACTGTGTCCAATTCCCCAAGAAAGTTCTTGTCTGGGATGGTATCAGCCTTGACTTTTGTAAATTGACTGTGTATCCCAGGGCTTGTAGCAAGTAAATGACCCTTTGTAAATCTGTTGTCAGCTTGCTTTTGTTGTCCGCTTGTAACAGGCAGTCGTCCAGGTATGGATAAATTTGGATTCCCTGTACTCTGCAGTGAGCGATTACTGATGCCAGGCATTTTGTGAATACTCTGGGCAGTAGATAAGCCAAAGGGCAATGCTGAGAATTGATAATGCTCTGATCCTGCAAGAAATCTGAGGTATCTTCTGCAATTTGGTCGAATGGGGACGTGCAGGTATGCCTCCTTGAGATCTAGAGTTACCAGCCAACACTCCTTGCCCAGCATGGGAAGAAGTTGCTGTAGGGTCAGCATTTTGAATTTTGGGACAGTGATGTATGTGTTTAAGATGGACAGGTCGAGAATAGGTCTCCAGTTTTCTCTTTTCTTGGTACTAGGAAGAGTCTGGAGTAGAATCCTTTGCCCTGTTCTGTTATTGGTACCCTTTCCACAGCTCTCATCTTTATTAATTCCGCTATCTGGTGCAGGGCTTCTATTTTTTGATTTGGGGCAGGTTTGGCATTCCTCTTTTACTGGTAAAGTGTGGAAGTGGAACCGTAGCCTTGGTCTATGGTTTGCAAAATCCACTTGTCTTTTGTAATATAGTGCCAATTTTTGAGAATAAGGCTAACTTTCCGCCTAGTGGTGCTGCTATTTGCTTCCTGGTAGGCGGAGTCAGAGCCAAGTCACTGTGATTGTCCTGTTGCAGTGGCAGTGGTTGTGTCTGTGCCTCGGTTATTGCCTTACCACTGTCGTCCTCTGTAGGCACCTCCTCTGGATTGATTTCTGCCCCTAGAGCGTCTGTTCCTGCCCCTTTGTGATCTTGTGGAGTCAGGAAAGGACCAATTTTTGGCAGGCCAGTTCCTGCTAAACCTTGGGGCTGAACCTGTAGGAAATCTTTAACTGTTTGTACAGATTTTGCCTTCTCTTCCATTTTCTTCATTACCTGCTGGGCAGGTTCCCAAATAGACTGGCCTTATCCATAGGAGCATCCAATAGCTTAGCTTTAACATGATCCGTAAGACCTGTTCTTTCAACCATGCATGCCTTCTTATCACTGTGCCAGTCATGGCTGATCTAAATGAAGCCTCCAGTGCATCATAGCCACATTTTAATGAATGGTTACTAACCTGTTGGATGTTATTCACCATTTCTAATACATATTTCTTATCTAAAGATTCATCAGAGGACAGCTTTTTAATTAACTGATCAAGCATAAACTCTTGGTATTGGATCATGTGAAACTGACAGTTTAAAGCTCTAGCTGAGAGAGTAGCAGAGGTGTAGACTTTTTTCCCCCATCTCTCTAAGGACCTGGATTCCCTTTCAGAAGGAATAAGGTTTTTTGCTGTGGTCGAGGCTACTGCCTTAGGCCCCTGGGATATAGTTTCGGGGTCTGCAAGTGGGGCCTTGTATAGGTGGTGATGAGTGTCTGGCTTCTGGTTTGGCAGGGGCTGGAGGTAAAGAATCAGGTGCAGTGCAGACATCATTAAATGCATCGTCCACAACAGATAGGACAGGAGGTATAGCTAAGGGCCTATGTTGTGGTAAGTGTAGAAAAGTCCTAAGCCTTTTTCTTGAATCTGAGAAATCTTGTCCCTGCCATTGGAATTGTTCTCTCATGGCATGTAAGGTTTCCCCAAAGGAGAATTCCTCTGGTGGAGAGGCAGCTGGAATGGATTCTTCAGCATTTGAATCTTCATAATTGGAAAAAGGAGCCTCTGGCTGGTCTGTAATGTCTGAGTCATCCGCAGAATCATCAGAGGACACAGGCTCGGGGGGCTCTGCTCTAGGTCTCTTTTCTGGGGCTGAGAGGCCCTGTCTGGGTGAGATTGGGATCCCCTAATTAAGGATATTAAATCTTCTGCCAGAGTAAGCATTTGTGAACTAGAAGTGGGCCTGAGTGAGGGTGGTTTAACAGGCACTGATTTAGCTGATTTGGCTGCTTTAGCCCTGGCAAAGGCCTTAATGGACATGGCTGCAGGAGGCCTAGCAGCACCACGTGCTGGGGTAGAGATATCCAAAGGGATGGTGTCTGATAGATCAGTAGGAGCCACAGTTGTAGGCAAAATTTCTGAGGCTGATTCTGGTAAGGTAGTAGGAGCCTCAGTAGTAGTCATGGATTCGGCTGAAGATTGACCAGTTTTCTCGGTTTCGTCCGAAACAGAGACACTCGCGGCTTGCTTGACCGTGGTTTCAGCCGAAACCGCGGACCGCGAGTGTCGGTCTTTTTCTTTGCGTTTTTTAACAATTTGGGTAGTCGGAGGATCCGACGGCATAATGTACGCAAAATCTGAGCCGAAAAACTGTTCAGCAAACTCCGACCGACGCCTAAGCGTTCGTCGGTTGAAGGAAGCACAGGCCGAACAGGCTGCTACGTCGTGGTCTGGGCCTAAGCAAGGCAAACAGTAAGAGTGGAAATCTTTATGAGGTATTTGTTTCCCACAAGTTAAACAGTTATTGACTTTTTCTGACATCGGCTGAGGCAAGAAAGAGTCCCCAACGGGTACTTAGCTTTTAGAAGTCTTGAAGTAGTATTCGGTAGTAGTAATCTCTGGATCTGACCGACCGGCACTTGCGAACAGCTTCTGCTTCGGGCGCCACGCGGCAAGAAAGACTGGGGAAAATGGCGTCGGCTGATGCCTTTATACCCGAAGACCAGCAGAGATGACGTCGGGTGGAGTGCGACATCAGCCGAAGCCGGACCCGGACTTTGGAATCCGGCCGACCGAAGGGCTGCCTGACGACAGGACAACCCATTTGTTATGACTGCAGATGCATCCATGAAGGACATCATGTAACTTTTTCCAACAGAATGAAAGTGTATGTACCTTCCTGCACATCCCGCCCAGCCTTCGATATAGGAAAAACTAACAATGTCCAAGGATAGAATATACGAACATGAATACGACATTAGGCAACAAAAGTCTACGAACACATTATACAGACATACCATTTTATACAAAAATTACAACAGATTACTAATTTTTATTATTGATAATGTTTCCACTACAGGACGGGGTGGGAACAGTGAATTACATTTGGAAGAAAACTAATTGCAAATGCAGCTATGGTTAGATGCTATGAAGAAACCAGAACTGAATGGCAAATTTGCTATCAACTGTATTGTAAAACAGAGAACAGAAAAGTTCAACAATTTAACAGCTCAAGTATTCATTTCTATATGGTTTTCAGAGTTGTATAAGCCTCTATTAAGGCTAGTTCTTTTATCTATGATGATGCCTTCTTTAGCAAGGCGAAAGTGCTAAGATTTTGTACTTTGTGAACAAACTGTTTAATTTAAGGTCTAAGCAGTTTCAGATTTTTGCTCTGCTTGTGTATCTTCAGCATTTAAACACTACAACTGCCAGTTCCTACTTGAGCTTGCTGGAGGAGTTAAGGTGAGTTTTTTTCATTTATTAACTCTCCTACTAATATTTGCTCACAGGAAGGCAGCATTAGTGAAGCTGCCAAAAGTGGTGATGTCTATAGATTTTCCTATGACTGTGACGATCAACAATAAAGGTCATGAAGAAGGGCGTTCTCTCAAAGAGGGGAAAATGACCTCACAGTAGTAGGTGCCAGAAGTTTTAGACAAATTAAAAGTGAAGAACGGTGATGACTTGCTGTGCATGCAAACACCATGAGAGTTTTATGAAGAGTGCGACAGATGGTGGACATCAGGGGAAAGCATAATTCCCACAAACACAACGACGAGTATGAAAGGAGAAACTAGACGAGAAATACACTTATTTCTCTTTTAAGCTGTCTGGCTGTATAACTGAATCTGCTTATATTTAGCTCACCAAAAATAAAAGGAACAATAATAATTCCTTCAAAATGTTCCCAAGAAGGAAAAGGGAAATTTGCCAGGTGCACCTGAGAACATCCATCCAATATGATATGAGCTGTAATCCAGTTAATGACGATGTCATATGAGGGGTCGATAGTAGAAAATAATGAAAAAAATTACAAGTAACAGTAATCCTCCCCCCAGAATGAAGCCTGGTCCATCACAGTTTTATGAGTACGCTTATCTACAAAAACAGAGAAAGCAGAGACTCTGGTTTAAGCCAAACCTTAGATAAGCAACCTACCACTATCCTTAATTGTTGCCAGCAGTCGAGGCCCAACCTTATGATAAACATGACAAAGGTTAGCATGAGCAATTTTTGTCAATGCTGATGGACTACAAAAGAATAAATGGGAAGAGGATACAGGTAACATATAGTAAGTCTTGTAGGCTCAGGGTTGTTCTCTACATCAACATCACAAACCTTAAACAGTGTGAAAAAGGACCATAAAATCTGGGGCTTCTTAACATAAGCAGAGTAACAAATACAAGGTCAGCTTATCAAACTGATGCAATCAGGGTGTCTGCCCAAAACATATGTTCAGTGGGGAAAAGGGCAGTTGTGTAAAAGCTTACCATAGCAGTATAAGTTCTTCTCTTCACTGTTGTAGTATTCTTCACAACAGGGATCCCCTGCCTAGGGCAGCCTGACATCCAGGCCAGTACACCAAAGCCTTTAGGTTGTAATGGGTACACCATATGTCACATATATGCTCCCAATGCATGGTGTAGGGCATAAAGGTGACGCTCATATGTACAATCCTCAGAAATGAAAAGCCTCAGTAGGAACAACAGTCTAAGTATATCATCAGGTAACAGGCACATCCAGAAGGAAAAAGGACCAGGGGAAGGAGGGAGGGAGTGAATAGTGCAACGGTGAAGAGAATGACATCTACTCTTAAAGGTAATATTTTACACAGCTGTACTATGTCCTTCCATATCACTGTTGCAGCATTATTAATAATAGGAAGAAGGGAACAGCTCAGGAAGAAGACTGGGAGCAGAGCCTTCTGGGAAACCATGAAGAATAGCCCTGGCAAAACCAGCTCTGGCCCTAGAAATCATATCCAACTTACAGTGCTTGGTAAAAGTATGCACAGAGGTCCAAAAGTACAGTTTTGTACCTACCATAAATGTAGATGTCCGATAGATATGCAACTGCAGTCATAACATATGGGTTGTCCTGCCTCAGGCAGCCCTCGGTCGGCCGGATTCCAAAGTCTGGGTCCGACGTCGGCTGATGTCGCATTTCTCTCCGACGTCAGAGCGGCTGGAGTACATAAGCATCAGCCGACGCCATTTTCTTCAGTGTTTCTTGCCCCAGATGCCAGGTGCCCTCCAAGGAAGGCTGTAATCAAATTGGAAGACAAAAACAGGATTCCAGACAAATAAATGAGCAATAAAACAAATACACCATAACAGATATCCCCAGCTAAGAGAAACAGGGATAGGAGTGGACCCTAGACATAGAGGGGTATGGAGGGAGGGAAAATCCGAAAGCAGTTGCATATCTATCGGACATCTACATTTATGGTAGGTACAAAACTGTACTATGTCCTTCAAGAATGCAACTGCAGTCATAACATATGGGTAGAATACTATAGCTTAGCTGGGGGAGGAGGAATGCTCTAGGAAAAAGATGGTGTGGCAATCAAACCCTGCAGGACTGCCGAAGCAAAGCCTGCTCTGGATCTGGAGTATAGAGGGAGATTGTAGTGTTTGGAGAATGTATGCACGGAGCTCCATGTAGCAGATTCCAGAATGTCCTTAGTAGGCACCCCTCTTAAGAATGCTGTAGAGGTGGCTGTAGCACTGGTGGAATGTGGTCTGACATTGGCTGGAACAGTCTTTCCATGAAAGGAATAACAGAATCT
Organism: Protopterus annectens; assembly: GCF_019279795.1. Lineage (NCBI taxonomy): Eukaryota > Metazoa > Chordata > Ceratodontiformes > Protopteridae > Protopterus > Protopterus annectens. Next base: position 407,121,887 of record NC_056742.1, on the reverse strand, counting down.
GATGCAATGTCCAATCCATTTTGAAATAGTCTGTTTTGAAATTGCTTTTCCTTGGACTGCAGGGGCGTAAGCTACAAAAAGTTGTTCAGACTTTCTACTGGCCTTGGTTCTGTCCAGGTAGTATCGAAGTTGTCTGTGAATGTCCAAGGTATGTAACAGTCTTTCCACCTTATTCTCAGGATTGGGGAAGAAAGCAGGCAGATGAATAGCTTGATTTAAAGAAACCCTAGATACCACCTTTGGCATAAAAGTAGGGTTGGTCCTTAATGAAACCCTGTCTCTGTGAAAAATTATGAACGGTGGTATTGCCATTAGGGCCTGTAGTTCCGAAACTCTTCTTGCTGAGGTAACTGCCAACAGGAAAGCTATCTTCCATGAGAGAAATTGCAAGTCAACTGAAGCTGCTGGCTCAAATGGAGGTAGAGTCAGTTTTTCTAGGACAAAATTGAGGTCCCAGGCTGGCACTGGGGCTTTTCTTGGTGGCTTAATGTTCTTGATTCCCCTGAGGAATTGCCTTAGCAAAGGGTGTGAAAAGACAGGAGGATCAGTGTTATATCTAGCTGAAATAGCTGATGCATGTATCTTTATGGAAGAATATGAGAGGCCGTTCTTTAGCATATCTGCCAAATATTCCAAGATGAGTGGGATGTTCAACAATGATGCATCATGTCCCTTGCTGGTATTCCAAATGCTGAATCTCTTCCATTTTGCTAAGTAAACCTTTCTGGTGGATGGTCTTCGAGCCTCTGTTAGTATCCGCTGAACTTCCTTGGAGAGAGATAGGTTGAGGTTATTTATGGGATCTCCCAGGCTGTTAGCTGCAGTGTCTGAAGGTTTGGATGCACTGTTTTGAAATTGTGTTGAGTCAAAAGTAGAGGCCATTGGGGAAGGGCCCACTTCCTGGTGTGACATATGCTCCGCATTAGTGGATACCAGTGTTGTCTTGGCCAGTCCGGAGCTATTATGATTCCCTTGGGTCTCTCTGCTTTGATCTTTAGTAATACTGAGGTCATCAGAGGCAGAGGGGGGAATGCATAGATTGTTAGGAAGTTCCAGTTGAATGAGAGAGCATCTATTTTCCAAGCTTGTGGATGGTATGTCCTTGTGCAGAATATTTGTAGATGATGGTTGAGGTGAGAGGCAAATAGGTCTACTTCTGGCCTGCCCCATGTTGAAGTGAGTTGTGTGAAGATCTTCGGATGTAACCTCCACTCGTGTGGATCTGTGAAATTCCTGCTTAGGCTGTCCGCCAACACATTGTCTTTGCCTGGAACAAACTGGGATTGTAACTGGATGTTTAGGCTCAGTGATTTTTCCCAAAGATGCATTGTCAGTCTGCAAAGGGGGTAAGAGTGGGTGCCCCCTTGCTTGTTTATATACCACATCACAGTGGTGTTGTCTGTCCGTATCAGTAAATGGCCTTGCTGAAGTTGGTGTTGAAAGGCCTCGATGGCATGCATTACTGCCAGCATTTCCTTTTGGTTTATATGCAGATGTGTTTCCTTTTGAGACCAATGTCCTTGTATACACCTGCCTTCCATGTGCACCCCCCATCCAAGGTCTGAGGCGTCTGTGGTCATGGTCTGTGTTATCTGTGGTTTTTTGAATGACATACCTGTGTTTGCCTGGCTCACCGAGGCCCACCATAGGAATTCCTTTTGTAGGCATGGAATGAGCGGTATGGTTGTCTCCAAGTTGTTGCTGAGCTGAGACCAAATGCTTTTTAGGTACCATTGAAGCTTTCTCATGTGTAGTCTTGCTAATGGAACCAGGAGAATGCAGGATGCCATGTAACCCAGGGCCTGTAGGAATCTCCTTGCAGTCATCTGGGTAAGTTTTGCTAAACCTATGAAGTAATGAGTTAACTTCTCTTGCTTGTCTTCTGTCAGGTAAGCCATTTGAGAGGCTGTGTCTAATTTGGCTCCTAAGAAGGTTATTTGCTGGGATGGCTGCAGTCTTGACTTTTGGAAGTTGACTGTGTATCCCAGAGCTTGAAGTAATCATATGACATAGTCCAAGTTTTTTGTCAACATCAATTTGTCGTCCGCTTGTATGAGGCAGTCGTCCAGGTACGGGTAAATTTGTATCCCCTGGAGCCTGCAATGAGCAATTACTGAAGCCAGGCATTTTGTGAATACTCTGGGCGCAGTAGATAAGCCAAATGGCAATGCTGAGAATTGATAATGCTCTGGCCCTGCAAGAAATCTGAGGTATCTTCTGCAGCTGTGTCTGATAGGGGCATGCAGGTATGCCTCCTTGAGGTCCAGAGTAATCAGCCAAGACCCCTTGCCCAGCATGGGAAGGAGTTGCTGTAGAGTCAGCATTTTGAACTTTGGTACTATGAGGAAGGTGTTTAATGCGGACAAATCCAGTATTGGTCTCCATTGAGATTCTTTTCTTGGAACAAGGAACAGTCTTGAGTAAAACCCCTGGCCTTATTCTTGTTGTGGAACTCTTTCTATTGCTTTCATCCGAGTCAGCAGAGAGATTTGCTTGACAGCCTCTGCCCTCTGGTTTTGTGGTAGGTTTGGCATGCCTTGTTTTCTTGGCAAGGTATGAAAATGGAACCTGTAACCTCGGTCTATAATGTCCAAAATCCATTTGTCCTTTGTCAGTCTGTGCCAATTTTCTGCAAACAGAGATAATTTCCCGCCCAAGGGAGCTTCTATTTGTTCCCTGGTAGGCGGAAGTAGAGGAAAGTCATTGAGATTGTGGCTGTGGGGCAGGTGAAACCCCTGCGTCACTTCTTTGGTTTCCTGGCTGCCATTGTCGCCCCTGTAAGGACCTCTGTATTGTCCTCTTCCTCGCCACGCCTGTTTTTACCCCTTTGAAACTTTTCTGGATTAGGAAAGGACCAGTTTTTTGAAGGCCAATTCCTACTGAATCTGGGGGGTTGAACCTGGAGGAAATCTTTCACCGCCTGAACTGATTTTGCTTTTTCCTCGATGGACTTTAACACATCCTTAGCATTAGCACCAAAAAGCTTGTTCTTTTCCAAAGGTGCATCCAGAAGTTTTGCCTTTACATGATCTGGTAGAGGTTGATCTTTTAACCATGCATGTCTACGAATGACTGCCCCTGTCATAGCTGCCCTACATGAAGCTTCCAGTGCATCATATCCACACTGCAGGAAGTGACTGCTTACTTGCTGAGAGTTATGTACAGCTTCCTGCAAAGCCTTCCTGTCTAAAGGATCAGGAGTGGCCAATGTTTTCTGTAAATCTTCTAACAGGAAATCCTGATATTGTAACATATGAAAAAGGCAATTCAAAGCTCTCATAGATAAGGTAGTGGATGTGTAAACTTTTTGCCCCATCTCTCTAATGACCTAGCTTCCCTGTTGGAGGGCAATGGATTTTTAGAGGTGGAAGCTGAAACTCCTTTAGGCCCCTGTGAAATAGTTTCCAAATCAGCAGTATGGGCCCTGAATAAATGGGAATGTGTTTCTGGGACTCTGTAATACCTGTCTGGCTTGGCTGGAGCAGGAGGAAGAGAGTCAGGGGTAACACTAGAGTCAGAATATAAATCATCCAAAACATCAAGTACAGGAGGAATAGCTAAGGGCCTGTGCTGGGGCTTCTTAAGGAAAGTCCGAAGGTGTTTTCTGGAACCAGAATATTCCTGGCCTTGCCACATTAAATGTTCCCTCATGGTATGCAAAACTTCCCCAAAAGAAATATCCTCAGGAGGGGAGGCCGAGGGGATGGAATCCTCTGCATCCGAGTCCTCATAGGTCTGGAAGAGCTCTTCCTGGCCATCAGAGTGGACAGAGTCCACAGAATCTTCATCTGACGGAATAGGGTCAGAGGGTTCAGCCCGGGGCCTTTTATCAGAAGGAGGCTGGGATCCTCTCTCAGGATGGGCCTGTGAACCTCTAATCATAGAAATTAAGTCAGCAGCCATAGTCATAATTTGTGTCTCTGGAGTAGGCTGAGGTAAGGTTTTAGTAGTAAGATGCTTAGTTTTGCTGGCTGCCTTAGCCCTAGTGTAGGCCTTAATAGACATGGCCATAGGAGGCCTGGCAGCTCCACGTGCAGGAGTGACCTTGTCTACAGCAATGGTCTCGGGCATTTCCTCGGTTTCGGTATCCGGAGGAAAGTCAATAACCGGCGTCGGAGTGATATCCGGAATCGGAGTCGTCGGTAATGCGGTGTCTTCGGTTCGGAGCGGTGGAGAGACCGTTTCAGAGGGAACCGGAGCACTCGCGGTAGGTTTTGGCATGGAGTCGGAGGTAGACGCGGGCCGAGGATGTCGGTCCCGGTCTTTGCGTTTCTTGGGAGTTTGCGATGTTGGAAGTTCCGACGGCATTGTGTAAGCAAATTTTTCGCCGAAGAAATCTTCAGCGAACTCCGCCCGGCGCCTGAGAGTGAGCTTGTTGAAGCAAACACAGGCTACACAGGCCGAGACGTCGTGGTCTGGGCCAAGGCAAGGAAGACAGTAAGAGTGGAAATCCTTATGAGGTATTTGTTTACCACAAGAAAGACCATTGTTAACTTTTTCAGTAATTTCTGACATCGGCTGAGGAAAGAAAAGGTCCCCAACGGGGTACTTAGCTTTTTTGATGACTTCGGAATCGAAGAATACAGGAGCTGACCGACCGGCACTTACGAACTGCTTCTGATTCGGGCACCGCGCGGCAAGAAAGACTGAAGAAAATGGCATCGGCTGATGCTTATGTACTCCAGCCGCTCTGACGTCGGAGAGAAATGCAACATCAGCCGACGTCGGACCCAGACTTTGGAATCCGGCCGACCGAGGGCTGCCTGAGGCAGGACAACCCATATGTTATGACTGCAGTTGCATTCTTGAAGGACATCAGCTGCCTCGAAAATCGAATATCCAAACCCTGGAAAAAAGCACCAGAAGAAGCCACAGCCCTAGTAGAATGAGCCTTAACAGCAGAAGGAAGGCTCTTCCCATGAAAATAATAGCAAAACGAAATGGCTTTAGATATCCAAGAAGAATGGTTTGCTTGGAAACAGTCAAACCTAAAGACCTAGGATGAAAAGAAAGAAAAAGCTGTTCAGATTTACAAAAAGCTTTAGTCTTATCCAAATAATTTCTCAGTTGTCTATGCAAATCCAAGGTGTGCAAAACCTTCTCACTAGCAGACTGAGAAGAAGGAAAACAAGTGAGCCAATGAACAGACTGATTAAGAGAGAATGCATTCACCACCTTGGGCATAAAATGAGAATTAGTATAAAGGATACCCTGTTCTTATGAAAAACTAAAGCAAAGAGGAACATCCACAAGGGCTTGCAACTTAGAAACTCGTCTGGCAGAAGCAAGGGCCAAAAGAAGAACAGTCTTCCAAGAACAATTCTGAAAGGAAGCTGAAGTAGCAGGCTCAAAAATAGCCTGAGTCAATTTTTCTAAAATAAATTGAAGGTCCCAGGAAGGAGGGACAGGCTTCCTGGGAGGACTAATGTGAAGGACATATTTAAGAAACTTGTTTGGTCTCAAATCTAGAGGTCAAAGGGAGACAAGCAGAGATAGCTGATATGTGGGCCTTAACAGAAGAATATGCCAAACTAGCATTGAGCAATTCACACAGATAAGAGAGAACCAAATGGACATCCACAGTAAGTGGATCCAGGTTGCAAGACAGACAGAAAATCTCTTTCATTTGGACAAAGATGTTCTTGTAGTGGGTTTCCTGGCCTCCTGCAGGACCAAAAACACATCCTCAGAAAAAAAGGTGTCTGAAGGACATCAAAACCCTATCTCCCACAGCATCAGCTTAAGAGTGAATAGGTGGGGATGGATAAGAGATCCCTTGTCTTGTGTGAGTAAGTCCACCCTGTGAGGTAACTTGTGATGACTGCCCTTGGCTAAATAAAGAAGACGAGGAAACCAATGCTGTCTGGACCAAAAGGGAGTCACCAGAAAGATTTTGGAAACATCCTGTTTTATCTTGAGCAGGACCTTTGGAATTAGAGGAAGGGGTGGCATAAAGAAACACCCCTTCAAAGAAAAAGTGTGGGTGTCCACCTTCCAGGCCAGAGGGTATGAGACTGTGGCACAAAATAGAGGAAATTGTCTGTTCAGAAGAGAGGTAAATAGATGTATTTGAGTAGTACCCTACTGGTGGGCAATGCCCAGAAGCATATCCCTGTGAAGCATCCACTCATGGGATTGTGTTATAGACCTGCTCAGAGAATGTAAACTGCCTGAAGGGTCACCTGATACTGGATAGCTAGTCTGAAAGACAAGTCCTTGTCCCCCCCCTTGCTTGTTGATGTACCACATCACTGTAGCATTGTCTGAGAGAATCTTGAAGGGCCCTGGAAAGAAGAAAAAAATGAAAAAGCTGAAGAGCCAGAAGAGCTCTCATCTCTTTGATATTGATGTGGTCTTTCTTTTGTCAAAAAGACCAAAGGCCCTGCACTTTCAGAGGGCCACAGGAAGCCTTGCATCCTACATCAGAGGCACATGTGAAGAGCTCCTGAGAGGGGAGAGGAGGTTGATAAGGAAGCCCTGGGTTGAGGGACAACTGATGAATCCACCACTGAAGTTCTAGCTTGAGGGATGGAAGAAGAGGGACTAGAAAATCTAGGGGACAGGAATTCTGAAGCCAAACTGACTTTAGAAACCTCAGGAGCTTTCTCAAGTGGAGTTTGGTCAGAGAATGCATAGGAATGGTGGAAGCCATGTATCCCAGAGCCCTCAGAAAATCCCTGGCTCTAACGGAAGCCAGAGGAAGAAAGGCTTCAAAGAAAGCAATCAGAGGTAAAGCATTGGGAGGAGGCAGGGATGCCAGCATTGAACAGTTTGTTGCCTGAAGCCCAGAAAAACATGATCTTGAGAAGGAGTCAGGAATGATTACTGAAAATTCACAGTAATCCCCAGGCTTTGCAAGACAGAAATAGCAAACTGAAGATGCTGAAGTAAAACCTATGGAGAGGAGGCCTGAATGAGCAGTTTGTCCAGGTAAGGAAAGACCTGTATCCCCTCTCAACCTGCAGAAAGCAATCACAGCAGTGAGGCACCTGGTGAAGACCACTGGTGCAGTAGAGTGACCAAAGGGCAAAGCATAGAACTGAAAAAGCCAAGAAGCAACACAGGAATGCAAAAACTTCCTGAAAATTGGATAAGTATCCTTGAGATCCAGGGAAACTAGAAAAGCCAGAGGAAGTAGCAGAGAAAAAGTACAGTTGTGTACAAGTACCATAAATGTAGATGTTCGAGTGTACTCACTGTTGCAGTCATTACATTTGGGTAATCCTGCTGGCAGGTTGCCCTCAGTCGGCCTGAATTCCAAAGTCTTGGGTCCTGCGTTGGTTGCTGTCGCCCCTTCCCTGTTGTCAGGCCGTCAGGGGTATAAAATAAGCAGCCGACACCATTTTCTTCAGTTTTTCTTGCCCCAGATGTCAGGTGCCCCCTAAAAGGGTAGGCAGAATTTGTAAATATATAAAAATACATGCACCCATTTTACCTTCATCACCAAGCAAATACACTGCATAGATTGTATAAATCAGAGAAGGAAAGATAAGTTCCAGCAGAAAAAAGGGGGATGGCGGGTGGGTAACCTGGACTGCAACAATGAATACACTCGAACATCTACATTTATGGTAAGTGTACACAACTGTACTATGTTCTTCGTGTTTCACTGTTACAGTCAGTACATTTGGGAACAGTCCCCAAAGCTATGGTTGGGAGGCTGGAGCTCAACAGCATTTGAAGCGTCTATGAGGCCCTGCAGAACTGCAGTGGCAAAGCCTGCTCTGGATTTAGAGTAGAGTGGCAGATGATAGTGTTTTGTAAAGGTGTGCACTGAACTCCAAGTAGCAGCCTCTAAAATGTCTTTCATTGGTACTCCCCTGAGAAAGGCTGCTGAAGTGGCTGCAGCTCTGGTTGAATGTGGCCTAATGCCATGAGGCACTGGCTTGCCATGCTGTGAATAGCAGAAACGAATGCAGTGACCTATCCGCTTTGAAATAGTTTGCTTTGAGATGGCCTTTCCTTGTGATCCTGGAGCATATGCCACTAGTAATTGCTCTGTCTTCCCGAAACTTCTGGTTCTGTCCAAGTAGAATCTAAGCTGTGTGTGTACATCCAAAGAATGCAGAATTCTCTCCCCCTTGTTCTGTGGATTTGGATAAAAAAGTTGGCAGATTAATAGTTTGGTTGAGAGCCACACTGGACACCACCTTAGGCATAAATGTTGGGTTTGTCCTCAGAGAAACCCTGTCTGGATAAAAAAAATGATAAAAGGTTCCACAGCCATGAGTGCCTGCAGCTCTGAAACTCGTCTTGCAGAAGTTATTGCTAGGAGCAGAGCTGTTTCCCAAGATAAAAACTTTATATCAGCAGTAGCGGCTGGCTCAAAAGGAGGCAGGGTGAGTTTTTCCAAGACATAGTTGAGGTCCCATGCAGGTATTGGTGATCTCCTTGGAGGCTTTAAATTTTTGGCTCCTCTGAGGTACTGCCTTAACAAAGGATGAGAAAAGATTGGTGGCTCTGTATTGTAATGAGACGAAATGGCAGAGGCATGAATTTTAATTGATGAAAAAGATAGGCCTTTGTCTAGCATCTCAGTTAAGTATTGCAAAATCTGAGAAATATTTGGTACAGCTGTATCAGTTCCTTGTGCCTGGTTCCAAGCACAGAATCTCTTCCATTTTCCAGAATAAGATTTTCCAGTACTAGGCCTTCTGGCTTCCAAAATGACATCCAACACAGCTTTACTTATCCGCCACGCTGCCAGGTTTAAGGTCCTGTGTTGGCTGTGCAGGATCTGATTGTTTTGCTGGGACAGTAGATGAGGTATTTGAGGGAAGGTCCAAGCTGGGCATTGAGACAAGTTCCTTAGGATTGGATACCAGTACTGGCAGGGCCAGTCTGGTGCAATCAGTATCATCTTTGGCTTGTCCTGTATGACCTTTAGGAGTACCTTGGGGAGGAAAGGCAGTGGCGAAAAGGCATACACTGATAAGTTTTTCCAGCTGAAAGATAGGGCATCCACTTTCCATGCTTGTCTGTGATAAGTCCTTGTGCAGAATCTTTTTAGTTGGTAGCTGTGAGGAGAGGTAAATAGATCTAAGTCAGGGCATCCCCATTTCCTTGTTATCATGTTGAAGGCTTGTGGATCCAGCTGCCACTCATAGGGATCCATGAGGTTTCTGCTTAGTTCATCTGCCAGAGTATTTTCCTTTCCTGGCAAGAATTGTGGCTGCAGATACACTTGGTAAGTCAATGCTATGTCCCACAAAGTCGTGGCTAGTCTGCAAAGGGTGTAGGAATGTGTGCCCCCCTGCTTGTTTATATACCACATGACCGTGGTGTTGTCTGTCTTTATCAGTAGTTGCCCCGGATGAAGTAGGTCCTTGAAGGCTGTCAGGGCATTTTGAACAGCTAGCATCTCTTTTTGATTGATATGTAGATGCATTGGGTTTGAGGACTATGTGCCCTGAATGCATCTTCCTGCCATGTGGGCCCCCCAGGCATAATCTGATGCAACCGTTGTTAGTGTCTGCCTGGCTGGAGGCAATGTGAATGGCTGTCCCTTGTTCTGGTGACAAGCCTTCGCCCACCATCGAAACTCCTGTTGCAGGCAGGGGATGAAAGTAATCATTGTTTCCAGGCTGTGGCAATGTTGAGTCCAAACACATTTTAGCACAACTGAAGTTTCCTCATATGCAGTCTTGCATATGGAATTAGTAGCATGCATGATGCCATGAAGCCCAGAGCCTACAGACTTTTTCTTGCAGATAACTGGGCCTTTGTTGGCAACATTTTGAAATAGATAGTCAGTTGCCTTAGTTTGTCTGGTTTGAGATAAGCAATCTGGGCAGTTGTATTTAAGCTTGCACCCAGGAATATTATCTCTTGAGAGGGTACTAGTTTTGATTTCTTTTCATTGACTTTGTACCCTAGGCATGTTAGAAGTCTTTTCACAAACGCCAGATGTTGTAGAAGAATGCCCTTGTTCTCTGCTTGAATTAAACAGTCGTCCAAGTAAGGATATATTTGTATTCCTCTGTCTGCAGAATGCACTTACTAGTGACAGACACTTTGTAAAGACCCTGGGCACAGTAGATAAGCCAAAGAGCAGTGCAGAGAATTGGTAATGCATTGTGCCAGCCTTGAATCTGAGGTATCTTCTGCATGATTGTCTGACTGGAACATGCAGGTATGCCTCTTTTAGGTCTAAAGTTACAAGCCAAGCATTCTTGCCCAGCATGGGCAGAAGCTGCTGCTGCAAAGTCAACATTTTGAATTTTGGTACATCCAGGAATGTGTTCAGAATAGTCCAGTATTGGTCTCCAGGCTTTGTCCTTTCTGGGTACCAAGAACAGTCTTGAGTAAAATCCTTGTCCCTGCTCTTGCTCTGGTACTTGTTGAATGGCCCCCATGGCCATGAGGGATGAAACTTGTTTTTGTGCCTCTGCCCATTGATTTTTTGGCAGATCTGGCCAACCGTTTTGCCTTTGTCAGGGTATGGAAATGGAACTTGTAGCCTTGTGACACGATATTTAGAACCCACTTGTCCTGGGTTATAATGTGCCAATTTTGAGAAAAAAGTGCTAATTTTCCCCCTAAAGGTGCTGCCAGGAGATAAGTGCTTGGTGCAGGCAGGGGGAAGTCATTGTGACTGTTTCCTGTATGGTTGGGATTTGTCTTCACCAACTTTGGAGGTAGAAGCACCCCATTGCTTTGACCTGCAAGAACCTTGCGCCTGGGATCTGCCTCTAGGGTGTCTGGATCTGCCCCTTTGAGGTCTGTCTGACACGGGAAAGGACCAATTCTTTGTAGGCCAGTGTCTACTAAACCTAGGTGGCTGCACTTGTAAAAAATCTTTGACAGTTTGCATAGATTTAGCTTTGTCCTCCATTTTCTTTAACACCTCTTCTGCCTTAACACCAAACAAAGGATCATGTTGTAAAGGTGCATCTAATAATTTAACTTTGACATGATCAGGCAGATTTTGTTTCTTTAACCAAGCATGCCTCCTGATTACAGAACACGTAACTGCGGCCCTGCAGGAGGACTCCAAAGAATCAAAACCACATTGCAAAGTATGCTTTCCAACTTGTTCAGCTGCATGCAATAAATCCTGCATTTCCTTGTTTTCTGCACATTCAGAGCTTAACATTTTCTGTTTAAGCAATGCCATGACATGTTGCTGGTATCTGAGCATATGAAACTTTTTCCCCCATGTATCCAGTGCCTTAGAATCTGTGTCAGAGTGGGTAGGGTTTTTTGCAGCGGAAGCCTTAACTCCTTTGGGACCCTGAGAAATAGTTTCTGGGTCTGCAGCAGTGTTTTTAAAGAGGAATTTATGAGAGTCAGGGACCCTGTAGTATCTGTCAGGCTTAACAGGAGCTGGAGGTAAGGAGTCAGGGGTCAGACTCGAAAACACATCATCTACAATGTCTAACACAGGTGGAATGGCTAGAGGCCTGTGTTGAGGTAGTAAATGGAAGTCCCTGAGCCTCTTTTTAGATTCTGAAAAATCTTGGCTCTCCCAGCAGAAATGTTCCCTCATGGTGTGCAAGGTTTTCCCAAAAGAATAGTCCTCTGGAGGAGAAGCTGAAGGTATAGATTCTTCAGCATCAGAATCCTCATGGGGGGAAGAGAATATTCCTGATCAGAAGAGGAATCGGAAGAAATAGAAACCTGATCTGAAGATTCATAGTCTGCCTCTTGCCTAGGCCTCTTATCAGGAGGGGGATGGGAACCCCTGATCAAGGTAATCAAGTCTTCGGCCATTTTGAGCATCTGTTTTTTGGGCATAGAGGCCTGACCTTGTGGCTCTTGAATTTGTTTCTTTGCTTTAGAAGGTGCTTTAGTCTTTGCCTTTGATGCTGAAATTGGTTTAATGTAAAGATGTTTAGGTCTGAATACACCCTCAGAAGCCGGTGCCTGCTCAGCAGCTCCGGACCCATCTGAGGGAATAGTGTCCGAGGCTCCAATACCTTGAGTTTCCAGCAGCATAGCCGACTCCACGTGGCAGTCGGTAGCAGCCTGCGACTCTAAAGTAGTGGGTGTCAGGGGCTGCGAAAGCGCCTCACTGAGAACTGGCGAACCGGCGACTTGCTTAGGAGAAGCTTCGTCGTCGGTTTTGGGCCTCGGTTGTTTCTCTCTCCCTTTCTTTGTGTTTTTTGTGAACTCCGGTAGTCGGATGGCTATCCGACATTTCTGAATAATTAAACCGGCGTCCAAAATACAGACGCTTAATAGTGCATTGGTTAAATCTAGCAGAAAACCAACAACCAGAAATGTTGTGATCAGGGCCTAGGCAAGGAATACAGTAAGAATGAAAGTCCTTATGAGGTATTTGTTTTCCACAAGAAATATAATTATTTACTTTTTCTGAAATCGATCTGGAGCAAGAAAAAAGTTTCCCCAGCGGGGTACTTAGCTTTATTGAAGACTTCGGATCTGAAACTCGAACACGAAAATCTCAGGAGTCGGCCGACCGGCACTTGCGAACTGCTTCTGCTTCGGGCACTGCGCGGCTAGAAAGCCTGAAGAAAATGGCATTGGCTGCTTATTTTATACCCCTGACGGCCTGACGTCAGGGAAGGGGCGACAGCAACCGACGCAGGACCCAAGACGTTGGAATTCAGGCCGACTGAGGGCAACCTGCCAGCAGGATTACCCAAATGTAATGATTGCAACAGTGAAACACGAAGAACATCCAGGTATGAAGAGAGAGCATCCAAAAGGAAGAGACCTTCAAAAAGGTGTTAGCTGAGAAAGATGAAGAATAGGTCTCCAGGTGCCTTCTTTCCTAGGGACCAAGAACATTCTGGAGTAAAACCCCTTCCCCCCCTCTGAGGGGTTGGAACTTCCTGAAATGTTCTTTGAGCCAACAAGCCCTGAAGCACCTCTGGAAAAAAGGGCAGTTGTTCCTGAGGAAGCTGAGCAATGCCCCAAAATGGGGAAGAGATTTCCAAATCATGTAATGACCCTGGCAAATTATGGAAATAACTCAGGAGTCTTGGGTGATCTTTAACCAGAAAGGAAGGGACAGGGAAAGAGGAATGTGACTGAGAAGAACAAGATAGTCAGACCGCACCTAGTTTGTCAAGAAAAGGAGGCTTCTGAGTAGCTTTAGCAGGGGAAGCCCTTCTACCACCCTTTTTACCTTTATGGGGAGGACAAAACAGTCTACGGACAAAGGCAGGTTCATTTGGATAATTTTATACTCCTTGAAGGCGGTTGCTGAAGCATTAGAGGTGCAATAAACTGGTGTTTTAAGTGGATTCCTCGTCTGTGGTCTTCAGTTCATCTTTTCTTTTTGGTTCGTGCATCGTTTGGATAATTCCTATGAAACTTGGAAACAGGTGAAACAAAAATCTGGTTCAACTCCTATAAGGGCCTTACCCTTTTCTTGCAGGGAATTAAACAACTCCGCAGCAGCAGCACCAAACAAATGCTCATTATCCAGAGGAACATCCGTAAGTTTAGCCTTGATATTGTCAGGCAAAGGCTGAAATCTGAGCCAGGAATACCTCCTCAAAATATATCCAAACGCAACAGCCCTAGATGATGCATCAGCTGCATCATACCTGCATTTAATGGAATGGTGAGCAACTTGAGAACACGTCCCTAACAAAACAAGAGCAGAGGCCTTCCCTTCAGAATCAAAAAGATCTGAAATGGCTTGACAGGCCTGAGACAGAAGAGCCAAAACATTCTTGGTCATATATGTATGAGAGTTCACAGCTCTAAAGGCCAGGCTAGAAGAAGTATACACCTTCTTATCTAGCCTCTCCATGATTCTGCTGTCTTTGTCAGAAGGAAGCAACTTCAATGAAGGCAACAATTTGGAAGGGTTATCAGAAGCCACTGACAATACAGAAGGGTCAGCAGAGAGACACTTAAAAACCTGCTGTCATCAAGCACTTTATAAAACCTATCAGGTTTCCTGGGAGCAGCAGGTTGGGAGTCAGGGGCCTGAGAAGGAGTGCAAAAAACATCCAGCAGGGTAGCAAAAACAGGAAGAACAGCACAGGAGCTATGAGACTCCATCTGCAGAAGCTCATAGTACCTCTTCTGAACATGAGTACAGTCCCATTTAAAAAATTCCATGATTATGGAAACAGCATCATCAAACGAAATCTCCTTAAAAGGAAAGTCAGGACTGATAGACTTTTCTACTTCAGAACCACAGCCTAATGGAGAAGAAATCTGAGAGGAATAAGTGACTCTTCATCAGAATCATCATCATCATCAGAGGAATCCTGCTCCCTAGGCCTCCTAAGAGGAGAAGACAACCAAGGAAGAAGCAGGAACAGAACCGCCCCATGTGCAGGCTTCAAAGGCATAAGGGCATTAAACAGGCCTTGAGTGAAGTTTTGCCATTCACTCTGACGATCCTTACCAGCAGGCAAATTGTGTTTAGCTTTCTGCAGCTTTTTGAGTGGGACATCAGCTTTAAACACGGGCGGCACAGTGGTGCAGCGGTTAACGTTGTCGCCTCACAGCAAGAGGTTCTCCGGTTCGATTCTCGGCTGGGGTGCCTTCTGTGTGGAGTTTGCATGTTCTCCCTGTGTTCGCGTGGGTTTCCTCCGGGTACTCCGGTTTCCTCCCACATTCCAAAGACATGCATCTGGAGCATTTCTCCCCGGGCCTCCGCTGAAAACAGGCTCTGTGGAACCTAGTCGGACATTCCCGGTCAACAAATGTTAAATAAATAAATAAATAAATAAATAAAAAACAATTTGAGAGGCTTTGACCCCGGATGAAACTCTATAATGGTAGTGGGAACCTCTTCCCTCACTAATATCAGAGGAACATCCCTAGACCCTTCAGTAATTATCAGCTGCAGTTCCCCCTGCACATCTGAAGTGGACATCTGCAAGGTCTCCATGGATGTGAGTGGAGTCAGACCCATGCCAACCTCCGAAGCGGTCATGGCAGAGGAATCCAAAAAGGAAGCTGGACAATCCTCCGGGCTTTCACCAGCCTCAAGAGCGACATCTGGTGAAGGCAGTACATCCAAAGAATCTGACCAAGCTTTGCTGGTGTTTTTCTTCACAGACAACTGACCCCCGGGCTGGGGAAGATCCTCCCATAGTGTCTTTAGCCAACAGTTTAAGTCATTGATTCTCTAAGTAAATCACAAGGGAAGAAAGCAGACTGTGCAACACCTTAGGGACAAAACGCTTGCCAAATCTCACAAGGAGTACAGCTGTGGGAAGTGCCTAAAAAGAACAGCTGCTGCTCATGACAATCTTTATGGGGAATCTGTATCCCACACTGGCATTTCTCCTTTCTGGATGACATTAAACTAACAACCAGAACAAGGCAAAGAAAGATAATAAAATAAAAACAAGGCACTTATCTGAAATCAGTTTGGTAACCAGCAGACGAATGAGCGTTCAGGCCAACAATCAAAGATGGCATTAAAAATAGAGGCAAAGAAGTTCTGAGGATGGTACATCTGGATGTCACCTTTGTGCTCTACATCATGCATGAGGAGCATAGTTGTAATATACGGCGTACCCATTACAACCAAAAGGCTTTGGTATACAGGACAGAAGTTGGGCCGCTCAAGGCAGGGATCCCTACTGTAAAGGATACTGCAACAGTGACATGGAAGGACATCTAATATGAGAGTACCTACATTTCAGACACAATGAACTAAGTGTGTCTGAGAATGCTGGTAAAAAGAAGAATTAAAGAGCAAACTATCACAAAATGTATTGCAGGACATGGTCTAGATTTAGGCACAAGAGTAGAAAGTAATAATGACTACAAATATAAAATACAAAAGGTACTGAAGGCAGCCCTGAGATGAAGATTACGTAATGCAGCTAAACCTACCACCTACAGGAGAAGTATAGTACCCTGCAGTTCTTCTTCAGAGTGATGATGTTCAGTCTATGCTGACCAAGCACATCTGCTGACCTATCAGTGGTGGACGAATGGACTGGAGAGTGGCCAGTCTGAGTAGAGTGCACTACATGCAGCTGTTCAGCAAGCCCCTGTCCAGAGCCAGTTTAATTCTCTGGAGAGGGGGCAAATAACTACATGTACTTAGCACATTTTAAGTTATGTTAACAGCCTCTACTGCTTCCTTCTTATAGCACAACTTTAGTTCTTCTAGAAGCTCCACGGAAATCACAAAGGCTAAAGGGAAGGGCTCACAGACATTCCCAGTTCTATGCAGTGTCCATAAACTAATAGTGAAACAGTATTTGCTTGCCTGCTACCACTAATTACTGTTCATGTATTTGCTTAACCATGTGTCAAATGAGTTATCCACAGCACTGTTCCTCTCTTGTTTACTGCTACATACCAAGATACTCCATGCAGCTTGCCTAGTATTTCATGATTAAACATGTTTATATCATACATTACAGATGCTGCAACTTGATATGAATGTTTGCAATGCACATTCTCACAAAACACCAGGTGGGGGATGCTGCAAGAAGCTCTGCTCTTGCATCACAAAAGCACTGAAACATGAGCTTCTGAAACAGACTGCCTTACAAAATTATGCACAATGGGGAATGGCCAAGGAATTCTATAGTCCTCTTCCTACTACCAATCTGTTAACATCAAAAGCTGTTAAAGGAGCAGAGTTAAAAAAGGGACAGAAAAAGTTTAAAACAAATAGAAATATTTCCACCTCACATTGCAAGTTGAGCTGGTCAGGGATATCTGAGTATAGAAAAACACCTTTGAAATGCCTTCAAAAGGCCAGGACAGAAAAGGGGCTTCTGAGTGAGGCAGCATGGTTGAACTCTCAATTGGGTCTTCAGTGCCAAAGTTCATGGGAGTATGAAATGAAAGTCTTATCCCAAGCGGAAATGGGAAGGAGCCTGAGGCACTTCGGCCTGATCTTCTTATTACACAATATTAAAAAACACAGAAATAATAAAACAATATAAATAATGAACTTTTTCATGATAGGAAAAAAGTGTGCAGTGCTAATTATTACACCTTCTGATGGAGTGTACAACATAGGAAGGAATGCATTTTCCTAAGCTACAAAGCAACTGATGTGTGAGAATTGTGTTATGACTGAAGAGTGCTTCTCAAACAATCTGGAAATATATCGCTGATAAATATATTTCTTGGCGCACTAACTTTTCAGAGTTCTGCACTGTCTTAATTTTTGCTTGGCTGAATTATTTTATATATTTGCTGACATTGTTTGCGGTTTCTGATCTGTTCTGAAACTGTTTTTCTCCCTCCCATCCTATTCATGTGGTGGTGTTATAGTTGGTGGCTTTGCAGTTGCCCGCCCCTACTGTAAATTTGATCTGGGACACTCCTCCCCGTCTAGTGTTCATTCTACCCGATACAGAGTGAACATTTGAGAAGGCCAGCCCACTTAGGTTCTTAACTTTGAATTATCTTCTGCTCCTCCTTCCTCCCTTTGCACTTCATTAACAAAAAAAATCTCCTTGTGTTCTGACTGAGTGTACTTCTCAGCTGATAAATATAGATTTTGGCACTTTTTTAAGTGTTCACAGTTGAGTAAAACAACAACTGAATTTAGTTCAGAATACACTTTGAATCAACTGCATTTATTTAAACTGTATTTGTTTTAATACTGCTATACACTCAAGTGTGCTAGCTTGCACGGCACTTGGAAATGTTTTTAGTGCTGTTTTAGCTGCTTTCTGGAAAAAAAATTCTAAGCTTGTTTCCTGCCTTTCCTGTAACTTATAGTCCAGATATAGATTTTCTGTAACCAGGACTGTTGGTAAGCTTCTGAGCCCCTCCCCCCCCCTGCCAAGCCTTTCTATGTTGGAGGGAAGCCTTCTAGCTTATCATTGGGAGTGTTAAGCACTGGGTAACCCATTTACCACAAGAGGAGTGGCTTCTGGCCCAGAAATTGTAGTTTATTGGCCGTTTTGGGCAATTTTCCATCTCTTTCAACTTTCTGGTTTAAAAGCCCACATTTGCGCTCGTTTCCCGCCTTTCCTGTAACTAGTCTAGTCCAGATACAGATTTGCTGTATCCAAGACTGCTGGCAAGCTTCTGAGCCCCCCCCTAAACCTTTCTGTGTTGAAGGGAAGCCTTGTAGCTCATCAGTAGGAGTGGTAAGCACTAGGTAGCCTATCTACCCCAAGAGGAGTGGCTTCTGGCCCAGAAATTGTAGTTTATTAGCCGTTTGAGCTGTTTTTCCATTTCTTTCAACTTTCTGGTTTAAAAGCCTGCATTTGTGCTCGTTTCCCACCTTTCCTGTAACTAGTCCAGTCCAGATACATATTTGCTGTATCCAGGACTGTTGGTAAGCTTCTGAGCCCCCCAAGCCTTTCTGTGTTGGACGGAAGCCTTGTAGCTTACCAGTGGGATTGGTAATCACTAGGTAGCCTATCTACCACAAGAGGAGTGGTTTCTGGCCCAGAAATTGTAGCTTATTGGCCGTTTGGGCAGTTTTTTCCATCACTTTGCGTGAAGAGGAGCTAAACCCACACATAAAAATGCTATTTAACCTTAGCCTTACTTCGGGATATGTACCTGAACACTGGCGTACAGCAACAGTGGTCCCACTCCATAAGGGGGGTGCCTCTACAGACCCTGGAAACTACCGCCCCATAAGCTTAACCAGCCTGGTCTGCAAAGCTATGGAAAGAATCATTATGGAACTCATAAACAGAGACACAGGGGACCTACAGACACTTGACCCCACCCAGTTCGGCTTTGTAAAGAGCAGATCCTGCCTTTTAAACCTGGTTGACTTTTTCGAAACAGTCACTAGAGCCATTGATGAGGGCAAAGCAGTCCATACAGCATACCTGGACTTGGCTAAGGCCTTCGACACAATACCCCACTCAGGCATCATAGATAAGCTCAACAGCTTAAACGTAAACCCTAATGTCACTAGATGGGTTGCAAACTGGCTAAAGGACAGAACCCATAAAGTTAAAATCGCTGGAGCAATGTCAGACTCAAAGCCAGTCACAAGTGGTCTCCCACAGGGATCTGTCCTGGGACCCCTCTTGTTCGGCATTTATTTCTCAGATGTTAAAGCAAACATGGGAGGGCTGTGGCTGACAAAGTTCGCAGATGACTGCAAACTAGGCACCACAGTCGATACACCAGCAGACACACACATCCTACAAAAAGGCCTCACAGAAACGGACATCTGGTGCCGGAGTCACGGCCTTAAACTAAATGCCAAAAAATGTATAGTCATCCCCTTTGGGAAAAACAAAGTACCCACAAATTATCACATAGACAGCAACCCACTGAGTACAGAAAAAGTAATCAGAGACCTAGGGACCCAAGTCGACAGCGACCTCTCATTTGACACCCACGTTGCCAAAGTGGTTAGAAAAACATTCTACCTTGCACACCTCATCATGAAGGGATTCACATCCAGATCCAAGGATGTCATTGTAGCCCTATATTCCTCCCTCATCAGACCCATGATTGAGTACAATGCCTCATTTGGTATGTACCTCACCCGGCATTTGCAACAGCTGGAGAGACCACAAAAGTACCTCACCAAGAGGATCAAGGGTCTCCAACATATGTCTTATTCTGCCAGACTAAAGAAACTTCAGCTCTATTCAGTAGCATACCGCCTGCTCAGAGGTGATCTCTGCCTGACGTACAAGGCCATGTCTAATCAGGATCTGATGGACATGCTCCACCTCAAAAAATCCAAATCCATCAGGACCACGAGAGCTAAAGACTTAAACCTCGGCACAAGTATGAATAGGACATGCTGGAGGGATAGATTCATAACCCAGAGGCTTCCCATGCATTGGAACAAGATCCCAGTTCGTATTAGGTAGAGCCCCTCACTGACTCTCTTCAAGAGAAATCTTGATGAGTGGATGGGAGATCGTAAGTTTACCCCAGGGGTCACATCTGTGTCACTGCTAGACAGGGGCACAGTAAACTAATTATATTATATAAGGGGACCTTCATTGTGTCACTACTAGACAGAGGCACAGTATTCTACGTTTATTCTGTACATTTTTTGTACCATTTCATGGGGTGGCAAAAGCCACATCACTATGGCTAGGCTTACAAATGCCCCAGGGCAGATAGCCTAGTACTGTACTATGAAACTTTCAACTTTCTGGTTTAAAAGCCCACATCTGCACTTGTTTCCCACCTTTCCTGTAACTAGTCTAGTCCAAATACAGATTTGTGTGCTACTCAACCAAACCCCCCCAAGGCAAAACAGCATGCCCAACACACTAGTCATAGGTGACTCGATGGTGAGGCACACTGATGTCCAACTCACTAGGATGAATAAGGAGAAAGTAACAGTCAGCTGCCTGTCAGGCATCAGGATCCGCCACATAACGCACGCACTCAAGTCCCTCAACAACAGGTACAAATGTGGATCTATCATTGTACATGTGGGTGTGAGCGACCTAAGACGTACCTCCCTGGACTACATGAAAAGAGACAAAGAGGAGCTCTTGGATTATGTAGCCCAGGCAGGTATGACCCTAGCCCTGAGCAGCATCCTACCATCACCCAAAATGATACCACAGTACAAACAGAAAATGATTGATTTCAACAACTGGCTAAGTTTCTGGTGTCATTCTAAGGGGATCCAGTATCCGTCTGCCTGGGATGACATGACTGACAGACCTTGATGTTTTGCCAGAGATGGCCTGCATCTGTCACCCCTGTGCTTCCGGATACTGGCCAAGGCTCTTGAGACCCCTATTAGTGCCTTTTTTAGGTGGTGTTCCAAAGACCAAATTACCACCGTAACAGCTACTAACAAATGCAATCTGAGGCTCATGCTGCTCAACGCTAGAAGTCTAAATCTTAAAACGCACTCGCTCAAAGCACTCCTTAAAATGGAGAACATCGACATTTGTGTTGTAACAGAGACCTGGTGCAAGGCAGCAGAAAGCACCCCTGCACTACCAGGCTATAACTCATTCCACATCTTTCGGCCCCAGAACTTGGACCGAAGCTCCAAAGACGGTGGTGTTTCCATATTCATAAAGGATGCACACACCTCCAGATTGGTAGCCCAACATAATGCATCTGAGATACTCCAGGTGCAGCTAACATTGGGTAAGACAGCGATTCAAAGTCTTAGCTTGCTATAGGTCCCCAACCATGTCCCAAGACTCACACTCCGCGTTCCTAAGCACCCTGGAGAATATTAGGGTCCAACCTAACACTCTCATACTGGGTGACTTCAACTACCCCTCCATTAACTGGGAAAACTACTCATGTACCAATACACTTGCCCAACGCTTTCTGGAATTCATTAATTCCAATGCCCTGAACAGCTCGTTCTTACCCCCACTAGAGGTAGCAACATCCTTGACCTGTTCATTACTAACATGGGCGACCGTTGCTCTACACCAATAGTCAACTCCTCCCTGGTTAGATCCGACCACAAATGAATCACCTTGGAAATCCACATCCCTCCCACCCCACAAAGGCAACCACCATGAAAAACATTTTCAAAGCTGACTTTGGGCTCCTAAAAACAGAGGTGGCTAACTTCACGGCACCCATGCAAATGGAGAATAGTTGCATGACCACCGAATTATACAGCAATGCACTGTACGATCACGTACACAAATGCATGGATCTCGCTACACCCAGTAGAACCAAGACGCTCTCCTCAAAAAAAAAAAAAAAAAAAAGGAAGCAAATCTGATGGTCCCATGCCAAAAACAAACTCTACAACCCACGGAGGGAACTGATGCGGAATAAGGTGAAGTCCTAAGACTGAAAAAACTCCCTTATCAGCCTCAACAAAAGGTTGAGATCCCTCATCAAATCTTCTAAAGCTAGCTATGAAAACAGAATTGCAGCAGATAGTAAAGACAACAACAGGGCTTTCTATAGTTATGTAAAGAATCTTCACGGCAATACCCAGATTTGCTCTGAGCTACTGCACAATGGTACCTCCTATACCAAGCCAAAAGATATTGCCAATATACTGGCGGACAGATTCAGTGCCAACTTTACCCCCCCCCCCTGTCTCCCAAAGGACCAATCACGATACCAGTATATTGCCAGGCACACAGTATTACTGCTGCACAAATTAAAAGAGCACTGTCCAAAGCCAATAATACAGCTTCTATGGGACCTAACAATATCTTTGGCTGTGTTCTACATGAACTACAGAGTGAACTGGCACCTCATCTGTGTGCCCTTTTCAATCACAACTTCACATCAGGCTTTGTCCCTACCAAATGCCGCATTGTTACAGTCATCCCTCTCGACAAGGGAGGAGCGACTACAGACCCCGGGAACTATCACTCCATTAGTCTGATTAGTCTGATATGCAATGCTATGGAACGCATCATCATGGACCTAATAAATAAGGATACAGGGAATCTCCTAACTCTGGATTCTACACAGTTTGGTTTTGTGAAGGGTAGATCATGCCTGCTCAACTTGGTCAACTTCTTTGAGTCAGGAGCTGTGGATGAAGGCAAGGTGGTTCATACAGCCTACCTTGATCTGACCACGGCCTTTGATACCATTCCCCACTCAGGAATCATAGAAAAACTCACTAAGCTAGGCATCAACCCCTATATCACTAGGTGGGTTGCAAACTGTCTCACAGATGGAACCCACAGTGTGAAAGTAGCTGACTCCAAGTCAGACTGTCAACCAGTCACAAGAGGAATCCCACAGGGTTTGGTCCTGGGTCCTCTCCTGTTTGGTATCTATTTCTCTGAAGTCCGGGCCACCATGAAGGGACTCTGGTTGACAAAGTTCACAGATGATTGCAAGTTGGGAGCTATTATTAACTCCCCAAGTGATGTTGACATCCTACAGAAAGGCCTCAATGAGACCAACAACTGGTGTCAGAACCATGGCCTTAAGCTCAATGCCAAAAAATGCGTCATCATACCCCTTGGGAAAAATCCGGTTCCCTTGAATTACCACATCGATGGTAGTCCACTGAACACAGAAGGCATTATAGGAGATTTAGTAACACAGGTTGACAGCAACCTCTGTTTTGACCACTACATTGCCACTGTGGTCAGAAAGTCCTTCTATGTGGCACATCTCCTTACTAAGGGTTTTGCATCCAGGAAGAAAGAAGTCATTGTCTCCCTCTACTCTTCCCTCATTAGGCCAATCATCGAATACAATTCCGCATTTTGTATTACCTCACTAGACACTTGCAACAACTGGAGAGGCCGCAAAAGTATCTCGCAAAGAGGATCCTAAGCCTAAACACTTGTCCTATATGGACAGACTCAAAAAACTCCACTATTCTCTGTCTGATATTGCCTACTTAGAGGCGATCTCTGCTTGACTTACAAAGCCATGTCTGACCCAGCTCTGTTAGAAATGCTACATCTAAAGAAATCCCAATCCCTCCACACCACATGCTGCAGAGACCTCAACCTCATTACCACAATCAACAGAACATGCTGGAGGGACAGGTTCATAACCCAGAGACTGCCCATGCTATGGAATAGACTTCCCATACATGTCAAGCAGAGCACCTCACTCATCCTCTTCAAGAGAAATCTTGATGAGTGGATAGGAAATAGAAAATTCACCCCGGGGATCACTCCAGTGGCTCTATTTGATAGAGGCACTAGGAACTAAGGTCGGGTGGCACGATGCCAGGGTTATCCTAATGGCTAGGCATGTAAAGGCTCCAGGGCCATTAGCCTAGTACACATGTATGAACCAATAATCAAACAAACAGAATTCTCTTATCATCTGGGCATCTTCAAACAATGTGGGCCACTAGTTTACAACAGTTAGGCATTTTTTTTTTGCATACCTGCAGGACATAGTCTGATGGGTTCCCTACCTGCACCTAGTAAGCCCCCATTCATTGCCCAGTCATGGGATCTGGGGTTTTCTGGCCAGGTGAGGCCCCTCTGATCTATTTATGTGTGTCCAGGAATCCCTAATGAGCTCATCTGCTCCCAGTAAGAGTGGAGTGGTTGGAACAGGCCACCTTTGCTGAGCCTACAGGGTGGCTTATCCTCTCGCTGGTGAAGCACCACCCCACCCCTCTGGTGATATTTCTGAGCTCTGCTACAGCTGCCCTCTGAGGGGCAACATGCATTTACATACTGAATCCCCTCAACTCATGCCCCATCCTGCACAGAGTAGCACAGGCTCACAAGACTAGAGTTCCACGGGGTTGACACCTAGTGCTCTCACTATGTGCCACCCATGTGGTGAGCCTGAGATGCCTCCCTCCCTCCTTCCAGCACAGGCCTGTCTGCAGTTACCTCTCAGTCTCATCCTTTGCTGCCATCTCCTTTAGGCATAAGAGCAGCTATTCAATCTCATGTTGCCTGTGACACAGTCAGGGCTTTATCTCTTTATGCCATGCAGTGGCTACCAACTGCCAGGCAACTTTTGATCTGTTGAGATGTGGAGTGCCAATGACATGTTGTGCTGTTACACAATTTAATTTCAGGCAAAGTTTCTTTGCCCAGGAAGCAAAACTTGTGTTGATGAACTACCCTGAGTTATAGTAAGAGTCAGGCTTCCAGAACCACATAGAGAGCTAATAAAGCTGTTCCTCAGCACGAACAGTTCCTTTCTAAAAGCTACTGTCTACTTAACAGCTTCAAAATGGCTCCCCATCCATTCAAGAAGGGCATGCAGGCCAATATTTGCTACTGTGGTAGTATACACAAGTTTGGAGGGTGAGGAAAGTTGAATGGTGAAGAAAACAACAGTGCTGATAAATTAAAGAGGAAGAAATAACGGGATATGGAAGAGTAACTGAGCTACAATACCTGCCAGAGGTGACATAAGCAGATTTCTTTGACTGTCTACTACATGCTAGGAGGAGCTCTGCATGACTGTCACCCTCTCATGGCATTAAGCTTTTACACTATGCCAAAACTGGATCTGTCTTAATTGGCACACTCACAGAGTTGGTGGAGAAGTAAACTAAAATTAAGGAAAGATGGAACACTTCAGAGAAAAACAGTACATCCGGAATTAGGATTTTGTTCACAGGCATGTGATAACTCACCAAAGGATCAGTCTATAAAGGAACGGGGGTAAATACATGCTGCTATACACTAAAACATGCAACAAAGTTCATACCTGGACCTACACTGCAAGGAAACCCACTTTATTAAGGTGATAAGTTGTAGGAATTAATCTTGAAGGTTAAATGACAAAGGTAGTCCAGTAGAATGCCACTAAAACTTGCTGTGTGAACTAGCAGAAGGAATCATTTGCTCCAACTGATGTGATCTGCAAAGAACAGAGAAAAAGACAAACCATATGAGAGCAGTGAAAGGGGATAGTCTACACTGGCTAAGAGTATCCAAACAGCCAAGATATGTGAACATGGTAAGAATCCTGTAGTGGTCAGCCAACTATATTGAAGACCACTTGTTAAAACAACTGAACTGACAAATAGCACTCATAAAGAAATACCCAACAAAAGGTGAAGGCTTCCAAAACAATAATGAACGAAATGCCTGTATTGTCAAAGCACATCCAACACACACACAAAGAATACCAACAGAAAGATCTTTTTTCTGCCTGAACTATCTAAATATTGCAGCTAGCCTCCCAACAGCCTCCCCTTTTCATGCCCACTCTCCTCCATCAATATCAGGTTTACAACAGTTCAACAACCACTGCTAAACCTCAACTAAGTATGTCATTTTAAAGATTCATCATTTTCTCTCTTTAGAAGAAAATTCTTAAAGTCCATTATAGCGTGCAATCCGGTAACCAATGCTGAGACCCACAAAACTGAGTCCTGAAACTCAGTTTGAATGACCAAAAAAATAATCTTACATATACTAAGTCCATGACTGCCATTTCACAGAATATGTGCTTTTCTCTGAGGTATGGCAATTTCAGAGTTAGTATATACAAGTTGGGGGGGCTCAGACTGTATTACTGGCAGAAAGGATGCAGTGGTGGAGCAGACAGCTCTCTCAGAACATGCTACATGACTTTTCTGGCCCAAAGCTATTAAGCAGGTCATAAAAAAAGAAGTGTGAGGACAATGACCTTCTACGGAGCATAAGGGACCTGACTACCAAGTCTCAGATGTGCCCACACCTTTGCAATAACATTTCTTCTGCAAAGGACTGCTGCTAATTACATCAGACAACTGATTGCTTTGCTGCTAATTACATCAGACAACTGATTGCTTTGCTGCTAATTACATCAGACAACTGATTGCTTGATCTACAACAGGCCTGTCAGTGGATGATGTACCACCTAATCCCCTCACCTGTAGCTATATACTTACTACACATGCACCTGTCAGAGGCACAGATGGTCTAAGACAGAGGTTTCCTCCATACAGGTTTATACAATGTAGGTCAGAGAAAGGACAATGATCAACACAGAGAGCACAAGACAATAGCTTCCAAAGAAGAATTCATACTGGATATAAGGCACGTCATATCCAGGACTTTAAAGAGGTCATCCTGAATGCATCCCACACAGACTGCACAAGGACTGTCATGCAAGGATGCCATTTCCAGCTGTTGAAGACTACCTGGTGGAAGACTAGGCACTGTGATTGGTACCAGCTATACGCCGGAGATTTAGCAGTGCACTACACTACATAAACTTAGCACTTTTGGGCAGATGAAAGCCATCATACAGCTTCTTATTCTGGTGCATCTGAGGCTTATGTGAGAAAGAATAAAACAGAGGCAAAGCAAAACATCACCTACACCAAAAGTTTTTTTTTTTTTTTTGTATATTTAATTTTAGTTTACTTATTTCTTAACTAAGCGAAATATAGATTCTTTTCAGCCATGACTTATGTCACAAGGTCAAAGGTAAATACAGTATACATAGGAGTACATTCATTTTCTCTCGTGTCCTTCCCTGTCCAAAGGACTTATTCAACCCCTTCCCTGGAGGGACCAGTGAAATCCTGCCAAAAGACTTGATACAGGTGGCCTTCTCCCTGTCCAGAGAAAGTATGCCTAATGAGTCTTGATACACGAGATCACCACCCCTATGTTCAAGGGGATACATCTGGAGGTGAGGCATCATGCATGCAGCTATACAGGGTAAAGCCTCCAATTGGAAACCTCCAGGCCCAGATGCAGCAGTTAACTTCTGGCTAAAAGTATTAACATCTTTGCATGAAGATTTAGCCATGAGCAACAGCTATTTATATGCACACCCTGAACAGACAATAACCTGGTTAACAACAGGAAAAACAATGCTTCTACTTAAGAGTGAACCTGCAAATTATCCTAAAAATTACAGACCAATAACATGCCTTCCGACGACACGGGTTCATAGGTAGGTACTAGGCTATCGGCCCGGGTTCATAGGTAGGTACTAGGCTATCGGCCTGAGGGCCTACGTAAGCCTAGCCAACAAGGTTCTCTGGCTTACGCCACCCAAGAAAGTTATTTTCCTGTGCCACTGTCGAGCAGAGACACAGAAGTGATCCCCGGGGTGTATTTCCTATTTCCCATCCACTCATCAAGATTTTTCTTGAAGAGTGCTAATGAAGAACTTTGCTTGACATAGATGAGTAGCCTGTTCCAGAGTATGGGAAGTCTCTGGGACAGGAATGTATCCCTCCAGCATGTCCTGTTTATTGTGGTGACAAGGTTTAGGTCCCTAGAGCATGTAGCTCGGAAGGATTGGGATTTCTTTAGGTGTGGCATGTCCAACATCTGTAGACTTGACACAGCTTTATATATTAGGCAGAGATCACCTCGGATTAGGCGATATGTTACGGAGTAAAGCTGGAGTTTTTTGAGACTGTCAGTGTAGGGCATCTGTTTGAGGCCAGTAATCCTCTTTATGAGGTACTTCTGTGGCCTTTCCGGCTGCTGCAGATGTCTTGTGAGGTACATTGCAAAAGGGGCGCTGTACGTTATAATGGGTCTGAGTGTCGAGTAGAGGGGAACAATGACCTCTTTTTTCCTGGATGAGAACCCTTCTATGATGAGGTGTGCCACATAGGACTTCCTGACTACTGTGGCGATGTGACTATCAAAGGACAGACTACTGTCTACCTGGTTCCCAAGGTCTCATCACACATTCGGTGTTAAGTAGACTGTTGTCTATGTAGTAGTTCATGGGTACAGAGTTTTTACCAAAGGGGATGACAACGCACTTTTTGGCATTGAGCTTGAGGCCATGGCTCTGACACCAGGCATCAGTCTCAGAGACGCCCTTCTGTAGGATTTCCACATCATTTAGGGACTCTGCTATGGCTCCTAGTTTGCAGTCATCTGCGAACTTCATTAGCCAGAGGCCTTCTGTGTTAGCCTGTATTTCAGAGAAGTAGATACCAAACAGGACAGGTCCCAGGACTGAACCCTGTGGTACTCCACTTGTCACTGGTTTGAGGTCAGATTCGGAGTGTGCAACTTTTACAGTGTGGGTTCTGTCAGTGGGCCAGTTAGCAACCCATCTTGTGACATAGGGATTTATACCTAGTTTAGTGAGTTTAGCTATAATTCCAGAATGGGGAATGGTGTCGAAAGCCTTGGCGAGGTCAAGATAGGTTGTGTGAACCACCTTACCCTCATCTACGGCTTTGGTGACTGCCTCAAAGAAGTCGATCAGGTTCAGGAGGCATGATCTGCCTTTCACAAACCCGAACTGGGTGGGATCCAGAGTTTGGAGGTTACCAATGTCTTTGCTTATGAGTTCCATGGTCTTGCAGACCAGGCTTGTCAGGCTAACAGGACAATAGTTCCCGGGATCAGTGGTGGCTCCCTCTTTGTGGAGTGGGATAACTGTTGCTGTACACCATTCAGTGAGCACAAAGCCTGATGTGAGGCTATGATTGAACATGGTGCTTAGGTGGGGAGCCAGTTCGTTCTGAAGTTCGTGGAAAATGCAGCCTGGGATGTTGTCCGGTCCCGTGGATGCTGTGTTTTTGGCTTTAGAGAGTGCAGCTTTTACCTGCATAGTTGTGAATACAGGGACTCTGCATTCTTCCTGTATAGATATGGGCCTTTTAGGGGGTGAGGGGGGAGTAAAGATAGCACTGAACCTATCTGCCGAGATGTTGGCAATATAAGCTGGTTCTGTAATTTTCATGCCATTGTGCTGTAACTCAGAGCAGATCTGGGTGTTGCCATTCTTGACATAGCTACAGAATGCTTTGTGGTTGTCCTTAGAATCAGTAGCGATTTTGTTTTCGTAGCTATCTTTGGAGGATCTTATAAGGGATTTCAGCTTCTTACTGAGGCTTACTAGTGAGCTCCTCCACTCGTGGGATTTTACTCTCTTTTGCAACAATTTCTTCCTTCTGTTGTACGGTTTGTTTATGGCAGGGGACCACCAGATTGGCTTCCTTTTTTTGGAGGATAGCGTCTTGGTTCTGTTTGGGATAGCACGATCCATACATTCATGTAAGTGCTTATAGAGTGCATTTGTGTAGGATTCAGCAGTCATAACTGTATTGTCCATCTGCATGGGTATCGTGAAGTTCACCACTTCTGTCTTAAGAAGCATGAAGTTGGCTTTGGAGAAATTTTTTACCATGATTTCTTTAATGGGGGGTGGGGGCAGGATGTGGATATCTAGGGTGATTAGCTTATGGTCGGATCAGACCAACGAGGAGTTGACTTCAGGTGTGGAACACCAGTCACTCATGTTGGTAATGACTAGGTCTAAGATATTGTTGCCCCTGGTGGGGTGTGGATAAGTTGGTCCAGGGCATTGGAGTATATGAATTCCAGAAAGCGTTGTGTGAAGGAGTTGGTACATGTGTAGTTTTCCCAGTTAATGGCGGGGTAGTTGAAATCGCCCATTATTAGGGTGTTTGGTTGAACCCTAGTATTTTCCAGTACCTCAAGAAAAGAGGAGTGGGAATCCTGGAGCATGGTGGGGAATCTGTAGCAAGCTGCAATCTGGATTGCAGTTTTGCCCAGAGTTAGTTGCACTTGGATAACCTCGGATGCATTATGCTGAGCAACTAGCTTGGAGGTGTGGATATCCTTAATGAATATGGACACACCTCCGCCTTTGGTGTTCCGGTCCAGGTTACACGGCCGAAAAGTGTGGTATGAGTTATAGCCTGGTAGTGCAGGGGTGCTCTCTGGAGCCTTGAACCAGGTCTCAGTCACTGCACAGATATCAATGTTCTCCATTTTAAGGAGTGCCTCGAGTGAGTGCATTTTGAGATTTAGAGTTCTAGCATTGAGTAGCATTACCCACAGTTTTTGCTTGCCTGTTCCTGTTAAGGTGGTGAATTTGTCATTTGAACCTTGCCTAAAAAAGGCACTATAGGGGCGGCAAGAGCCTTAGCCAGTATCCAGAATCCCAGGAGCAAAAGGTGCAGGCCATCTCTGGCAAAGCATCGTGGTCTGTCGACCATGTCACCCCAAGCAGACAGATGCTGGATGATGCCAACAGAGTTTATAGTCATTTAGAAGAAAACTCAATCATGGCAATAGAACAAAAGGGTAATAAAAAAGTCATACAGAACAAAGAATCATCTGTTGCTAAATAAAGCCATAATGGAGAACTGCAAAACGGGATGACTCTAAGTATGGTATGGATTGACTAGAAAAAAGCATTTGATATTATCCCACATTCATGTATAAAAAAGTGCTTATATACAGTGATCAACTACATTACAGTGACCATGAAATGTTGGCATACCACTTTGCAATTAACACAATGCAACAACCACGAAAAAAAAAAGTCCAAAATGATAAGGCCACAGCCAGATAATCCACAATACTTTTTTATTAACAGATTCTCTACCGCCTCAGCTCACAAGCCTTTACAGAGTATAAAACTATCAAAATGAGCAAACACTTGAATAACAGCACCAATAAAAAATCAAATTACACAATTCACTTACCCAATTATTCAGTTAACTAATAAATTAAAAATTAAATCGCTTAATAACAATTAAAGAAATGCCCTCCAACTACATTCTAAGTTAAGACCTTTAGGGACAAAATCATCATATTTTAATACAAAATTGTTTCTTTATATAACAATTTAGCTTTTAAGTGCATATTATCAAATTGTCCACAATAAAACTGATCTAAAACAGTAGCCTGCAGTCCCCCCTCATTCATACAATGGTGAGTTTTAAAATGTGCAACAACAGGGCTTTCTATTCTCGCCTTCTTAATGACCCTAAAGTGTTCCTGGAGAAGCACTTTAAAAGCCCTCTTACTTTCCCCAATGTAAAACTTATTGCACAGACACTGCAAAGCATAAACCATGGTGTCAGGAGACTCCCACGCTAGTTCAATTAGTTCATCGAAGGGTGGAGTAACCCAAGAGGTGGATGGTTGAGATCCAAAGGCCTTCAGGAGAACCGACTCATCCTCAGTAGGGGCAAGGGACTGCCAATAACCTCTCTGTTTCAGGATTTCTAGAATGTCTGAAAATGAGACATGTTCCGAGGGGGACCGTGGGGACCCTTCTGATTCCTCCAAGTCAGTATCTGATGTAAGAGATTCCTGAGGGGAATCTAAGTGCCTCCTCTTGCACAGTTTCTTCCTAGGCACTTCCTCGGTGGGAGCCTCTGGAGAAGTATCTAGGGAGGAGGGGTCACCCGAAGGGGATTCCTGTGGCCCTGGATCTCGACGCTTAGAAGGGATCTGAGAAGAAGAGGTAGAACGAGGCCCTTTTTGGAAGAGGTGAAGACAGATCCGAGGAAGTAGTGGTCTTAGCAGACAAAACCTTCCTCATGGCATCAAAGGCGCCAGAATCCCAATTCGAAGAATTGACCGGCTTCGAAGAGATCAGTCGATCTCGCCGAACCGAGACCCCACGCTCCAAACCACAGGACAGGGCCAAGGACATCTGCGCCGAAGCACCGAGCGGTAGAGTCGGAACCGAAGTGTCGGTTCGACTCTCACGACCGGAGTCGACGAGTGACTGTCGGTCCCGAGGTTCTTCCATCAGTACCGAAGAAACCAAGGTTGATGGAGCCGAGGGAAGAGGATCAAACCTCGGCTCCACAGGTTCTACTAGCATCAGTTCCGTCAGCCCTGGCTCCGAAGATTCAATGGGTTTCGGGGGAGGAGGAGGAGGAATGGAGGAAACAAGAGGCAAATTCGGCTTCGAAGTCACTTGACTCGAAGCAGATAACATTTTGGCAAGGGCCGGGTTCTCCAATAACTTTTTCACCACTCGATCCAGATCCACATCAGATAATTTGGAGGAGTGTGAAGAGTGATGGGTTGAAGGAGCCAAAGAATGCACCGACTGGAGGATAGGTGATTGGGGTGCATCAAAAATCGGCTCCACCACCAGAGATCGAACAGGCGGATCGATACTCGGTCCTGAGGTCTGTGGAACCGATATTCGAATCACACCAGAGGTACTCGGAGCCGGAGACTTAGGCTCCGAAGATCCTCTAGAAGACTTAGACCCCTTCGACGTCTTAGAAGAGAGGTCAGTTTTTTCAAGAGCAGCCTGAAAGTCCGGTTTTAGAAGCCCTCTATCTACCAACTTCCTTCTTTCTAGCAGAACTCTAGCACTGAAGGAGTGGCAGATAGAGCAGACTTCTTGCAAATGTACAGAGCCAAGACGGACATCTTCTGTCCACAACCACATCTCTTAAAACCTGACTTTTGTTTTTCGGACATACTAAAGTCCAACACAACAAATAAGCTTAAGTATTCTACTATAATTTTATATATATATATATATATATATATATATATATATATATATATATATATATATATATATATATATATATATATACATATATATAAATATATATACAAAAAGAAACACCGACTATCCTAAGATTATAAAGCTTAAACTACTAGAAAAAACACTCCACAGCACACTTGACTATAATATGTATATAATAATATATTGACAGGGCCCTGTCAACTACTAAGGAGAAAAAAACCCTTCAACTACTAAATTACTATAAAAAAATCTACTCTACCAAATTAACTAATTTAACACTATCAAAGAAAATAAATTCTTAAACTACAAAAATTTTTAAGTAAGAAAAGTTTTCACTGGCTTGAGCTTCACTCTTGAAAGCTTGCGATCGTTGCAGTGGCAAACTAGATCTGGGGAGTTACAGCAGGAAATCACGGGATATCCACTAGGTCTCGAGCTTCTCTGAGAGTCTGAGCTTGGAAAGCGGCTGACTCGGAGCCGAGGGATCAGCTCCGAACCCACGTGTAAGAACAAACCGGCGAGATAGTACAACTTCACATTTACCTTTTACATTATGCTTCCTACCATTAATAACACAAACTTTGTACCACATACTTGCAACTACAACATCCACTACAAGACACAGCCCCTATTTTACACACGCATCTATCAGGTGTTTCCACAGGAAGTAGAAACTTCCCGTGGACCAACATATCCCTGATATTTCTTCCTCTCTTAAAGGCAATACCTGGTTTATGCTCTAACTCATTACGAAAAAATATTTATGTTGGGTTAAAAAAAAAAACAATAATATCTCACCAGGTTTACTACCTCTGGACTTAAGGGACTAAAAGAAAATGTTTTTGTTTACTCTCATCCTTATCCATAAAACAACCCACTCTATTGTACTCAGGGTTCGACTGCTTATTACATCTACTACCAATAAACTTATCCATAGTTTTATTCAAATTTTCTACATTATAACCTCTTCTAATAAACATATCCCTCATGTATTGTAGTTCTTCTTTTGCACTTTGCAATTAAGTCATGATAAAGGACAAATTATTATTCCAGGGATAAAAATTCAAGGGGGGGGTTATTCCAGGGTGACTCCCTGTCAACGCTACTATTCTGTCTTGCCCTTAACCCTTTAAGCTGTCTACTTAACAGATTAGGCCACGGCTATAATTTGGCTCCTAGAAAACAACAAAGTATAAAAGACATCATATCTTCTCTTTGTCGATGATTTTGTATAGCTAATCAGATGAGAAACTGAAAGCACAACTGCAAGTTGTCAAAACTTTTTCAGATGACATAAGAATGTCATTGGGTCTTGATAAATGTACAAAAGCAACCTTTAAAGCAAGAAAACTGCAGCACCAATAAAACATCAGTTTTTGACAAGAATGTGATATAACAGAACTTGAGCAAGAGGGAGTGTATAAATACTTTGGAATTGATGAAGGATCAACAACAAAACATGAACAAATGCAAATAAAACTCAGTAAGGAATATTTTACAAGACTCAAATTAATCCTGGAAACAGCATTGACATCTAGGAACAAAATGCAAGCTATAAACCAATTTGCTATTCCTGTTCTAACTTACAGTTTTGGAGTGACTGACTGGCCCCAAAACATGTTGGATAGATTAGACAGAAAAACAAGGATGCTTCATGCTCACCAAATGATTTATAAAAAATCAGTGTATACCAAAATATATATATTCCCTGTTTTGAAGGAGGTATGGGCCTCCTTGAAATTGACTACATGTATAGATCTGCAATCGTAGGACTGCACACATATCTGCCGACCTCACATAACCTAAACACAGTGAAAGTTTTAAAACACAAGGAGAATAAATCTAAGATGACTTCCCTGCTTAGTCTAGCAGAAGCATATAGGCATCAAGCAGGAATGGAAATCAAACCAGAACTAGGTAAAAAAAAAAAAAAAAAAAACTGGCAGCAACTGAATGTGTCAAAAATCAAAAGAAAGAATATAAGGTGAAGGATCAGATGAGTAGCCAAGAAATGTGGAAAATGCATAAATATAGCTGCAAGTATAGATAATTTCTGGAAGAACCCCATGTTGATAACAGGATCAAATGCAGGAATGGTTAAGGAGAGGAAAATTCAAACCAAAAAAAATGAAAGGTTAATACCGGCGGCCCACGATATTGGGCTACATTCACATTGGTTTATAAAATCCATTGAACATGTGGGAGAAACAGACAAATGCAGGTTTTGTAAAACGGAACTGAAAAAAGTACAGCTGTGTACACTTACCATAAATGTAGATATTCTAGTGTATTCACTGTTGCAGTCATTACATTTGGGTTATCTGCCTGCAGGTAGCCCTCAGTCAGCCTGAATATCAAAGTCTTGGGTCCTGTGTCGGACGCTGTCTCTTCTTCCATGACGTCAGGTCGTCAGGGGTATAAAGCATGCAGCTGACGCCATTACATCAGTTTTTCTTGCCCCAGATGTCAGGTGCCCCCATAATGGGAAGCAATTATATAGAAGGTTACACCTCCAACAAAAAGCAAATATACCAGAAAGCTGAAATACACTACACAAGAAGAAAGGTATAGCCAAGAGAATTCAGGGGGCTGGAGGGAGGGTAACTAGGACTGCAACAGCGAATACACTCGAACATCTACATTTATGCTAAGTGCACACAACTGTACTATGTTCTTCGTATTTCACTGTTGCAGTCATTACATTTGGGTAGATTCCCAAAGCTAAGGAAGGGAGAAGGCGGTTAAAGAGCATTAAGACCAGCTATTAAGCCCTCCAAGACTGCAGTGGCAAAACCAGCTCTGGATTTAGAAAAAATAGGTAAGTGGTAATGCTTGGTGAAGTATGTATAGAGCTCCAGGTAGCAGCTTCTAGGATGTCCCTGGCCGAGAAAGGCTGCAGAAGTAGATGCAGCCCTGGTGGAATGTGATCTTATCCCCTGTGGGGTAGGTTTTCCATGGTGCTAATAGCAGAAATGAATGCAATGGCCTATTTACTTAGAAATGGTTTGCTTTGCAATGGCCTTCCTCTCTGCCCCTGCAGCAAAGGCAACCAGCAGCTGTTCAGTTTTTCTGAGAGGCTTAGCCCTGTCCAAATAAAATCTAAGTTGTCTGTGCATGTCTAAAGAGTGCAGTATTCGGTTCTCCTTTGTTCTGTGGATTAGGAAAGAAGGTTGGCAAATGAAAGGACTGATTAAGGGCCACACTGGATACCACCTTGGGCATAAAGGAAGGACTGGTCCTAAGGGACACCCTGTCAGCATGGAAGATGATGAAGGGCTCCACTGCCATGAGGGCCTGTAATTCAGACACTCTTCTTGCTGAAGTGATGGCTAGAAGGAAGGCTGTTTTCCAGGAAAGGAATTTCAACTCTGCAGTGGCAGCTGGCTCAAAAGGAGGTAGAGTGATCTTTTCCAATACAAAGTTAAGATCCCAGGCTGGAGTAGGGGCTCTCCTGGGTGGCCTTAAATATTTGGCCCCTCTGAGGAATTGTTTCAGTAGTGGATGAGAGAAGAGGGGTGGCTCAGTATTATAATGTGCTGAAATGGCTGAGGGATGAATTTTAATTGATGAGAAGGAAAGGCCCTTGTGGAGCATCTCTGTTAAGTATTGAAGAATATGCGGTAAGCTCGGCACTGTTGTGCCCATCCCCTGAGTCTGGCTCCAGGAACAGCATATTTTCCGCTTTTCAGCATAGGATTTTCTAGTAGTAGGCCTCCTTGCCTCCAGAATGACATCTAGCACCTGCTTACTGAGGGGTGCTATTGGAGAGCTCAGGTAATTAGCCAGGCTGCAAGGTTCAGGGTTTGAAGCTGGGAGTGCAGAGTCTGGCCCTCCTGCTAAGACAGCATGGAAAGGGTCTGAGGCAGGTGCCATAGTTCCAGCAGTGACATACTGCACAAGAGGGGGTGCCAGTCTGGTGCAATCAGTATTGTCCTTGGTTTGTCCTGTTTGATCTTTAGCAGAACTTTCGAGAGGAGAGGCAGAAGAGGAAAAGGCATAAACTGAGATTCTTTCCCAGGTGAAGGACAGGGCATCCACTTTCCAAGCTTGTCTGTGGGGAGTCCTTGTGCAGAATTTGTCCAATTGGTAGTTGTGAGGTGATGCAAACACGTCTATCTCTGGGTACCCCCCATTTGTTTCTCAAAATGTTGAATATCTTTGGTTCCAGTTTCCACTCGTGTGGGTCCATGAGATTTCTGCTTAAGTCATCTGCCAGTGAATTTAGGTTGCCTGGCATGAATTGAGCTTGAAGGTTCACTTGGTAGCTCAACGCTGTGTTCCACAGAGCCATGGCTAGTCTGCAGAAAGGGTACGAGTGGGTTCCCCCCTGCTTGTTTATGTCCCACATAACAGTGGTGTTGTCTGTCTTTATCAATAATTGCCCTGGAAGAATGTGGTCCTTGAAGGCTGTCAGGGAATTCTGTACAGCTAACATTTCTTTTTGAATGATATGCAGGTGCATTTGACTCGGGTTCCATTTGCCCTGAATGCATTGCCCTGGCAAATAAGCCCCCCCCACCCCCCACCCCACCATGCATAGTCTGATGCGTCTGTTGTTAGGGTTTGAGCGGCAGGGGGTAGAGTGAATGGCAGTCCCTTGTTATGGTAGCAGGCTTCTGCCCACCAAAGGAATTCTGTCTTCATACAAGGAATGATAGGAATCATTGATTCCAGGTCCTGAGAATGTTGACACTATAGGCTTTTTAGATACAATTGTAGTTTCCTCATATGCAGTCTTGCATATGGAATTAGGAGGATGCAAGAGGCCATGAACCCCAGGGCTTGCAATATTTTCCTTGCAGATAGCTGGGTCTTTGTGTCCAGTAGTTTGAAGTAGGCTGTCAAATAAACTTGTTTCTCTGGTGTGAGGTAAGCCATCTGAGAAGTTGTGTTCAAGCTTGCTCTCAGGAATACAATTTGTTGGCAGGGTACTAGATGAGATATCTTTTCGTTTATGGTGTACCCCAGTGAGGTTAGCAGTTTCTTTACAAATGCCAGATGATTTAGTAGCATGTCCTGGCTTTCTGCCTGAATTAGACAATTGCCCAGGTATGGGTACATTTGAATATTTCTTTGCCTGCAAAATGCAATGACTGGAGCTAGGCACTTTGTGAATACCCCGGGCGCAGTAGATAAGCCAAAGGGAAGTGCAGGGAACTGATAGTGCCTGTAGCCTGCTCTGAAGCATAGGTATTTCCTGCAAGATTCCCTTATTGGAATGTGCAGGTAAGCTTCCTTTAAGTCCAAGGTTGCCAACCAGGCATCTTTGCCTAGCATTTTGAATTTTGAGATTACCAAAAAGGTGTTTAGAATAGAGAGGTCCAGGAGAGGATGCCAGGAGCTGTCTTTTTTGGGTACCAGGAAAAGTCTCGAGTAAAAACCTTGCCCCCTTTCTTCTGCTGGGACAGGTTGAATAGCCTTGATACTTAGAAGAGAGAGAGAGCCTGCTGTTGAGACTCTGCCCACTGATTTGGGGGTAGGTCTGGCCAACCATTTGGGGTTGGTAAAGTGTGGAAGTGGAATCTGTATCCTTGGGAAACTATATTTAAAACCCATTTGTCCTGGGTAATGAGTTCCCAATTTTCTGCATGCAGGGTGATCTTTCCCCCTAAGGGAGCAGTCAGTTCAGCAGGGCTTGGAAGTTGTAAGGTTAAGTCATTGTGACAGTTTTTCATACTAAATTTGGGAGGCTGTACTTGTAGGAAATCTTTAACAGTTTGCATAGATTTAGCTTTTTCCTCCATCTTTTTAAGTACTTCTTCTGCTTTGTTGTCAAACAGGCGGTCTTGGTTTAAGGGAGCATCCAGTAATTTAGCTTTAACATGATCCGGAAATTTTGCTCCTTAAGCCAAGCATGCCTTCTAAGAACAGACCCAGTGACAGCAGCCCTGCAAGATGCTTCTAAAGAGTCAAAACCACATTGCAAAGTATGTTTACCAACTTGTTCAGCAGAATGCACTAAATCCTGTAATTCTTTACTTTCAGCACAGTCAGGAATCAACATAATTTTCTGTTTAACTAGTCCAATAATATGCTGTTGATACTTTAATATATGAAACTGACAATTTAAGGCCCCGATGACCAAAGCAGCAGAAGTGTGTATCTTCTTACCCCATCTGTCCAAGGCCCTGGAATCTCTATCAGAGGGGGCAGGGATTTTGGCAGGTAGTAGCCTTAATGCCTTTATGTCCCTGTGAAATGGCCTCTAGGTCTGCAGTAGGATTCTTGAAGAGGAACTTGTGAGAGTTAGGTACTCTAATACCAGTCAGGTTTCCTGGGAGCAGGAGGTAAAGTGTCTGGGGCCAGGCTAGATTCCAAGAAGGCATAATCTACAATGTCCAGGACAGGAGGGACAGCTAAAGGCCTGTGTTGAGGTAAGAGTAAGAATTCCCTAAGCCTCTTATTGGAGTCAGAGTAATCCTGACTTTTCCAGCAGAAATGCTCCCTAGAGTGTGCAAGGTTTCACCAAAAGAGAAATATTCTGTAGGGAAAGCAGAGGGTATGGAGTCCTCTGTATCAGAATCCTCATAGGTAGATAAGGACAAAACCTGGTAATCAGAAGAAACAGAAATTTCAGAATCCTGATCAGAAGAATCAAAAGGAAAATCAGTTCTAGGTCTCTTAGAGGGTGAAGGATGGCTTCCCTAATTAAAGTAATAAGGTCTTCAGCCATTCTTATTTGTTTTTTAGGCATATGGGCCTGACCATGCGGTTTGGACGTCTGTTTTCTAGGTGTTGGTCGAGTTTTAGGCCTTGAAGAAGAAGATGGCATCGATTAGAAATGCAAGTCAGTAGGCCTGAATACACCCTCAGAAGCCGGTGCCTGCACAGCGGCTCCGGACCCATCCAAGGTAGAGACATCCGCAGGTTCCATAGTCAAAGAAGCATCTCACGGCATACAGGACTCCGAATGGGTCTCAATAGAGGCCTGCAAATTTGAAGTAGCAGGTATCAGGGGCTGCGAAAGCACCTCACCGAGTACCGGCGAACTGACGACTAGCTTAACGGAAGCATCGTCAGAAGCTTTGGACCTATGCGGTCTGTCTCTGTCTTTATCTTTACGTTTTTTCAGAATGTCGGTAGTCGGATGGCTTACTGAAGCCATTTCTGGATAATTAATCCGAGTACCGAAATAGTTTGATGCAAAAATGAACTGACGACGAATAGTTCGAGGATTGAATAAGACACAAAACCGACAGCGAAGGACGTCGTGCTCTCGGCCTAAGCAAGGAATGCAGTACAAATGAAAATCTTTATGAGGTATTTGCTTTCCACAGGTAATACAATTATCTTTTACTGACATCGGTTTAGAGCAAGAAAAAGGATCCCCAACGGGATACTTAGCTTTTTTGAAGACTTCGGTTCTGAAACCTGAAAAGGAAAATTTCAGGAGTCGGCCAACCAGTACTTGCGAACTGCTTTTGCTTTGGGCACCGCGTGGCAAGAAAGACTGATGTAATGGGGTCAGCTGCATGTTTTATACCCCTGACGACCCAGCATCCGACGCAGGACCCAAGACTTTGATATTCAGGCCGACAGAGGGCTACCTGCAGGCAGATAACCCAAATGTAAAGACTGCAACAGTGAAACACGAAGAAAGTACAGTTGTGTACACTTACCATAAATGTAGATGTTTGAGTGTATTCACTGCTGCAGTCATTACACTTGGGTTATCCTGCTGGCAGGCTACCCTCAGTCGGCCTGAATTCCAAAGTCTAGGTCCTGCGTCGGTTGCTGTCGCCTCTTCCCTGACGTCAGTGCGCCAGGGGTATAAAAGATGCAGCAGACAGCATTTTCTTCAGTTTTTCTTGCCCCAGATGTCAGGTGCCCCCAAAAGGGTAGGCTAAAAATATGCCAATAAAACATGCATGCACCAAAATATATTATACCTTCATCTACAAGCAAATACACCACATAGGTTGTATAGATTAGAGAAGTGTAGATAAGTTGCAGCAAAGATATGGGGGATAGTGGGTGGGTAACCTGGACTGCAACAGTGAATATACTCGAACAACTGCATTTATGGTAAGTGTACACAACTGTACTATGTTCTTTGTGTTTCACTGTTGCAGTCATTACACTTGGGTTGAATCCCAAAGCTATGGTTGGGAGGCTGAAGCTAAACAGCATTAGGAGCGGCTATGAGGCCCTGCAGAACTGCAGTGGCAAAGCCTGCCCTGGATTTAGAGTAGAGTGGTAAATGATAGTGCTTTGTAAAGGTGTGCAGTGAACTCCATGTAGCAACCTCTAAATTGTCTTTGGTTGGTACTCCCCTGAGGAAGGCTGCTGAAGTGGCTGCTGCTCTGGTTGAATGTGGCCTAATGCCCTTAGGCACTGGCTTGCCATGTTGTGAATAGCAGAAACAAATGCAGTGGCCTATCCACTTTGAAATAGTTTGCTTTGAGATAGCCTTTCCTTGTGATCCTGCAGCATATACCACTAGTAGTTGCTCTGTCTTTCTGAAAGCTTTGGTTCTGTTCAAGTAGAAGCGTAGCTGTCTGTGTATGTCCAAAGAATGCAGAATTATTTCCCCCTTATTCTGTGGGTTTGAATAAAAAGTAGGCAGATGAATAGTTTGGTTAAGGGCCACACTGGACACTACCTTAGGCATAAATGTCGGGTTTGTCCTCAGAGAAACCCTGTCTGGATAAAAAATAATAAAAGGTTCCATAGCCATGAGTGCCTGTAGCTCTGAGACTCATCTTGCAGAGGTTATTGCTAGGAGCAGAGCTGTTTTCCAAGATAAAAACTTTATATCAGCTGTAGCGGCTGGCTCAAAAGGAGGCAGGGTGAGATTTTCCAAAACACAATTGAGGTCCCATGCAGGTATTGGTGATCTCCTTGGAGGCCTTACGTTTTTGGCTCCTCTGAGGTACTGCCTTAACAAGGGATGAGAAAAGATTGGTGGCTCTGTATTGTAATGAGCCGAAATGGCAGAGGCATGAATTTTAATTGATGAAAAGGATAGGCCTTTGTCCAGCATCTCAGTTAAGTATTGCAAAATCTGAGGAATATTTGGTACAGCTGTGTCAATTCCTTGTGCCTGGTTCCAAGCACAGAATCTCTTCCATTTTCCAGAGTAAGATTTTCTGGTACTAGGCCTTCTGGCCTCCAAAATTACATCCATCACAGCTTTAGTGAGAGGCGCGTTTTGTATGACTACATTATCTGCCATGCTGCCAGATTTAAGGTCTTTAGTTGGCTGTGCAAGATCTGATTGTTTTGTTGGGATAGTAGAGGAGGTATTTGAGGCAAGGTCCAAGCCGGGCATTGAGACAAGTTCCTTAGGATTGGATACCAGTACTGGCGGGGCCAGTCTGGGGCAATCAGTATCATCTTTGGCTTCTCTTGTCTGACCTTTAGGAGTACCTTGGGGAGGACAGGCAGTGGAGGAAAGGCATATACTGCTAAGTTTTTCCAGCTGAAAGATAGGGCGTCCACTTTCCATGCTTGTCTGTGATAAGTCCTTGTGCAGAATCTTTTTAGTTGGTAGTTGTGAGGAGAGGCAAATAGATCTATATCCGGGCATCCCCATTTCCTTATCATGCTGAAGACTTGTGGATCCAATTTCCACTTGTGGGGATCCATGAGGTTTCTGCTTAGTTCGTCTGCTAGAGTATTTATCTTTCCTGGCAGGAATTGTGGCTGCAGATGTACTTAGTAAGTCAA
The DNA here is from genome assembly GCF_019279795.1 of Protopterus annectens. Taxonomy (NCBI): domain Eukaryota; kingdom Metazoa; phylum Chordata; order Ceratodontiformes; family Protopteridae; genus Protopterus; species Protopterus annectens. The sequence continues at coordinate 407,079,737 of NC_056742.1, read as the reverse complement.
TGCTGTGTCCCACAAAGTCATGGTTAGTTTGCAAAGGGGGTAAGAATGAGTGCCTCCCTGCTTGTTTATATACCACATGACCGTGGTGTTCTCAGTCTTTATCAGTAGTTGTCCCAGATGAAGTCGGTCCTTGAAGCCTGTCAGGGCATTCTGAACAGCTAGCATCTCTTTTTGATTGATATGTAGATGCATTTGTTTTGCGGACCATGTGCCTTGAATACATCTTCCTGCCATGTGGGCCCCCAGGCATAATCTGATCCATCCATTGTTAATGTCTACCTGGCTGGGGGTAAAGTGAATGGCTGTCCCTTGTTCTGATGACAAGCCTTAGCCCAACATCGAAACTCCTGTTGCAGGCAGGGAATGAGGGTAATTATTGTTTCCAGGATGAGAGTCTAAACACTTTTTAGGTACCATTGAAGTTTCCTCATATGCAGTCTCGCATATGGAATTAGTAGAATGCAGGATGCCATGAAGCCCAAAGTCTGCAGAGTTTTTCTTGCAAATAACTGGGCCTTTGTTGCCAAGAAGTTGAAATAGGTAGTCAGTTGCCTTTGTTTGTCTGGCATGAGATAAGCCATCTGGGCAGTTGTATTAAAGCTTGCACCCAGGAATATTATCTCTTGAGAGGGTACAAGTTTTGATTTTTTTCGTTGACTGTGTACCCTAGGCCTGTTAGAAATCTCTTTACAAACGCCAGATGCTGTAGTAGAATGTCCTTGTTCTCTGCTTGAACGAGGCAGTCGTCCAAGTAAGGGTATATTTGTATTCCTCTTTGTCTGCAGAATGCAATTACTGGTGCCAGGCACTTTGTGATGACCCTGGGCACAGTAGATAAGCCAAAGGGCAGTGCAGAGAATTGGTAGTGCAATTAGCCAGCTTTGAATCTGAGGTATCTTCTGCATGTAAGTCTGAATGGGACATGTAGGTATGCCTCTTTTAGGTCTAAAGTCACAAGCCAAGCCTTCTTGCCCAGCATGGGCTGAAGTTGCTGTAGAGTCAACATTTTGAATTTTGGAATGCCCAGAAATGTGTTTAGAATAGATAGGTCCAGTATTGGTCTCCAGGTCTTGTCCTTTCTTGGTACCAAGAACAGTCTTGAAAAAAATCCTTGTCCCTGCTCTTGCTCTGGTACTTGTTGAATGGCCCTCATGTCCATGAGGGATGAGACTTGCTTTTGTGCCTCTGCCCATTGATGTTTTGGCAGGTCTAGACAATCGTTTGTCCTTGGCAGGGTATGGAAGTGAAACTTGTAGCCCTGTGACACTATGTCTAGGACCTATTTGACCTGGGTTGTTATGTGCCAATTTTAAGAAAAAGGTTGCTAGTTTTCACCCTAAAGGTGCTACCAGAAGATAAGTGCTTGGTGCAGGCAGGGGGAAGTCATTGGGACTGTTTCCTGTATGGCTGTGATTTGTCTTCTCCACTTCTGGAGGTAGAAGCACCCCATTGTTTAGACCTGTATGAACCTTGGGGCTGGGATCTGCCTCTTGGGCATTTGTATCTGCCCCTTTGTGGTCTGTCTGACACTGGAAAGGACCAATTCTTTGTAGGCCAGTGTCTGCTAAATCTTTGGAGGCTGTACCTGTAAGAAATCCTTAACCGTTTGCATAGATTTAGCTTTGTCCTCCATTTTCTTTAACACCTCTTCTGCTTTAACACCAAACAAGATATCATGCTGTAATGGGGCATCTAATAATTTTGCTTTGACATGATCAGGCAGATTTTGTTCCTTTAAACAAGTATGCCTCCTGATGACAGAACCCGTAACAGCGGCTCTGCAGGAGGCCTCCAAAGTATCAAAACCACATTGCAAATTATGCTTTCCAACTTGTTCAACTGCATGCAATAAATCCTGCATTTCTTTGTTTTCTGCACATTCAGAATTTATCAACATTTTCTGTTTAAGCAGTGACATAATATACTGCTGATATTTGAGCATATGAAACTGACAATTTAAAGCCCTTATAGCCAAGGTAGCAGAAGTGTAAATCTTTTTTCCCCATCTGTCCAATGCCCTGGAATCCCTGTCAGAGGGGGTAGGGTTTTTTGCAGCGGAAGCCTTGACCCCTTTGGGACCCTGAGAGATAGTTTCTGGGTCAGCAGCAGGGTTTTTGAAAAGAAATTTATGAGAGTCAGGAACCCTGTAGTACCTGTCCGGCTTAACCGGAGCTGGAGGTAAGGAGTCAGGGGTCAGACTGGACTCTGAAAATACATCATCAACAACGTCTAACACAGGTGGAATAGCTAGGGGCCTGTGTTGTGGTAGTAAAAAGGAAGTCTCCGAGTCTTTTCTTAGATTCTGAAAAATATTGGCTCTCCCAGTGGAAATGCTCCCTCATGGTATGCAAGGTTTCCCCGAAAGAGTAATCCTCAGGAAGAGAGGCTGAAGGGATAGACTCTTCAGCATCAGAATCCTCATAGGGAGGAAGAGAGTATTCCTGATCAGAAGAGGAATCAGATGAAATGGAAACCTGATCTGAAGATTCATATTCTGTCTCTTGCCTACGCCTTTTATCAGGTGGGGTATGGGAACCCCTGATCAAAGTAATTAAGTCTTCGGCCATTTTTTGGGCATGGAGGCCTGTCCATGAGGCTGTTGTACTTGTTTCTTTGTCTTTAAAGGTGCTTTAGTCTTTGCCTTTGAAGCTGAAGTCGTTTCAATGTATAACTGAGTAGGTCTGAAAACACTCTCAGAAGCCAATGCCTGCTCAGCGGCTCTGGACCCATCTGAGGGAATAGTCTCCGAAGGTCCAATACCATGAGCTTCCAGCGGCCTAGTCGACTCCACGTGGGAGTCGGTAGCGGCCTGCGGGTCTAAAGTAGCAGGTGTCAGGGGCTGCGAAGGCACCTCACTGAGAACCGGTGAACCGGCGACTGGCTTAGAAGAAGCCTCATCGTCGGTTTTGGACCTCGGATGCCTGTCCTTTTCTTTTTCTTTGCGTTTCTTGTGAATTCCGATGGATGGCTATCCGACAACATCGTATAATTAAATCTTCTGCCACAATAGTGTAATGCAAAATCGTACTGACGCTTAATAGTGTGTTGGTTAAATCTAGCACAAAACTGACAACTAGCAACACCGTGGTCAGGGCCTAGGCAAGGAATACGCCTAGGCAAGGAATTCAGTAAGAATGAAAGTCCTTATGAGGTATTTGCTTCCCACAAGAAATACAATTATTAACTTTTTCTGACATCGGTCTGGAGCAAGAAAAAACTTTCCCCAACTGGGTACTTAGCTTTTAATGAAGACTTCGGATCTGAAACTCGAACACGAAAACCTCAGGAGTCAGCCGACTGGCACTTGCAAACTGCTTCTGCTTCGGGCACCACACGGCAAGAAAGACGGAAGAAAATGGCGTTGGCTGCATCTTTTATACCCTTGGCGCACTGACGTCAGGGAAGAGGCGGCAGCAACCGACGCCAGACCTAGACTTTAGAATTCAGGCTCACTGAGGGTAGCCTGCCAGCAGGATAACCCAAGTATAATGACTGCAACAGTGAAACACAAAGAACATCATCAGTCGCACACCTCATTGCTCACTGTGACATACTAATGGCAGAAGAATTGCATACTGAAGGCATAATAATGTGGCATGAATGTTACACTGGGGATTGTGTAAACATAACGATATTGAAGTGGCTGAAAAACACTGAAAACATGAGCCACAAAGCATCATAGAAAATGATGAAGTCTACATCACATGGGATCACCCATTACCAAACAGTTCAAAAGACAGATGCAAGAAAATGAGATAGAGTGGCCCATGAAAAGAAGACAAAAGTAGCATTGATCATTGAAATCGCTACACCCAGTGACTACAGTGTCTTGTGTACAGAGAAACACAAAGTCATAAAATATCAAGATTTGGAGACAGAAACGAGAGCAATGTGGAAGAAAGATACCCAGACAGTTCCAATAGTAGTAGGAGCAAAGGGTCTTATAAAAAAGAATCTACAATCATATTTAGATATGTTACCAATACATGTAACGCTGTACGAATTGCAAAATGAGTCATTACTGGGCACGCTGCGGGTGCTGCAAAGTGCACTTCTGGCTAACATCAAAAATTGAAAATACTAATTTAATGAACTTTAATCATGCTTTGAGTTAGGAATGGGGTCCATTCCCATCATGGTATTAGAACCTGAAAAGATTTGGGGAAATTTAAAAAAAAAAAAAAAGGTAGAGATTTTTTAGTATGAAGGGGAAATCCTAACTGGGGTGTCTCTGACAGCTGATGTGTAAGCTTTATTCAGTTTTATCTACAGAGTACACTGAAAGCAGCTGAGACATCAAGGTAGCCTATTTTTGGTGTGTATGTAAATGGGGGAAATCACAACTATGCACCTCAAGGAACAAGTGTGATTTTTTTTTTTTTTTTTAATTATTATTTTGCCCTCGGTGATGCAGCAGTTAGCATTGTCGCCTCACAGCAAGAGGTTCTTCAGTTCAATTCTCGGCTGGGATGCCTTCTATGCGGAGTCTGCATAACCTCCCTGTGGTCGTGTGGGTTTCCTTCTGGTGCTCCGGTTTCCTCCCACATCCCAAAGGCATGCTGCAAGTGGACTGGTCTCTCTAAATTGGCTCTGGGTGTGAGTGTGTGCGACTTATGTGGAAGGTTGGGCACCAGGCTGGCAAACAGACACCGTAAAACTCCACTGGCAACTGTTCTACAGACTGTTTTTCCTCTGTGGTGACCCCTAATGGGAAAAGCCGAAAGGAGAAGAAATGTGACTTTGTTTTTTTCTGTAGCTAGCTTTTGGGGGGGGGGGGGCTTGAAGAGCTCTGCTGTTAGCTGTAGCTTTTCTCTTAATATCTACAGTCTGCTGGATTTCTTCCTATAGGCAATGCTGAATTTACAAAAGACAGGCTGATTGCTTTGTCCAATTAATGTTCACATTTTTGAATAATAAGTAGTTTCTCTATATAATCCTGAATCTATGCCCTGCTCTGCATTGTTTAGCCTTATGCTCATGCAACTCATAGGTAAAACTATCGACTGGTAATCCACTAACATGCACCATCTTATATTTTCTAGCCCAGCCACTAAACATGTTGGAATCAAAGGAAAGAAGACTTGGTAGCGAAAACGCAGCATATCGTGCACTTTACGTGATCTCTACTTGCATGCAGCTGACCTTAATTTCATTGTTCCCACCTGAAAAGGTATGCTATTCCAGAAGATGACAAGTCTTGGAATACCAGTTCTAAATACTGTGTCTTTCTATAATTCAGTTAAAGTAACAATGTATTTAAAGTGATTTTTCAATCTTAGGCTAGATATTGTGGTATTGAAGCGTCAAATACCATGAAAAGTGCTGTTTGTCAGTTCATTCAATGGTGGAAAGGCAAGACTAGAAAATATTGGAAAATCACTTTAAAGGAAGAAATAGACAAGGCCACTCCAGCAAAAAGATGGAGTTAAGGAGGAAGCATGTTAAGCAGGCTCTGAAGATAACCCAGTAAATGGGCAGAGTGATTGAGCCAAACCGTATTATCTGTTGCCAGAATCAAAAATTCTGGAATACACTCAAATATAATCAGATTTAACCATGAATAGTAAATAAAAACAGAGCAATGGCTTGGGACATCAACATTACATTTAACAGGCAATGGGATATTACAGTTGTAAGCTCAAACATCAACTGACAGAAATCAGCACATTTTACGACACTATTTTGCAGGCAGACTCCATCTGATCCATAGCAATTCATTTAATTTCCAACATGAAATTCTTAAAACCTAACAGACAGCAAAATGTGTCACAGTAGTGGCTAGGTACCATTCTGTCCTGTGCCCTATAAACAAAACTTTGCATATTCAAAACCTCTTATGCTATGACTGAATGTTTCTCCTACTGGCTATTTTGCATTTCAGCTCACTTCAATTTGCATATTTCTACCTTTATGTTGGTTTATAATCCTTACCTGATTTTGCTGAGAATCAGGAGTATGCCCGTGCAAATATAAACAAGCATTAACACACACACACACACACACACACACACACACACACACACACACACACACACACACACACACACACACAAAATAAAATAAAATGGCTTCTCACAGCCTGCAATACTCAGTCTCTCAGAAGGTCAAGAATCAATGCAATTCCCTCAACATTACTACGGTGAGCAGAACATCTTCTTAGGGCCAGCAGGGAATTTCAATAAGAAGGAAAAAGAAAACTAAGTAGCTTAGCAGCTGCAGAGCATCTCTTACAAAATTACCTCTGGTACTACCTGCCCTCCTGGGGACATGAACACTTCTACTTTTAAAGAAATTAGAAATCACTTTTGGGCATTATGCAGAGCGAAGCGCACATGACTATTATCTCTTGACCTTCATCTGTGCCTCTTATTCTTTCATTTTCTATGCTTTCTGAATATACCTACATTCAAATGTTTTCTTCAGAGGGGAGGTTATTTTGTATTCTGAAGAAACCAAACAAGCATTAAACTCCACATCAAAATGGACTTCCCACATAATTAGATAATTTGTTTCAGCAGATGAAAAAGTGCAAGAATACAGAAACCATGGTAACCCGATACCCAGTCCTTAAATGATAACCCAATACCTACTCCTTAAATGGTAATCAGATACCCACTCCTTAATAGTCTATAAAACCAAACAATGCTTTCCATCAGTTCCTCATGCTCACCCATTTTTCTCAGCTACAGCAACGTACTGATCCTTATCTACAAGCAATCACCCCACCACACTGCAACATTTTTCAGTTCATTGCACCCCCTAAACAGCTGATGCATGTGACTGATGCCTGCCTGCCTTCTACAGCTATCATCTCTGGACAAAAAAGGCTATATTATTTGTAGCTCCTCATGGGGGTTCCTTCCACTTAGCTTAGGCTAGGTTTCTGTTATAACGAACAGCTTTCAGTTTCAGTCTGATTGATTTCACAGTGGAAACCATACAGCTTTACAGGAAATCGAATCAGAAGTGACCTGATAATAAAGCAGGAAATGGAACATGTTACGTCTTCAGTGGTGCTCTTTTACCCCAGACCAGCGATGGGCTGCCATACAACATACAAAGAATTCTGCATCCCAAATAGCCAGTGACAACTTTCAGTTGAGCTCTAATCCCAGCTCAAGAGTTCAATTTACATTGAAAATAAATAATCTCACTTAAAATTACCTAAATCAATCTGAAGGAGGCATTCCAAAGCAAACACTTTAATGGAAAAAGTACTTTCTCAGGAGACTACAGCCCTTAGGCTCTACCAACATGTGCTGTTATCCCATAACACACCCCAATGAATCAAGATCAATGCATGTGCTAACATAATTGAACCAAAGTTTTCAAGAAATGCCATTGGCATAAACTACAATATGCATTTATCTGTGGGGGAGGCAGTTCATTAGAAAAGGTTTCTTCACTTGTTAACGGGGGCCCTTATCATGGTACAGGGGGCTTATATGTTGTTGAACACCTCAGGGCTATAATGTCTGGTGATTAATACTCCTGGAATGGTCACCCTTGGCAACTTTGTCTGACAAGAGAAGCCGGAGTCCCAGTAAACATCTCATGATAGTTCATTTAAAGAATCTGATATCCTCACCCAGAACAGGTACATCAGAAAAACTCTGCAGGCCCAGCCACAGGTGATGCATGCTGGGGGATTCTTAGTGAGTAAGTGAACCATGAAGGCCAGCATGGCTCAGCCTAAAAAAAAATTGTGTGGAGGCAATGGGAAGGGCTCATACCTACAAGGAAAAGAATGTGGTTCAGGTATGATGCCAATTCAAGCAGAAGGCAAGAGTGAGACAGATTAAGATGGACTAGACCCTGGTAATGGAACCTGGCTTTTGGAACGAAGAACGCCACTTCACTGCTGGAGAAGAAGCTAGAGATTGTACAGGAGTCCGAAAATTACAAGCTACAGTTAGTCATTCTTACCGCTACACACAGTACTATATCTAAAACAAGACTCCTCAAATTGGGAAGATCTCCCCCTATAATGGACCTAACCCTCAGAAAAGGCACTGGGTGGGTATGAGGACACTCTTAGCCACTGCCTAAGTACCCTTTCAGTTGGATTCAGTAAATGACAGCGTTCCCCTAATGTGACTGCAGGCTGCAGAAAGGAGAACTGTTTGCTGTATGTACATACTCAGTGAACAGCTGTTCAGAGTATTTGGCCTTGTTAGAAATTTGGGGTGGGGGAGTACTACTACCAAACGTGAATTCAAAAGTCACAAAAACACTGAGGAACATACATAAAGGAAAGTGACTGGGGGAAAACAGCTTGCCTGACTGAACCACACTGCTAAGTTTTTGTTAGAATTCTATTCTAATCATGGCCCATCTATAACAAGCACCATGTCTGAATACAAGATATTTAAATGCGACAGTCCTGGAAGAATAGATGTGAGTACCTGCTGCTGACTCACCCATCATAGGGAAGGAAGGTGGCTCTGGCTCACTACCTAGATGACACCTAGTGGTAGCACAGAGTAAAGCAGCTGTGGAGTACGAGCTTATCAAGCATGCTGCCAGTGGAAGTCATGCAGCTACGGTGGAGCTCAAGGGAGTTGCTCTGCGGAAAGGTTAAGACACAAGGGTTGTGGGTTGGTCTTCTTGACCAGATTACTGTTCCACTAGCTTACCATTTCAACTCTCGTCTCTGAGGGCCATGACTGGTGAGGCCAACCTACAGAACAAAAGGGACAAAGCGCTCTCACCCATTGGAAGGGGATGGGCCCAGACCTCACACACATTGGAGGAAAAAGGTCAGCCCCTCAGCAGAAACACATAGGTCATATGGCTCTTGTCCTGCATGGGTAGAGATGAGAGGCTGGGGAGCCTCCCACTCAGCACCCCAATATCAGTCTCTCTGGAGGAGGAGTAAATGGGTCAGCTGGACACAGGTAAAAATGCCCTTGTGACTGAGGAATAAATAAAAGACTAAACGCGTTTAAGTGGCAAGAAAAAGTCCGGCCAAAGATCAGTGACTGTCTTGGAATAAGCAATGCCATTTGACCAAAGGATATTTAATGAAGATGCATGATTTAAGAGAGGCACTGATCTGTTAAACACATGAACATTTGGTGGTGGCAACTGAAAAGACCTGGAAAACCCAAACATGAAGACAGCATGTCCTAGGAATGCCTAGGTAATGCTTCTGTACGAGAAGTTCAGGGTCTGCCACCAGAAAAGCTCTTCCTCTATACATGGGACAACTGATACATGAATGCAGACTAGACATTATTCAAAACCTCAATAGCTGAGAAATTAGCAAGAAGCTGTGGCAAACATATTGTCAGTGCTTTCCATCCTGGTAATGTTAGGACTTGCTTGGTGGACACCTGCAGAGAAGGAAGCTATCAATGTACAGAACAAGGCTTTTTATGTAATGTTATCATAAGGTCCCCAGTGTTAAGTGACAGGTACTGAAAAGTGAAGAAGGCAGCCGTTGCGGTAGTTAGAGAAGTAAAGGTTTAAGTGTTGGAGGAGTTTGGCAAGGCCATGGAAAATGAGTTTTGGCCTGCCTCAGAGATGCTCCAATGAATCATCTGGTAACTGATGTGAAGGACCCAGGATTTTGTACTTGTTCTCAGTAAAGGTAGATATATGCTGCCCTTAACTAGGGACACTTGGCAGTTAAAAAGAAATACTGTCAGGAAATCTTGAATACAGTGGGCTCACCCTCCTCTGAGGGAACAGCTTCAGAAACAGATGACAAAAAAGATAAATATTATTGTGGTATGTATACTCTGCAGCTGTGACAAGGGTAAAAGACTGAATGAAATCCATCCAGAAATGCTAAAGGCACTGGACACTGTTGAGGTGCCATGTTTTACATAGTTTTTTTTAATACTGTGTGTGGAAGACTGGAACAATACCTCTGGAATGACAAACTGGGATACTGATCCACATTTTCAAAAAGGGAGAATAGGAAACTGTGCTCCAGCTCCTCCCTGCGAAAGCTTATGCCAGGGTGCTAAAAAGGAATTTACTAAAAAGCAGACTCCATCCAACGTTGGAGCCATATACTCAGAAGATGCAATTAAGACTTTGTCCTGGCCATGGAAACATGAATCAACTGTTTGCTCTTGCAGAGATACTGAAGGAATTATGGGAGTTCACCATTACCATGGTCTACATATGTTTTGCGAACTTAACAGAAGGCACAGGACACTGCAGCCAGCAATGTCTTGTGGGAAGTGCTACAACAATATGGAATCCCACATTGTTGCATGTCATATGGCAAATGTACTTGGATAGTGAAAGTTATGCCAGCATTCTCAGTGTGAAGTTGAATGCATTCAAGGTGGGCACAGGTCACAGTCAAGGTTGCATCTCATCTTCTCTCCTGTTATCGATTTTATGGGAAAGATATCAAGGCTCAGCCAATGTCTGGAAATTCAGTTTCCAAACCAAAAGGGAAAAAAGGTCACCGACACAAACCACTGCGTAAAAACTGCAAGACTCAGCCCAGTTAGACTCATCACTGTTCAATACCGTAAACCTCTTGTACTAGAGGACTATGGGATAAATGCTAGGTCCAGTAGTGCTATGGTGATGTCAGCTCCTCCATCATCTTTAACCTGGCATTATTTCTGATGCATCATTTCTTGGCATTAGCCACACTGCTGCCTATTCAGTCTATGCCATCAATCCCAGCCATCTGTTATCTCATACAAAAGAGAACTTTTTAATCCCCTCAGATTCAACACAACCTCCACAAAAGAGACTGCAGTAGATTTGCTGATTCACGCAGACCTTCTGCGTTGTTGCAGCTCACTACAGCCCCCTTAATGGGCAGAGGAAGATATGTCCATAGGTAATTACTAAGCATGCAGTCCAGGAGATCACTGAGTAGCAGAGCCCAATTTCCAAATTGCTCCAGACTAATATCTATTTGACTTGTTCAAAGTCACACAATACACAGAGGCCAAGGGAATCAAACCTTGGACTACAGGAAACAGACCTTTAACAGCTCAGTGCCTTATTCCTCTGTGATAACCACCAGTCAAAAGGCTTCACTGCTAAAACCCAAGTATGAACCAAAAACTTTTAGATCTTCACTCTTTTGCTCTTCCATCTGAGCTATTCTGACTCAGATGTTACTAAAATAACTTCAGAGACCACACAGACATAATATCAACTGTGCCAAAGAAGCTCACAGACATAATATCAACTGTGCCAAAGAAGCTCACAAAGTTTTACAGTCAAATGCTGTGTTTGGTTAGATTCCCCCACAGTAGACATTACCAGTTTTTACTAGCAAGTGGGTTGGTATACGTGTTAAGTTGTTTACCTCACAGCCACAAGGTACATAGTTTGAGTCTCACCTTTGAGCAAATTGGCTAGGCTTAAAATGTCTCACAAGGGTAGCTAGACTAGTACTTACCCATAAACCCTATAAACAATTACTCCTGCCTACATTACACAGATTGCACAAGTTCTGCCTTCCCTTAAACTCCACACCTCCTATATTACCTGAACATTATTACGTAGGTATTGTTCCCACAAATTCCATTTACTATGTAAATTACTCCTTCCCTTTTCTAAGGATACCACTTCTAATTATTTTATCTCATTTGCAACATTCAATACTTCAGTTAAGGTTAGTTTAGACTTTTAACCTCCATTTTTAATCGCCATTTTGGCAGCCAACAACATTAAACTCAGCATGTGTTACTATGTCTAGGCAATTCAGATTCTGTATCTCTGCTCAAAAAATGATTTCCCTAGTTACAATCACATGTTTTTTCAACATTTCTGACAAAATAAAGTGTGGGAATTTTTTTAAAATCTGCCAACTCTCTACACTCTCAAAAACATGATCACAATTACCTCACTTTTTCCCATCACACTTCCAGCAATTGCTATCTACCAGAGGAAAAAAATATCTGGTGTCTGCTTGAGGTATATAAACCTAAACAAACACCTCCAAGCTAAAATCTTAAACCTTTTGGTATTTGACGCATACTTGGTAGCCATGCACATGTCCTTCCACTGTTCATTTGTACTCTGTTCCATTCTCCAATCCAAATACTTTCTAACTTCTGAGGGATTCTTAGAATTATCATGCAGTATTTTATATGACCAACTAATTAACCATTTTCAACAGCAGCTTTTGTTCTATACTCAACTAAAAACAACCATATCTGGTCTTTCATTTAGCATTCTCCTATCAATTTCTTTTTGCCTATATTCTGCTATCAACTCTTCAGAGGGAAGGCAGTCTCTAACCTGCATCCCAAATTTCCTCTTTGCATCGTCCTGCTCTACTCTTCTTTCTCTCTATAGTTATTTGCTCCCAATACCTTGATTCCTTTCCTAATCTTCTCTAATAAATTCCAACCCCATTGCTTATTTTTTATGCCCTACTTGCAGTCCCTATTGGCAAAATCTCCTTTCACCATTCCCATGTTGACTTAGCTGTTAGAATACTTTCTGCTGCTTTATAAATACAAGATTCCCCTTATGGGCCAACATGCAAAATCCTACTCTCTCTTAATTTTTTGAACTCCCTTCCTCACCCCAACCCCATTTCACCATCATGCCTCTCTACTTTGACTTGTAACCTTCTGTTTGTATGTATACAAGCCTTAACTGTCGATCAATAAAGTATCCCTTTAATCGGGACTTCCAAGATGGCTAGACACTGAATAACAGCTTTACAGTTCTCCCAGTGTGAAAACAAAACCTCAGCAGAGAGGGCCAGTAGACTGATGTTTATGGGTAAATTTCAGTAACTGGCTAATAAGTGCACTGTCTGGATGCCAGGAATAAAGAAATACAGAAGACCTGGAAAAATCAGCTACAAAAAGTGTGAAAGAAGCACTGACTGGGGAAAGTTCTGCAGCTGTTCAGCAAAATGCAATGCAACCTTCAGACATGACGTCCAGTAATCTACAGGAAGGTATAAGACAAATGCATACAGACCTGGTTGAAATAAACAAAACACCAATGGAGTACAGCAACACAAACAACAAAAGGCTGGAAAAAATGGAAGAAGTTTTAAACAGATACTCACATGAGATGATAAAGCTGCAAAAATCTGAGGATGAAATAAAGAAAAGGTTGGCTGAATATGACACTGCTCAGGAAGAGATGTTTCAAAAAATCATAGAATTAGAGGGCAGAGCACATAGGGAAAACCTGAGATTTTCAGCTATACCAGAGAAGCTGGAAGGAACAGACTACATTCATTTTATGAAAGCATAAATAAGCCACTAGACTGGTATTCCACAGCAGTTGTCGTTAGTTGAAAGGGCAGACAGTGTACATGCACCACACCTGGCTATAAGAAAGCAACCTAGACCTTTAATAGTAAAGATGCAATCCTACCAGCAGGAGTTGATTCTGACAAAACTGTGGCAAAGTTGAGGACAAAGTACTAAAAGTGCAAGACAGCAGAGTGTTTGTGGAGAATGATTATTCATTGTACACCAAACAGAAGAGGAGCAAATTTATTCCACTATTCAGGGAATGTCAAGAAGCAGGTGTGAGATTCAAACTGTTGTACCCAGCTGTCTTCAAGGTATACTTCCCTGAAGGGACAAAAATAATTTTTGATGAAGGGGTCCTATATTAAAAGACCAAAGAGGTGTTTCAGCGAACACCTCTTGGTTGACATGTAATGAGCAAATGCACTAAAGCGCGAATGCTCTTTCCCTGGGAAAGAAATCGCTTAGCCATCCCCATGTGTTTGCCCCTTTCCTCACTGTAGTGCAATCTCAGAGTTGGTATATTTAGTTAGGGGGTGTGTGGGGGGCACAGCCCCCCATGTCATTAAGTTTTAAAGTGTGTGTGTTTGTGCTAGCAGTTTCTTTCCCAGGGAAAGAAACCGCTGTTTGGAGCGTTCGTGCTTTAGTGCATTCGCTCATTACGTGTCGACCAAGAGGAGTTTGCTGAAACACCTCTTCAGTCTTTTAATATAGACCCTGATAAAGTACTTGCTAAGGAGGAAATATAAAAGTTTGTCCAACAAAAAGTAAGTGGTGAAACAGGAGATTCTGCTTCTTGTTCTTCTAGTACTAAAAGCCACACATGGACTGTACCTGTAAAACCTTTTCAAATTTTTCAACGGAAAATGTTGGAGAGAAGGAAGGGAGCGTGAAAGTTGACTAAAATAATCGAGAGTATGTTGGAAATAAAGCAGAGAAAGAATTTTGGAGATGAACAGTAAACCAGTGACTTAATATGGGATTACAATCTAACAATTAAATTTGCAAACTGTGACAGAAAAAGAAAATCTGGAAATAATGGACGTTTTCAGAGTTCGTTAAACTTGGGGGTACTCTAAAGCATATGCCCTACTTCATATCATTAATGTTCAGAAAAGTGCTTTGGGTAGGGCAAGAAGAAGGAGAAAGTTAACTCAAAGTATTTTTTTTCTTAAATAGTACTGTGTTTGTGGCATGTGGTTTTCTTTACATGCTATAAAGGATTTTTTTTAAGTGTAATGGGGATGGTAAACATGTGCTGCTGTTCTTTTTTTCCATTTTCTTTCTCTCTCTCTCTCTCTCTTCTTGTTCACTTTTCAGAAATGTAGGCACTACAATGTATAAAAAATCCTGGTTAAAAAGCATAAGAGAGATTAATGTGCTTTTTCTCATTCCTGCATGAGGAAATGACTTGATTAAAGACCTTAGATTGATTTATTAGCAAGTTTTAAGACAGAGCAAGTAGATGAAAAAGAACATTGGATATTATGAGGCTTTTTTCTAGCAAATACATGTAAGCTCAGTAACAACTCTGCAGCTGGTCTTCATGTTTCCATGGAAAAAATCCGATAAAGAGAAAGTAGCTGCCTGGTTCTCATCTCCATGGAGATAATCTGATAAACAGAATCTGGTTACAGTCTGGTGGAGAGTGACTGGCTGAGAAAAAAAGAGAAACTGGCCAAGAGATAAGGAAAGCATCCAGAGGTTTCCCAAAGTAGATCATGTTCTCTGAAAGCATTCAGGGGCTTTCCCAGGGTAGCTAATGTTCTCTGAAAACATTCAGGGGTTTTCCCAGCTGGGAAAGCTATAAAGATAAGATAAAACCAATCAGCACTTAGTAGAGGCCAGGCTGCACCATAACCTTTTTTTTAGTTTAACTCAAGTATGCGAGTCTGGCTGTCAGTTTGGGACTTCTGTTCCTATTAGGAGGGTAAAACTTCAATATTTGAAGGTGTACATAGTTGCATGTGTTAATATTACATTAATAGGCACTAGGAGGTATTGGAAGTATGTTTGTTTTTTGTTTGAGGGCTTTCAATAAAACAAAGTTTTATAAGATGTGACAGACTCAAATGCATATGACAAGAAACAACTACATAAAAGTTCAACCTGCCAAACAGTGTATGCATGCAACACAACAGCTGAAACTAGACATTTAACAAAAAAAGGATAACTTTTAACACAATGATGCTTTCTTTAGTACTGGTCTTTAAATGCAAATGGCCTCACAGACAGATACAAGCAAGAAAGAGTAGTGAACTATATTAAAACATGTAGAGTGCAAAGAGCTATGTTACAGGAAACACATGTAGAACAGACCATGTGAATTTAATAAAGAAAGGTTTTCAGGATGATTATTCAGCAGAATACCTGGGAGAAAAAAGGAGTACTTATATTAATTGGAAGAGGAGCTCCAACAGAGAAAGAAGATAAAAAAGATAATAATCACAGATTTGTAGTGCTAATGGGCTACTGGTAAGGGAGGATAATTACACTGGCATGTATTTACATTCCACCTAAAACTGTTGTAATGGATCTTAAGAAAATACTGGGACAAATCATCAGTTTTCTGCAAGGAATATTACTTATAGGTGGGGAGTGGAACTTGATTTGCAGTGAGGATATGTCTGGGAGCACAGAAGGGAAAATATAACAAAGGAGGGTAGATTTTTGAAGAAATTTATGAAAATAATTGGCATGGAATATGTGAATTCAGTAATAGGAGTTCAGAGTGAATTTACTTATTCCCCAAGATATAAAACCTGGGCTAGGCTACACAGAATTTACATTTCACAGAAACGTGCATTTAATTGCAGGTCTTGGTATGTACCCAATAACTATTTCAGATCATGTGTCAATAATAACTAAAATAAAAACACAGGATAATGAAATAAAAATGAGACACTGGCACTTACCCACCTACCTGTTGAAAAGATAAGAGTTTAAGGAATGGGTAGTGGAGATTATACAGGAGCTGTTAAGACAGGATAGAATTTTTTTCTGAAAATATATAGTTAGGGAGTGGGGTAAAATTAGGGTGGAGTTTAAAAATAGGATGGAAATAAAAGAAAGGGAGCTATAGTTAAGTAACAAGAATTATTTACAGTGACTGAAAATGTGAAAGTACTGCAGAGCAGGCGGAATCTCACAGAAAAAGAACAGGATAAACTGCAGAATGCTACGCAGAAAATAAGAGACTACCTTGATAATATGCCCAACCATAGAAAGATTATAAGCAACTGTTTTTTGATAACACTAGAGTACAAAAATGTTTAGCACAATGACACAGGGAACAGAAACTAGAAATGGCTGTCACCAAACTTAAGGCACCTATAACAAAGAAGGTAACAAGAGACCTGTAGAGGTATTAGAAATATTTCAGAAATTCTATGAGAGTCTCTACCAAGCAGAGAAATATGAAAATCAAGAAAGATACAAATGGAACTATTTATGGAAGAATTACATATGCCAAGGTTAGAGGCAGATGAGGTTAAATTATGAGATGAAATAAAAATTATGATGTATAACCAATATACAGGAAAGTCCCAAGGAATAGATGTTACTCTTGTGGAAGTTTGGAATCTAACAGGAAAAAAATGCTAAAGATCTGGAAGGTTTTATTTAACAACAGCTTAAAAGGAGGAGAAGTACCACCGTCCTGGAAGAAAGCAGTGGTAGCTGTAATACCAAAAGAGGGTAAATATCCATCAGATCCAGCTTCATACAGGCCCATTTCAATACTAAACCATGACTGTAAAGTGTTCATGTCTATAATGGCTAAAAGAATGGCAAAAGTAATGTCAAAACTGACAGATATGGATCAATGTGGTTTTTGTGGAGGGGAGGCAAACATTTGACAACATAACAGAACATTAATAATCCAGAGGGAAGCAAAATGTAAGAAAATACCATTGTTGTTGGTGGGTCTTGATGCAGAGAAAGCATTTGAAAGAGTAAAATGGGACTTTATGAGCAGGGCAATGGAAGCATTTGTATTTCCTGAAAAATTATAAAGTTGATTAGGAGAATATATGAAGGATCGGAGGTGAAAATTAAAAGTGGGCAGTGTCCTCTCTGATAATTTCTGCTTGAGCAGAGCAACAAAGCAGGGGTGTCTTCTTTTCCCTTTATTATTTGCATTATGTTTAGAACCATTGGCAAAGCAAATAAGGGACTCGAATTCAGGGATATAATTGGTATGGTAGACAAGAAAAGCTGGCTAGATTCGTAAATATTATTTGTACCTGACAAAACCAGAAAAAGACATTACAGTGTTGTGGAACATTTTGAGACAGTTTCAGATCTTTTTTTCAGGATACAACATTAATGAAGCTAAAACAAAGGCAATAGCAGTAAATTATGTAGCCACACATGAACTCAATCAGGAATATCCATATTTATGGGACATGATAAAATGAAATATTTAGGCGTATGGATTAAAAAAGATTTTAGTGCGGCAGCTAAGGATATGTGGGAAGAGACTAAACAAAAGATAATACAGACACTGAAAAAAATGAAAGCTTTGTTATATGGATATGGATAGTAAGATACAAGCAGTCAAAACGTTTTTAGTCCCTTTAGTCAAACACAAGTCAGGCATATTTTTATCAACCAGATGAGAAGTTGTGGGTAGCAATTAATAAAGAGCTAAAGGACTTTATCTGGGGGGAAGACGGCAAGAGTCAAGTGGGATAAGCTGATTCTTCCAGTAGAACAGGGTGGATTGGGATTACCCAATTTGAAGGGGTATTTCAGAGCTACACAGTCAAGACTCCTATACACAGCACAAGCAGAAAAATATAATTCACAGTGGAAAGGGATGATGATGAAACATGGGGGAAGCTCAAGAAACAAGGACAGACTGGGATTTTGGATGCAGGCCTTTAAGGAGAATTACAATCATGCAGAACATTATATCTATAAAGTATTAGAAAGTATTCTAAGAACTAAACCAAGAGGGGAATGAAGAAAGGAGATTCTGCTGATAGGAATGACTGCAATTAGGGATTTAGGCAATAGGGGGATGGAATTTATTAGAGAAAACTGGCAAAGGAACCAAGGTATTGGGAGCAAATAACTAGGGAGGGAAAGATGACAGAATGGGAAGATGCCAATAATTTACTTGGACTGCAGGTTGGAGACTGATATCAATCCCTGATAGGGAAGGTAGAGTACAGGCAAAGAGAAGAAACGGGGGGGTCCTAAATGAAAGACCAACACTGGTATAGTTTTTAAAGAATCTTGAACGGAAGCTGACAATAACAAAAGAATAAGTAGAGCACATAAATATTGTACGATAACTATAAGACTCAACCAGAGGAAGTTAGAAAGGATTGGGAAGAGAGATTGGATAAGCAATTCACAAACAAACAATGGGAGGATATACTGTATGTGCATCTCCCAAATATGCAACAAAATCTAGATTTAGGATTTTTGCTTGGAAATGTTTACAAAGCTATTTTTATATCCCACGTAGACTCCAGAGAATGTTTCATCAGGTAGACAGCAAATGTTGGAGATGTGAAGGGGAAGAAAGAGGTAACTGGGAACATATTTTCAGGTAGTGCGGTGAGTTTGTGGACTTTAAGGATTCCCTGTGAGATGCACTGTCGGAGATGATGAGTGGGCAGATTGGTCTGACATGGGAAATGATTTTTCTAAGCTACGATACAGAATCGGAACCACCTAGACATGGTAAGGCCTTGCTGTGTCTAATAATGATGGCTGCCAAAAAAACACTTACTAGAAAATGGAAATCAAAGTCTAAACCAATTATACCAGAAGCAGTGAATAAAGTAACAGAGAGGAAATAACTGGAACAGAGATCTTTTGAAAAGGGTAGGAGGAAACTACATAGGAAAAACTGGGAAATGTGGGAACAATACATACAAGGGAGGAATGAGGCCTAAAAGGCAGCAGGACATTAAATGAGCTATGTAATATTTGAGTCAGAAAAATTGGGTAGATTATAAGTGATGTATAACGTTTGCAACCGTGAGTATGTCAGTATGGCTTGTGATGTAAAATGCTTGTGACTAGAATTGTGTTGGTGTGGTTTGTTTTCATTTATATAACCATATAACTGCCTATGTAGTAAGTGATGGTTTAATGAAGATGTTTCTTGTTTAAAAAAGCATGGCAGCACAGTAGGTAGCAGCGACTGGAGGAGCTTGTTTAAACTTTTAAGTTCTGCCAAGCCCAAGAAGCAAATACTTCTGCAGTGCAGCAGAGCAAACTCCGATGAGAAAATCTACATTCTCGCTTGCTGTATCCAGATCACTTTCTGATGAAGACTTGCCTTTGTCGAAAACATATAGATTGGTTTGGCGTTATTGGTGTTTTGTGATTTTCAATAAAAGATCCTTTTAAGAAGGAATCCTGGTTTCCGACCTCTATTTGGACACTCCTTGCAAGTCTTTATTTTTGGTTTTTGTTTAAAAAAGGCAGGAATTGAATAATTT
Source organism: Protopterus annectens (assembly GCF_019279795.1). Lineage (NCBI taxonomy): Eukaryota > Metazoa > Chordata > Ceratodontiformes > Protopteridae > Protopterus > Protopterus annectens. Next base: position 407,060,068 of record NC_056742.1, on the reverse strand, counting down.
ATGTAATATTGCTTAGGTTATATGACAGATAGCAATATATGTGACGTATAACGTTTAATATAGTTTGATTACTTTTACATGAATGTAAATTTGCCTATGTTACAAGTGATAATTCAATAAAGGTATTTGAAAAAAAAGCCATGACCTACAGTAGTCAAGATGCAGTTATATCAGCAGTAGCTTCTTCTGACAAAACTGTGGCATAATCGTAAAGTATCAATGATTACTCACTGTACACTAGGCAGAAGAGAAGCATGTTTATTCCTGCAATCAGAGGATATTGACAGTCACGTGTGACATTCAATTTGCTATATCCAAGCTGTCTTCAGAATATTGTTTTCAGAAGGACCAAAAAATTTTTTGTATGTCAGACAAAGACGAATTAAAAAAAAAAAGTTTACCGAGCGAAATGTGAGCCAGCAAGCTGAAGGGGATTCTGCTTCTCATTCTTCTGACAATGGCACAGCCCAAAGACTAAATCTGACAGAAAAATGTCTGAGCAACAAAATATGCTAAAATGTACCCATGTCACTGTGTAAATATGTGAATTTAATAAAGGTGTTTAAAAAATAAAAAGTATCCCTTCAATCCAGGTAATCCTGAGCCACCTTATAGTAGGCATACAATTTTAGATTTCATCCACACATTCTTTCAAGGGAGAAAGAGCCACCATCTTAGGTAAAACAAGAAGTAAACTACACATCAGCAGCAACATTACACAGTTACGCATGATTACACAGTTACCCATGATTACACAGTTACCCATGACTCTCTTTTTAATGTTTTCTCAGAGTGAAAACATACATGTTGCACAACACTGTAACGAGGATGGAGTTCAGAGGAATTCCACACTGCGCATAGCGACCCAAAGAGGATTTTAATACAGATAATACTTTGCTTGCTCTCAGAATGTTTTAACAAGCAAATCACTTCAGGGTTACATAAGTCAGAGCAAAATCAGAATGTAGGAACTCAACCAAACTTTGTGAACCAATGCCAACAAGAGGTCAAGGAAGACCAAGAGAGACCACATCACCCATGATCCCTACTCTCACCACTGGCAGAGATCATTATCTGTCATAAAAGGTGCAGTCTTGATACATAAAGAGTTCCTGAAACAATAGTGATAAGAAGCAAGGCAGTTATAAGCAAAAGGAAATTATTAAAGCTGTACATAAACCATATTCTCAGTAAAGTACAGTTGTATACACTTACCATAAATGTAGATGTTAGAGTGTATTCATTGTTGCAGTCATAACACTTGGGTTATCTGCCTGGAGGTAGGCCTCAATCAGCCCAAATACCAAAGACTAAGTATTTCTGCATCAGATGCTGTTGCTCCAGGACTGACATCAGGTCGCCAGGGGTATAAAAACAGGCAGCCGACGCCATTACATCAGTTTTTCTTGCCCCAAATGTCAGGAGCCCCTCAAACAGGGAGCTAGGTTATGGTGGAGAACACACCACCAGTAAAAAGTAAATACCAATACCAATATCCCAAAAGGGGTTAGTAATAGCCATAGATAGGAGAGAGAGATAGAAAGAGAAAACCAGGGGGCTAGAGGGAGGAAAACCAGGACTGCAACAGTGAATACACTCGAAAATCTACATTTATGATTAGTGTACACAATTGTACTATGTTCTTCGTGTTTCACTGTTGCAGTCATCACACTTGGGTGGATTCCCAAAGCTGAAGAAAGGTGGAGGCATTCAAGAAGTGTTAGGGCTGGCTAGTATGCCTTGCAGGACTGCTGTAGCAAATCCTGCCCTGGATTTGGAAAAGATAGGCAGGTGGTAATGCTTGGTGAAGGTGTGTACAGAGCTCCAGGTAACAGCCTCTAGGATATCCCTGGTAGGGACTCCCGTGAGAAATGCTGTAGAGGTAGATGTTGCCTAGTGGAATGTGTTCTGACCCCGAGGGGCTGGTTTCCCATGGTGCTTGTAGCAGAAATGGATGCAGTGTGTTATCCATTTGGAAATGGTTTGTTTTGAAATGGCCTTGCCCCCTGCCCCTGTTGCAAAGCTGACTAGTAACTGATCAGATTTTCTGAAGGGCTTAGTCCTATCAAGGTATAATCTGAGCTGTCTGTGCACGTCCTAGGAGGGCAGGATCCTTTCCCCTTTATTTTGAGGATTAGGGAAGAAGGTTGGCAAATGGATGGATTGATTGAGAGCCACACTGGACACCACTTTGGGCATAAAGGAAGGGTTAGTCCTGAGGGAAACCCTGTCAGCATGGAATGAAGGGTTCCACATCCATGGTTGCTTGTAGCTCAGACACTCTTCTAGCTGAAGTGATGGCTAGAAGCAAGGCTGTTTTCCGAGAGAGGAATTTTAACTCTGCTGATGCAGCAGGTTTAAAGGGGGGGGCATGAGCTTTTCCAGTACAAAGTTAAGGTCCCAAGCAGGGGTGGGTGCTCTCCTTGGTGGCCTTAAGTTGTTTGCCCCTCTCAGGAACTGTTTGATAAGAGCGTGCGAGAAGAGAGGTGGCTCAGTGTTGTAATGAGCAAAAATGGCTGAGGCATGTATCTTAATGGAGGAGAAGGACGGGCCTTTGTGGAGTAGATCTGCTAGGTAATCCAGGATAAGAGGCAGAGAGGGCAGTGTTGTGTCCTCTCCTTTAGATTGAATCCATGAGCAGAACCTTTTCCACTTATCAGCATAGGATTTTCTTGTACTGGGTCTTCTGGCTTCAAGAATAACGTCCAGCACCTGTCTGCTTAAGGTTGCTGGGGGAGAATTCAAGGAATAAACCAGGCTGCAAGATTTAGGGTTTGCAGTTGTGGATGCAGAATCTGTCCCTCCTGCTGACAGAGGAGGGTTGGATTCTAGTGTAGGTGCCAGGGTGGCACCAATGTCAGGCTGTGCAGGAGTGGGTTCCAGTGCTGGCATGGCCAGTCAGGGGCAATCAGAACTGTCCTTGGTCTGTCCTGCTATATCTTGAGTAATACTCTTGAAAGGAGGGGCAGAAGGGGAAAGGCATAGATTGAGAGATTTTACCCACTGAAAAGATAGGGCATCTACATTCCAGGCCCTGCTGTGATGATTCCTGGTGCAGAATTTGCTGAGCTGTTGGTTGCAGGGGGAGGCAAAGAGATCCACCTCTGGGGTCCCCCAGTTCTGAATCAGAACGTTGAAGGTGCTGTGCTCCAATTGCCACTCATGTGGGTCTAGGAGATTTCTGCTTAAGTCGTCTGCCAGTAAGTTTTGTTTGCCTGGCAGGAACTGAGCTTGCAGATGGACTTGAATGTCCAAGGCCATGTTCCACATAGCCATGCCTAGCCTGCAGAGTGGGTAGGAATGGGTTCTCCCCTGCTTGTTGATGTACCAAATAACTGTGGTATTGTCTGTTTTTATTAGCAGTTGTCCTGGAAAGATTAGGGATCTGAAAGCTGTCAGGGCATTCTGTACAGCTAGCATCTCTTTTTGGTTGATGTGCAGATGAATTTGACTTGGGCTCCGGTGACCCTGAATACATTTTCCATCCATGTGTGCCCCCCAGGCATAGTCTGATGCATCTGTGGTTAGGGTCTGGGTGGCTTGGGGTTGAGTAAATGGCAGTCCCTTGTTGTGGTTGCATGCTTCTGCCCACCAGAGGAACTCTGCCCTTAGACAGGGTATGATAGGAATGACTGTTTCCAGGTCCTGAGAATGTTGGCACCAAATACTTTTTAAGTACCATTGGAGTTTCCTCATATGCAGTCTTGCATATGGAATTAGCAGAATGCATGAGGCCATGAACCCTAGGGCTTGCAGTATTTTTCTTGCAGATAGCTGGGTTCTGATGGCCATTTGTTTGAAGTAGTCTGTCAGATAGACTTGTTTTTCTGAGGTGAGGAATGCCATCTGGGAAGTTGTGTCCAAGTTTGCTCCCAGGAATACAATCTTTTGACTGGGTACCAGTTTTGATTTCTTTTCGTTGATGGTGTACCCCAAGGAGGTGAGAAGGTTATTCACAAATGTCAGGTGCTGCAGCAGCAATTCCTGACTGTTCGACTGAAATCAGGCAGTCGTCCAAGTATGGGTAAATTTGGATATTTCTCTGCCTGCAGTATGCAATGGTTGGAGCCAGGCATTTTGTGAATACTCTAGGCGCAGTAGATAAGCCAAAGGGAAGTGCAGAGAACTGACAATGCATAGACCCTACCCTGAAACGTAGATACTTCCTGCATGATTCCCTTATGGGGATATGCAGATAGGTTTTCTTTAAGTCTAGGGTGACTAACCAGGCATCCTTGGCTAGCATAGGAAGAAGCTGTTGCAGGGTAAGCATTTTGAATTTTGGTACCACCAGGAAGGTGTTGACAATGGAAAGATCCAGGATTGGGTGCCAAGAGCCCTCTTTCCTGGGTACCAGGAAGAGTCTGGAGTAGAACCCTTGAGCCCTCTGTTCTACTGGAACCGGCTGAATAGCTCTGATATTGAGTAGGGAAAGTACTTGGTTTTGAGCCTCTGCCCACTGGTTTGGAGGAAGGTCTGGAAACCCGCTTGGGGTTGGCAGTGAATGGAAGTAACATTTGTACCCCTGGGAGACAATGTTGAGGACCCACTGGTCCTGAGTGATGGACATCTAGTTTTTTGCATGAAGAGCAAGTTTTCCTCCTAGGGGCACAAGCAATTGGGCAGGGCTGGGGAGTGGAGTAATTAAGTCATTGTGAGCTTTTTCCATAAGGAGATGGCTTACCACTCCCTGCTTTAAGGGTGGGGGCACTCCATTGCTTAGATCTCTGCATACCCTGAGACGGCAGTCTGGGTGGTCTGTTTCCCCTGGGTCTGGTTTGAGAAGGCCTGGAGGGGGCTGGAAAGGACCAGTGTTTGGAAGGGCTATACCTACTGAATCTAGGGGGTTGCACTTGTAATAATTCTTTAATAGTCTGCATAGACTTAGCTTTTTCTTCCATCTTTTTAAGAACCTCTTCTGCTTTGGTGCCAAACAACAGTCCTTATTCAAAAGAGCATCTAGTAACTTTGATTTGACATAGTCTGGCAAGGTCTGCTCCTTCAGCCAAGCATGCCTTCTCAGTACAGAGCCAGTGACAGCTGCCCCGCAAGATGCTTCTAAGGTGTCAAAAGCCACGCTGCAAAGTATGCTTGCTGATGTGGCTTGCAGAGTGCATAAGCTCCTGCAATTCTTTATTTTCTGCACAGTCTGAAAATGTTGCCACTTTTTGTTTAATAAGTTCCATAATATGTTGCTGGTACTTCAGCATGTGAAACTGACAATTCAATGCCCTAATAGCAAGAGTTGCAGAGGTATATACCTTTTTACCTCATCTGTCAAAAGCTCTGGAATCCCTGTCCGAAGGAGTGGGATTCTTGGCTTTAGTAGCCTTGATACCTTTAGCCCCCTGGGAAATTATCTCTGGGTCAACAGTAGTATTCTTGAAAAGAAATTTTTGAGCGTCAGGTACTCTCTAGTACCTGCCTGGTTTCCTAGGGGCAGGAGGTAAAATGTCAGGAGTAAGACTGGATTCCATAAAAACATCATCCACAACATCCAGGACATCTGTGTTGAGACAAATCTAGAAATTCTCAGAGTCTCTTTTTGGACTGAGGATAGTCTTGACATTCCCAGTGGAAATGTTCTTGCAAGGTTTCACCAAAAGAAAAATCCTCTGGAGGGTAGGCAGAGGGAATGGATTCCTCTGCATCTGAATCCTCATAAGCAGATAAGGGCATGTCTTCATAATGAGCAATTTCAGAGTCATTAGCAGAGCGACTTCCCTATTCAGCATAATAAGGTCTTCAGCCATTCTAAGCATTTGTTTTTGTGGCCTGGGAGCAGATGCATGCACTTTGGTCATCGGTTTTCTAGGCATAGTGCGTACTCTGGGCTTAAGAAACTCAGTAGTTCTGGTTAAAAAAGTCGTTGGTTTGAGTCGAACATTAGTTGAACGAATAACTGCCTCAGAAGCCGGTGCCTGCTCAGCGGCTCCAAACCCATCCAAGGTAGAGACATCTGCAAGTTCCATAGTCGAATAAGAGTCTCACAGCACACCGGACTCCGAATGGGTCTCAGTAGAGGCCTGCAAATCCACTGAAGCGGGCATCAGGGGCTGCGAAAGCGCTTCACTGAGTACCGGCGGACTGGCGACTAGCTTAACGGAAGCATCATCGGCAGTTTTGGACCTATGCGGTCTTTCTTTATCTTTACATTTTTCGGATGGCTTACCGAAGTCATTTCAGAATACGGAAATAGAGAGCGAAAGAATTTAGCGACAAAGAGCCTGACGACGAATGGTTTGGGCATTAAATAAAGCACAAAACTGACAGTGAGAGACGTTGTGGTCTGGGCCTAAAAAGGTGACACAGTAAGAATGAAAATCTCTGTGAGGTATTTGCTTTCCACAGGCAAGACAACTGTTAACTTTTTCTGACATCGGTTAGAGCAAGGAAAAAGGATCCCCAACAGGGTACTTAGCTTTAGAAGACTTCAGGATTATTAAATTCGTAAATGAAAATTTAGGTAGCAGCCGACCGGCACTTGCGAACTGCTTCTGGCTCCTCGGCAAGAAAGACTGATGTAATGACGTCGGCTGCCTGTTTTTATACCCCTAACGACATGACGTCAGTCCTGGAGTGACAGCATCCGATGCAAATACTAAGTCTCTGGTATTCAGGCTGAATGAGGGCTACCTGCAAGCAGATAACCCAAGTGTGACGACTGCAAAAGTGAAACACGAAGAACATCTGTATCAAACAGAATTTTGAAGGTGAAAAGACTTCTGGATAAAGCAAATCCACATGTGCCATTCCAAAGATGGCTTCTTAAAGTAAGACACAACTAATGCCATTTTAAAAAGGGTGGAAATAACTCTTGTCCTAAGTAAAAAACATAATATTTAGCAAATCATCAATCCAAGGACATCCAAGCAGCAGAGGATTAGATCAGGTACATGTCTGGTTGTCAACTTCAGACTTAATAGGTTCATAGGTAGGTACTAGGCTATTGGCCCTAGGGCCTATATAAGCCTAGCCAAAAATGTACCCTGACTTTCACCACCCAAGAAAATTATTTTCCTGTTCCCCTGTCGAGCAGAGCCTCCGAAGTGATCCCTGTGGTGAATTTCCTATTTCCCATCCAATCATCAAGATTTTTCTTGAAGAGTGCTAATGAGGAGCTTTATTTGATATAGACAGGTAGTTTGTTCCAGAGTATGGGAAGTCTCTGGGACAAGAATCTATCCCTCCAGCATGTTCTGTTTACTGTGGTGACAAGGTTTAGGTCCCTAGAGTGTGCAGCTCGTAGGGATTGAGATTTCTTTAAGTGGAGCATGTCCAACAGCTCTAGGTTTGACACAGCTTTGTATGTTAGGCAGAGATCGCCTCTGAGTAGGCGATATGCGATGGAGTAAAGCTGGAGGTTTTTGAGACTGTCTGCATAGGGCATCTGTTTGAGGCCAGTAATCCTCTTTGTGAGGTGTTTCTGCGGCCTTTCCAGTTGTTGTAGACGTCTTGTGAGGCACATACCAAAAGGGGCATTGTACTCTATAATGGGTCTAATGAGTGACGAGTAGAGGGAAACAATTACCTGCTGTTTCCTGGATGAGAAACTTTTTGTGATGAGGTGTGCCACGTAGAAGGATTTCCTGACTACTGTGGCGATGTGATTATCAAAGCAGAGACTACTGTCCACCTCTGTCCCAAGGTCTCTTTTCTCACTTTTGGTGTTAAGTAGACTACCGCCTATGTGGTAGTTCATGGGTACAGTGTTTTTATCAAAAGGGATGACAAGGCACTTTTTGGCATTGAGCTTGAGGCCATGGCTTTGACACCATGTCATCAGCCTCCACCCAGCCAATCAGCCTACTTGTTTCCCCTATCCCTGATGGCAAAGATCAGTCAGGAGGAGCCATCACTTAGGAAACTATTGAGGTGGCTTGTAACTGTTAGGCCCTTTTGTAGGATGTCCACATCGTTAGGAGTTTCGATTATGACTCCTAGTTTGCTGTCATCTGCAAACTTCATTAGTCAAAGACCACCTGTGTTAGCCTGTACTTCAGAGAAGTAGATACCAAACAGGAGAGGACCTAGGACTGAACCCCATGGTACTCCACTTGTCACTGGTCTGAAGTCGGATTTGGAGTCTGCTACTATCACAATGTGGGTTCTGTCAGTGAGCCAGTTGGCAACCCATTGTCTGACATAGGGATTTATACCTAGTTTAGTGAGTTTATCTATAATTTCAGACTGGGGAATGGTGTCGAAAACCTTGGCAAGATCTAGAAAGGCTGTGTGAACCACCTTACCCTCATCTACAGCTTTGGTGACTGCTTCAAAGAAGTCCATCAGGTTTAGGAGACATGATCTGCCTTCTACAAACCCGAACTGGGTGGGGTCCAGAGTTTGGAGATTACAATGTCTTTCTTTATAAGTTCCATGATAATACATTCCATGGCCTTGCAGTCCAGGCTCATAAGGCTAATGGGGCAGTAGTTCCCGGGGTCTGTGGTGGACCCCCTTTGTGGAGTGGGATAACCGTAACTGTGCGCCATTCAGTGGGCACAAAGCCTGAGACTATCATATCCAATACAACTAAACTTTCCCAGCAGAACTCAAGTGCCACACATCTGAGGATTCTGCATCAGCTTTTTAAAAGCTGCCTGCAATGACTCAGACCTAATGCAGCCAACCTTACTTGCACAAAACCTTGTAACCATGTCACATTCTGCATCAGAAAATCACTTTACAGTTCAAGAAACAGACTGGATGCACAACCTGACAGACTTCTGGTGCATCAGACTGACCTAACTGCACAACAGGATTTGTCTTCTTCATGATATTTTGGGCTGGATCAAAAACAAGAAGTTATGTGCTCACCATAACATTCGGTGTATGTAGTCCATCTCGCCTCACATTCTTACCCGTGGGTTTGGAGCCGAATGTCTGCTCTGACTCGGCCAGACTTTTTTAGCTCAAAGTCTTTCCATTGGCTGGGTAAGATGGTATCCCATGCTGCACTGCTCTCTATCCCCAGATCTAGTTTGCTGCAAGCACCAGCACTCATTCTCCATGCGTAACACCTAAGGAAAGGAGGAACAAACCAAGAATGAAGGGAGATCTGGAACCAGATCTAACCTCCAGATCCCCCAGGACGGGGGAAGGAGGGGGGGTAAGTAAGAATGTGAGCCGAGATGGACTACATACATCGAATGTTATGGTGAGTACATAACTCCTTGATGTTATGTAGTCCAATCTCACCTACATTCTTACCCATGGGACAGCGTCCCCAGCACCTAAATCCTGGGAGGCTCAGTAGAAAATACTCCTGAGCACTGTGGAACCAAAGGAAGACCTGCCCCTAGATACCACATCCAACTTGTAATGAGTAACAAAGGTGTGAGGAGATGCCCAGGTAGCCGCAGCGCAAATATCATCCATAGACAATCTGGCCTGAAAAGCTGTAGATGAAGATACAGACCGAGTAGAGTAAGCCTTCACCCAGAACGGTAAATCTTTACCCCCTGAGGAATAAATGAAAGAAATACAGCTGGAAATCCACCTGGACAACGTGACTTTGGAAACAGGAGATCCAGTTCTGTTTTCCGAAAATGAAACAACTGATCAGATTTTCTGAGGTCTTTCGTTCTGTGCAAATAAAAACGTTAACTGTCTGTGCACATCCAATTGATGAAATTTGAATTCGGCCTTGTTTGAGAACTGGGGAAAAAACACTGGCAACTCAATAGATTGGTTAAGGTTAAAGACTGATGCCACTTTGGGAAGAAAAGAGGGGTTCGGTCTAAGAGAAACCCTGTCCTTATGAAAAATCAAATAAGGGGGTTTGATTGATAAAGCTTGAAGCTCCGAAACGCATCTGGCTGACGTGATGGCTACTAAAAAGACAGTCTTCCAAGTTAAGAATTTTAAATTGCAAGTGGCTGCGGGCTCAAAGGGGGGTGAAGTAAGACCCTGTAGAACAAAGTTTAAGTCCCAAGGCATAACAGGTTCCGATACCGGAGGACAAAGTAACAAAGTACCCTTCAGGAAGGCCTTACAGAGTCTATGTGCCATGAGGCTAGCCTCGTCTGTGACATGAAAGGTAGAAATCGCTGCTGACTGGACTTTAATGGTTGCAGTCGCTGAACACTGGTTAAACAGCATAGACAAGAACTCCAATACAGACAAAATTGGAGCTGTGTAAGGGTCAATCTTTTTGGCATGCGCCCAGATTGAAAACCTCTTCCATTTCATGTAATAAATCTTCCTGGTCAAGGGCTTATGAGAGGAAGATAAAATATGAACCACCTCCGACGAAAAATGATGAAGCCTAACTAATGACGGAAGTGGAGTAGCCAGGCTGTCAACCAGAGGGTCCGAAGAGAGGGATGGAGCTGCCCTGACATGTGTGTCAGTAAGTCTGGTTGTGGGTCCAGAATCCAAGGAGCGTCCATGAGACAGGGATGGAGAAGGGGGAACCAAATTTGACGAGGCCAGTGTGGGGCAATCAGAAACATTCTGCTTCCCAAGGATTGCACTTTCTGAATAAATTGACAGCAAGGGGACCGGAGGGAAGACATAATAGACCAGAGGGCCAATCGTGGACTACAGTGTCCCTGGGCGACTCCCCCTGAGGGGGGATCAACGTGAAGTAGCTGCTGCATTTGGCATTGAGGGGGCTGGCAAAAAGGTCGCAGCAAGGCTGACCCCACCTGCGGAAGATCTGTTTCGCAACTTGACAGTTCAGGGACCACTCGTAAGGCATCAGAATAGCTCTGCGATCACACTGGACTTCCCCGGAATGTGCGTTGCCACCAGAAAACATTGGGAAGACACTGCCCACTGCCACACTCACATGGCCTCTCTGCAAATGGGATAAGACTTGGTTCCTCCCTGCTTGTTCAGATACCACACCACTGACATATTGTCTGAGTGGATTGCAATAGTCCCGAGGGGAAGAAAACTCTGAAGTGCTTGCAATGCTAGTAGCACAGCTCTCATTCTCCAGGACATTGATATGCAGATGCATCTCGTGCTCTTGCCACGTGCCTGACTGTCCTGCCTAGATAATGCCCCCCCCCACCACATCTGGGAGGCATCTGTGGTCACCGTGGCAACCGGGGGAGCAGGAACAAAGGGCTTTCCTGCATTCAGGTTGTCGGCACGAAACCACCAACTGAGATCTTGTTTGCACCTGTCTGTGAGTAGAATAGGGTGAGAAAGTGGAAGACGTTGAAGAGACCACTGGGCAAAGAGTAGCCACTGAAGGAGCCTCATATGTAACCTTGCCAGAGGGACTAACAATCATAGCAGCCATTGTCCCCAACAGTTGGAGGACCCATCTTGCCTTCACTCTTCTTTGTGAACTTGTTGTTGTAGGATTCTGATTCTTTCCTGTGGTAGAAACGCCCGCACGAGGACGGTGTCTAGTTCGGCGCCTATAAAGGTGACACGCTGCTAGGGCAACAAGGCAGATTTTTTCCAGTTCAATGTGATACCCAACTGTTGACAAAGGTTGACAGTAGCGTCCCTGGTCTGAAGTAGTATGCCTGGTGGTGGCAGTAAGGAGCCAGTCGTCCAGATACGGAAACACTTGGAAATCCTGATGTCTCAAGTGAGCAGTCACCACCGCCATGCATTTGGTAAACAACCTGGGGCTGTGGTGAGACCAAAGGGCAAGGCTCGAAACTGAAAATGACTGGCTCCCAGCCGGAAGCGTAGGTGACTTCTGGATGCCCTGTCCATCTTTATGTGGTAGTAAGCATCCTTGAGGTCGATGGAGCACATCCACACTTTTCCCAACAATGGGAGAATAAACTGCAATGTGACCATTCGGAACTTGGACTTTTGCACATGGGTGTTCAATTGACTGAGATCCAATATGGGTCTCAGGTCCCCTGTCCTTTTCGGCACCAAAAAGAATCTGGAGTAAGTCCCTAATCCGATCTGGTCTGAGGGGACATCTTGGATGGCTCCTTTTTCTAGCAGCTTTGTAACTTCTGAAGCTGCGTAATCCCTTTGACTGGGTGGAACATCCGGGATTTTCTTGATTGGAGGGGGATTTGACGAGAAGGGGATGACATATCCTCCGGAAATTATTAGTAGAACCCATTGATCCTGGGTGATGTCTTGTCAGGCCTCCGGGTATAATGAGATTCGACCCCCGACTGGCTCCGGAAACGCACAGTCTGGCCTCCCATCAGGAGCAGCAGTAGGGAGAACCACGAAAGGAATCGCGGTCTCCCGAGTTGCGGGGGCCTCCTCTGCCCCTAGGGCGGCGTCTCCCTGAATAACCACCCCCTCCCCTGGCTCTGGAGGGGGGCTCACCTTGTGCACCAGGAAAAAACCTCTGTGATTTCTTGAACCACATTTTGCCACCCCTCAGGGCCTTGGGATAAGGCCTAGAGGGAAGGGAAAAAATGGACTCCTACGGCAGACAGAGTTTTTCCCTCCTGCTCGCACCTGGTGAGAGTGTCTTTCACCTTGGTTCCGAACAAAAAGGAACCACAAAAAGGGGCGTCGGTGAATGAAGACTTGAAGGCCTCAGCGAAATGACAAAGGCACATCCAGGCCTGCCTCCTAAGAGCAACTCCTGAACTTGCTGCCCTACTCACTCCTTCGGCTGCATAGGAGATTAAAAATAAAAAAAAATGAAACCAATTGCCTAAACGATCCGACCAGCAAACAAAAAAAGGCAAAGGTAGAGAGAAAGAGGCTCGACTCCTTTGTAGCACGTACCACTCTTTTATTGGAACTCACAAAACTCCAAAACACATCAACGCTTTTCCAAAACACCCTGCGTTTGAATGACTTCTTCAGATGAACAACAGAATGCATATCTACAACACACCCATCCTTATATATCATTTAAATTAATTATCTGAAATTAATCAATAAAACAATTAGATGATTTAATTTAACAAATACTTCCACAGAATACCATACAGTATAGAAACCTTAACATATAAAAAGAAACACACTATAAAATCCATACAACCATCTTACTCATAACCTAGTCCTTAAAACCTACATTTTAATATATTTAATATTGTTATACAATAAATATAATAAATATACCTTTTTATAGTGCGTTTCTTTTTATATGTTAAGGTTTCTATACTGCATGGTATTCTGTGGAAGTATTTGTTAAATTAAATCATCTAATTGTTTTACTGATTAATTTCAGATAATTAATTTAAATGATATATAAGGTTGGGTGTGTTGTAGATATGCATTCTGTTGTTCACCTGAAGAAGTCATTCAAAACGAAAACGCAGGGTGGTTTGGAAAAGCGTTAATGTGTTTTGGAGTTTTGTGAGTTCCAATAAAAGAGTGTATCGATACAAGGAAAGTCGTCGCTCTTCTCTACCTTTGCCTTTTTTTGTTTGCATAGGAGATTAGCCTCATGGAGGAGCTTGCAGTGGAATTGAGTGTAGACATCTGAGCGTTGACCGTCTGGGCCACCGCCTCAGAAACATTACCCGTGAGAGCATCTCCAAGCTCCTTGAAGAGATCTCTCTGGAGCCGTGTAAAGTGTGATAAATAATTCAGTGACCGTAAGGTAAAGGTTGCTGAAGAAAAGGTACGCTTCCCGTACCGGTCCATGGTCCTAGACTCCTTGTTAGGGGGATGGGCGGTGGAAGAAGTCCCGGCTAATTCCTTCTGAGTGGCAGCTGCCACCACCATGGCATCCACAGGGACTCCCTTGGACAGAAATTCCTTATCAGGAGGAGCAGACAAAAAATTATTGGGTCTCCTGGGGACTGGTTCCACAGAGTCAGGGGTTTCCCACACCCTTCGACAAACCAAATCCAGAAGCTCGTCGAAGGGTGGAGATACTCAGGAGGTGGAGGGTTGAGCAACAAAGGCCTTCAGGAAGACAGACTCCTCCTCTTAGGGGGTTTGGATGGCCAGTCGCCTCTTTGTTTCAAAATCTCTAGGATGTCAGAGAAAGAAACATACTCAGAGGATGACTTACGGGACCCCTCCAATTCCTCGAGGTCGGTGTCTGATGTGAGAGACTCATCCTGGGAATCTCTGTGCTTCCTCTTGCACGTCTTCTTTCTGGGTGTCTTCTCAGGCAAAAACTCTAAGGGGCCCTCAGAAATGTAGGTACCACTCATGGGGGTACCCTGAGGCCTTGGGGCTCTGCTGTCTAGAGATAGATGGCAGAGACCTGCACCGGTGTAGTAGAGGACAGAATGACCGACCCACATGATGCCACTGACGACCTGGCCAGAGCGCTCCGCATGGCCTCGAAGGCTGGTCCCCCCCCCCCCCCAAGTCCGAAGAACGACCAGCCTCCGAAGCCACGACAGGAGTCAAACTTCCCCGCGCCGAAGCACTGAGAGAGAGACTAGGAGCTGAGAGGTGTCCCGAAGCCTCTCCCTCAGGTCCGACCGAAGAATCTTGAGTCCTGAACCCCATGGACGGCGCCGATGGGGTCGGAGCTGACGTCGGCACCGAAAAGCCAGGAGAGGCTGTCGGAACCGACCTAGGGACATCACATGGAGCCGAGCACTCCGGCTCTGAAAGCTGAGAAGTGCTTGGAGGAGGAAGTATCGAAGCAGGTTGAGGGACCGGCTCTGGAGCAGACTGGGTCGGAGCAGAGTACAATTTTGCCAGAACCGGTGACTGAAGCAGTCTCTGCACCACTCTATCGATATCCACATCCGATAAGGTCCTGGAAGATTTGGAGGATAAAGAAGGAGATCGAGACCTCCTCTCTGAAGGGGACCTGCGAGGAGGGGATACTGGCCTAATGCTAGTCGATCGGCTCCGAACAGGTCCCAAGAAGATTGGAGTCGAAGCAGGTTCCATAACAACTGACACTTCCTGCGGCCCCGAGGACAATGGAGCCGAGAATGTCGAAGCAAACTTTGCTATTTTCTCCGGTGGCTCTGAGGAGACTGATGGAGCCGGAGATCTTTTTGATTTAGAGGATTTAGCCTTAGAGCTGGAAGCACTCTCCAGACCCTCCTCGAAGGAGGGTTTCAGAAGTCCCTTCAAAATCAATTTATTCTTCCTTTCCTGAAGAACTCGCAGACTAAAGGCATGACAGAAGCTGCATGACTCCTGGAGATGAATCGCTCCCAGACAATACACACAGACAGAGTGTCCATCGGTAATGGACATTTTATAACTGCACCTAGAGCATTTCTTGAAGCCCAAAGGCTTATACTCTTTAGTATCTTTTGACATAGTTAATCAGCAACAATTAACCACTGAAAAAACAGACTAACGGTCAAACAGTCACAAGGTGGGAAAAACCTACAACAGACAGAAAACCAGAAGATCTCCAAGTTAAACGATCCTCAGACAGAAACACAAGTGAGGGAGGACTAATTCCTCTAATTTAAACGGCTTTAGTCCCGGGAAACTTTAAGCACACACGGAAAGCAAAGGGACAGACTAGGTCCTCTAACTGAAACGGGCCTAGCCAGTTGGAAACAGCTAGTGGGATACCACAGAATAAACAATAAAAAAACACAACTTTTCCACAATACAGACAACAACACACACAATAGCTATTAAAATAGCTTTTTTGCAAACTTCTCTGTGAAAGAAAAAAGGGTACTTAGCCACAGCCAAGAGCGAGACCACGTCCGAGCTACACGAGCGGCAAACGAGATCTGGGGATAGAGAGCAGTGCAACATGGGATACTATCTTAGCCCAGCCAATAGAAAGACTTTGAGCTAAAAAAGTTTGGCCGAGAAGGAGCCGACATTAGGCTCCGAACCCACGGGTAAGAATGTAGGCGAGATTGGACTACATAACATATAATGTTTATTTGACTTAATACATGAATACGTATAGAAATGCCGGAATGCTGTTTGAGGTGTAGGTGTCTGCCTGAGAACAAAAGCAGATCTGTGCACCTCACAGCATTCCAACCTTCATGGGGTCTTCACTTAGGAATCCCAGGGTTCATATGACAAGTTGAAAGTGAACATACCTAAAAGTAGGATAAAAAGATCAAATAAGTCAGTAATAACCTTATTACAAACAAATTCTCTCTGCTGTGGATCATCTGAACTGCAACCCTGAGGAGACTGCTACAGTACAAGTTAGCAGATTAATGCAAGATACCTATACAAACTGAGTTGCTCAAATCCCTGTATTTTTCCCCACTTTGCCACTGCTGCCTGCCAGTCATCAGCCTCCACCCAGCCAATCAGCCTACTTGGTTCCCCCATCCCTGACAGCAAAGATCAGCCAGGAGGGGCCATCATTTAGGAAGCTGTTGAGGTGGTTTGTAACTGTTATGCTCTAGCAAATGACCCTAGGTGGGGCATGTAATGGGAGTCAGCACTGAACTACCCCCTCAACTGTGCAACAAGATTACATAATCAAAAACTACTCCATCCACGCAAAGAAGGCATTGCATGGTTTTGTTTTCCTGGTCTTCATCAGGGAAATGGACTCCATGATGTGCCTCCAAGTTCCCATCACTCCATTTCCTCCATAGGATGGGCACACCCATCCTCTGCCAATGCTGTCAAGCTAAAATATGGGATTCCCGGGACATTTTCAGGGCTTTATCCTTCTACGCCCACAGGCAGACACATGCACAAGTCCTTGTATTGGTGCACTTTAATGTCAGTAAGCTTAACGAGAAGGAGAGGCAACCCCATGCAAAACTGAATAAGGTGGTGACTGGTCCAAGTAATGGGCTCCGCGACCACTCTAAGACTGAAGATCAGATCAAGTGAGTGTCCAATGTGGTGGACATCTATGGTAACTAAACTAATAAAGCCAAATCCCTCCATAATATGGAGGAATTTTGTAGTGAGTGCAGTGGATTATTTTATCCAAATGTTGAGGCCTGAGTAGTTAAAACAGTGATACTCTGAACTCTTACGGAAATATGTGCATCATACCGAGCAAATAATGATGAGGTGTTGAAGATCTGATCCAGTCTTAAAAACATTCAGAGGAAAAGGCAGCTGTTTAGAATTTCAGTCAGTCCTAATTAAAAATAAAAAAACACCCCTCACAACATCACCTCCACCAATATGGTTCTATCTCTGATAATGAACAACAAGTGCTAATGGGTATGGCGGCCACCAAATGAGGGCCAAAGTGTTTCTGCAAGGTGGAGGGGGGTTGGATGGGATTTGGGAGAACGGGAGGGAGGTGTTAGTTGTAATCACAGCTGCTCTAGGAGGAGGGGGGGGGTCAGGATCCCCCACGTCCTCCAGGTCTGACATGTTGCTCAATTTACCACTTTCTTTGTTGTCTGGGCCTTTCTTCCCTAAGCTATGTATCCCTTTCATGCTGAAACAGAAACAGTCATAACTTGGCAGGATACTTTCTATTATATCTACAAGTAGGAGGCAGGCAAAATTATTTTATGGATTTGATCAGTTTCCTTGTTTTTGTCAAGTTTTTCAAAAATATATCTGTTACTTGGTTCTACTGGGTCTCTGTGAACAATTCTGCACAAGTTGCTGTGACCTCTGGGGTTTCTGTGAACAATAATGCACAGGTTGCTGTGAGCTCTAGGGTCTCTGTGAACAACTCTGCACAGGTTGCTGTGAGCTCTGGGGTCTCTGTGAACAACTCTGCACAGGCTGCTGTGAACTCTGGGGTAGGAGGGGCAATGAATTCTGACAAACTACTACTTAATACAATGCAATTACTTTGGAATACATCCCTGTTACAGGGTTTGCTGGGGTTACAAAGTTGATTTTTATTTGAAACGAGACAGCTTTGTGGTTCAACCTCATCACTGAAAACTGCAACACAGCCTACAACAAACATCAGATGATATTCTTCTGTTAATATTGATGTTAGAAGGGAAGAAAGTGACAAAGATTTGGAAAATATTAACTGTTTTTAAAAGGGAGCATTGGGAAAAGCAGCACCTTGGAATAAAGCTGCGGTGCCTGCATTACAGACAAAGGGCAAAAAAAAACGTCCAGACCCAGCTTCACACAGATGCATTTCAATTCATGACTATAAAAAGTGTTAATGTTTATACCAGTCAAGAGAAGTTGATAAATATGGATCAGTGTGACTATCTGATGGGGAGGCAAACATTTGGCAACAGTAACCGAACAATGGTGATCCAGAGGGAAGCAGACTAGTTGGCTAGTATTTATTAGATGCTTTCTCTGCATTAAGTCAGCTGCATTTCCAAAGAAAATAACAGGGTTAATATGGAGGATCTATGAAAGGCTGAAGGCAAGAATTAAGGTGGGAAGGTTCCTCTATGACAAGCTGTGGAACCAGCCAAGGATGTTCTCTATCGCAACTGGTATTTGCTTTATATTTAGAGCTGTAGGCAAATAAAATAAGGGATTCACAAAGTGAAGGCTATAACTGGCATGGTAATCAAGAAAAGTTAACTATTTGTAAATGATATTATGTTGTGCTTCATCAAGAAAGGGATGTGTCAGTGTTTTTGGTGTTGTGCACCATTCTGAGACAATTTCAAGTCTTTCTGGGATTAAAATAGATGAAAATTAAACAAAGACTATTATATTCATAAAGCTGCAGAAAGTATTCTAAGAACTAAGCCAACATGGAAGTGGAGAAAGGAGATTTTTCCAATAGGTGGTGAACAGAAGTAGGGGTACAGAAAACTGGCAAGGGGTGGTGACAAAAAAAAAAAAAAAAACTGGCAAAGTAACCAATGTATTGGGAGCAAATAACTAGAAAGGGGAACATAATAGAGGAGGATGAAGCCAAAAAGTTTGGACAGCAAGTTAGAGACTGCCTTCCCTACCAGGGACTGACATCAGAATATAGTCAAAGAAAAAGGAATAAGGGAATCCTGAGTGAAGGACCAGCACTGGTAGAGTTTTTAGTTTATTCTAGAACATAAGCTGCTATTTAAAAAAGGGCTAATTAGTTGGCCATATAAAATACTGCATGATAACTATAAAAATCAAAGAAGATAAGAGAAGCCTGGGAAGACAGACTTGAAAAACAGTTTACAAGGGAATGATGGGAGGATACATGCATGGCTTCCAAGTATGCAAAAAAGTTATAAAGGTTTAAGATTTTTGCTTAGAAGTATCTGCATAGGTAATTTTATACTCCAAGCAGACATCACAGAATTTGCTGAAGGTGTGATAGGAAAGAAAGACGTAACCGGGAACATGTTTTTTGGGAGTGTAATGAAATGAGTTGTAAGACTTTAAAAATTCCCTACATAATTTCAAAAACATTGGGGGAGCAAATGGTTGTTATCTAAGGAAATTATTCTTTTGAGTTGGGACACTGGAACTGAAAGACACAGTAAGGCCATAAGTTTAATTAGACTGGCTGCAATAAAGGCAGTTACTACATAGGTTCATAGGTAAGTACTAGGCTATCGGCCCTGGGGGCCTATACAAGCCCAGCCAAAAAGGTACCCTGGCTTTTGCCACCCAAGAAAATTATTTTCTTGTGCCACCGTCGAGCAGAGCCACAGAGGTGATCCCTGGGGTGAATTTCCTATTTCCCATCCAATCAGCAAGATTTTTCTCGAAGAGTGCTAATGAGGAGCTTTGTTTGATATAGATAGGTAGTTTACTCCAGAGTATGGGCATTGGAGTTTAAGCCAACTTCATGCTTCTTAAGACAGAAGTGTTGAACTTCATGACACCCATGCAGATGGACAATACAGTTACGACTACTGAATCCTACACAATTGCACTTTATAAGCACTTACATGAGTGCATGGATCGTGCTATCCCAAACGGAACCAAGACAAAATGGGCAAAACTACAAAATGGAAATCAAAATCTAAACCAAATTTATTTGAAGCACTGAATATTGTAAAAGAAATAAAATAACTTTAGAAAAGAGAAGGAGCAAGTTACATAGAAACAAATGGCATTTGTGGGAACAATTCATGCAGAACAATGCTCAGAAGGAGCGAGGTTCAAGAGTAGACAAGAACTGAGGAAGTTTGAATGATAATTATTACAAAGAATAACAACGTACATGTAGAATGCATGTAAATGAAAAATGTCAATATGGTTTGGTTTCTTTTCTATTAATCCATGTGTGCCTATGTCTTGAGTGATAATTTAATAAAGATGTTTAAAAATAGATAAAAAAGGCTACAGCAGTAAACTATGCATCCACGCATAAACTGGTTCAACAATACCATACTTATGGGAACATAGAATTAAGTATTTAGGTTTGTGGATTAAAATAGATTCTGCTATTTCAGCTAAGGATACGTGGGAAAAAGCTAAAGATTATTCAAAAATCGAGAAACTAGAAGCTCATGATTATGAAGCAAATGGAATCTGGAAGGAGAGCAGGGAAACAGTCAAGTGCGATAAGTTATTTCTCCCTAAAGAACAAGGTAGCTTAGAATTTCCTGATATAAAGGAATACGTTAAAGCTACACAGTTAAGGCTCATATACAAAACCTAAGAAGGTTATAAATCAAACTGGAAATAATGATGATGATGATGATGATGATGAAATGGGGGGGTTGAGAGATAAAGACAAAACAGGATTTTGGATGCATGTCCTTAAGGAAAATAACAACCATTCAGAATAATGTCTTTATAAACAATACAAAATACTATACTTTATAAAGTAGAATTCTAAGAACTTAAGCCACTATGAGAATAGCGAAGATTTTACCAATAAGGTTATCTGGAAACAGGGTACAGAAAATAGGCAAGAAGGGCTGCAATTCTCTGAAGAAATTTAGTTGTTGTTGTGTCTTTCAGCTTTTCCCGGTTAGGGGTCGCCACAGCGGAACTCCAATCCGCTAATGATTGGCAGTAGATTTTTACGTGCCGAGTTGCCAGCTCTGACGCACAACCTTCAACGAATGTATGCCCATTCACGCACGTCTCCACACAGAAGACGCTCTAGCTGAGAATCGAACAGGACAACGTCGTACTGCGAGGAGACAATGCTACCGCAGCACCACCACCGCGAGTACTGAAGGAATTTAGTAATGGATCCAATATCCAAGGAGCAAATAACTCATTAGGGAAAGGTCATATAATGGGATAAAGCTAATGAGAAGTTTGGATGGCAGGTTAGAGACCGCCTTCCCATCAGAGACTGAAGCTACTGTTAAAAAGTGATAATTAGTACTCTGTAAAATACTGCATGACTGAAATTTTCGGAAAAGGTTAGAAAAGAATGGGAAAAAAGGATGGAAAGGCAACTTACACAGGGACCATGGAAAGGAATTTATACAATAACCAAGCATTCAACAAAGTCCAGCAGGTTTAGAATTTTTGCACGAAATTGCTAACACCTGTATTTTTAAAATGAAGCAGAATTCAGACATTTTTTTTCTCATGCAGACAGCAAATGCTGGAGGTAAATGGGATCACAATAAGTTAGCAGATTTTACAAATTCCCCTACAGAGTACACTGACATAAATGTTTAGAGGCGCACATGGCTGTAATTAAGGAAACAATTCTTTTGGACTGTGATATAGGTTTGATTTGCCTAGACGCAGTAAGGCTTGCTAAGTTTAACTTTGCTTATTGTCAAAAAAGTAATTACCAGAAAGTGGAAATCAAAACTTAAATCAGCAGTAACTGAAGTAATAAATATTGTGAAGGAGAACAAAGAACTAGAAGTGGATCTTTAGAAAAAGAAAAGGGTAATTTTTATAGAAATACATAGAAACTGAGATACTGTTCAGGAGAAAGATTGAGGTTAAAGGGAATGTCAGGAATTTAGGAATTTATGTAATGCTATAATTAATGAAAATAGTTACAAATAAGCACTAATACTGCATGACAATAACAACAGAAACGTATTAATTTTCTTTTCTATCAGTGCATATCTGTGCTACTGATTAAAATATGACGATTTAATAAGGATGTTTAAAAACAAACTACCAACATATTTTACAACCTCCTGCACCACTTTTTCAAAACTGGAATGTAATTCTCCATAAATATAAAGCAAAACACTTTACTTCATTAAAAAAAAAAAAAACAATGTACAAATCATCTGCTTAAGAAACAAGTGAGGTTACCATACGAGACCAGTTCTGCCATTTGTCATTTTGTACAACACACTCACCACAAATTCCAGAGCAAGTGAACAGCCTCACTGGCCACATCTTCTATACAGTTCTTACTTGCGCTTTTTCCATTCGGCGAATTTACTCGGCTGGAGTCAAAGCCAGCACTGCACTGCAAAAAAAAAAAGGATTACTCTGTTAACAAATGGCTGAAAGTTTGAAGCAAATCAGCACTTCTTAATAATCATTTGGCAAAACCTAATACTTATATGCACTGATGATGGGATGAAGCAAAACAGGAAAACTGTCAATTTGTCTGCTACTGTAAAAAAAGCATGCTAACTGGCATGCATAGGTGGAACATAAGAAATTGTCAACAAAAATTATTCTCAAAGGAGTTTAGAGTTGCTAAGCTGGAACTTTGTTATCTTCACCACCAAGAGACTTTGGGAGAGTGGAGGATTTACTGACCCCTCCTTGGATTACTCCCTCAGATGCAGTATCTCATTCTTGGACACAATCTACCCACTGATCACAATGCTCTAGGTCTTGTCTGTTCCACTGAACTGCACTACAGCAATCTAGTTGGACAAACTACCGTGTGTGGAAAATTAATATGTACATGGCAAGACATTATTCATAGCCTAGTGCTTACCACTACCACTGATACTGTATGACAAGGAAGGAAACCTGCAGATTGTTGAAGTAACTTGAATTATGCTGGTTTAAGAACACCACATTTTAAAACTAGACATAAGCAAACTTTGAGCTCCTGTACAGAAAAAATGTTTGAACTAGTGACCTCATCTGTACGTCTGATACGAAGTCAGCATCAAGTTAATGACTGCGCTTCTCAAATGACAAAGTAAATGAAACATTCATACATAGCAATGGCATGCCGGGAAGACAGAAGTGAGATGGATTCAGTTTAAAAAATACAATGTTGGGAATAAATGGATGTGAGTAACATGGTTATCGTCAACAGTACATCAAATCTGCCAAAACATGTTTATAGCAAGCATCCTTCATGTAGTGAACCATTACCAGTGTCCACTAGAAAAGGCTTTTGTAATAGGAATCCAAAAACTCCCTTTGCTGTACAATAACAGTCTGCTTTAAATCTAATAATTGAAAGTCAGAGTGTCCGTCAACTTCAAACAACACACTAAAAGGTCACATTTAGCATGTTACTGAAAACTGCTACAGTTAACAGACTGTCCATGAGATTAAATGTTTGATTTTACCAACTGTTCTCTTTACTCAAAAACTCTGATTCCCATTTTATTCATTAAGAGCTGAAAGGAACAGAAACACACTGCAGTTTGGGAATTGTGTTGAACATTCAAGGGTGTGCACAAACACACAGCTTAAAAAATGTCTGTTTTCACCCATTTCAGTGAAGAACTTTATGTTTTTACTATGCACAAGTACAAATAGCAACGTTTCACCAACATATATCGAAGAAGGTGACTACAGAAACAGAACAAAACCTTCCAAGATATTAACAGGCAATCTAGCCTGAATTTGAAAAATGACAACCTACTACATTCATTAACAGTTGCACAGAAAAAAAACTATATTTTAAGAGCAAAACAAATTAAATGCAGCATGACATTAACAGTCACATTTCCAACATGTCCCACTCCTGGCATTGCAACACACTATAGTGACCAAGATGAAATTTTGTCTGGATGGCAGTTCTGAATGCCAGTTACAAAAATCAGCTTTCTAGACCAAAGGAGGAAAAAGCAATTTCAGTCGAGGGAGAAAGGCTGCTAGACAGTACAAGACAAGGCACAAAGCTGGTGTATTTATTAATACTGTTACTTCACAAATATGAACAGGCAAACTGAGTACTCATGGCAAATGAGCACATACCTGGCACTAGAGGTTTAGGGTACCACCTAACTGTCACTGTAAAGGGATGATGACAGACATTTTCAATGTCATTATTAAGGTGTGTGTGGAAAGTTGCAATGGAAGAAGAAAGTTTTGTATCAAAATACTCCCTTATGTCCCCTTTAGCACTCTGCAGGGGCGTCTCGTGCTATTGGGCTACAGGACTGCAGCCCCCCCACAAATACGAGTCCCAGAACTTCACGCATGCGACTCATGGCATTTCCTGATATCCAGACTGCTGGTGAACCAGTCCGGAGCATGCGCACGAAATCAGGACTGCTGGTGAGACAGTCCAAGATTAGGAAGACAGCATTCAACAGCATTGATCACAGAAGTCTATGCAGTTACAACTGCATAGACTGGAAGGGGATCGGACTGCAACATCTGCAGTCTGGGTAGCAGCTTGCTCTCACATGCTTTTTAGTGATGGATGAACTTTGCAGCAATGGATTTTACTGCAGAAAGAAAAGGAGTGTGTGTGTGTGGCGTGCACACACACACACACACACACACACACACACACACACACACACACACACACACACACACACACACACACACACACCCATGTGTGAAATGCCCAAGTTAAATATACCTGGTGGCTAGAGAGAACTCAGGAAATGTACCTGGTGGCTAGATTCAAACCCTGTACATTGGGAGCAGGTAGCAAGAGCTTGAATTCCCTATGTACCACCACTTGCGAAATGTTTGCCTCATATTTTTGTTCTTGTGAAATCTGTGGTTTTCTGGATTTTGAATTCACTAAATAATGACAGGCATTTGGATTTCAGGCTTCATATTCTTCAGAAAGTACATGGCAACACAAAATCTTTTATTCTAGCAATTTTCTGTTTATAAGATCAATATCTGAAATGTGTCCCTATTTTTGGGACTGCATTCCCCCATTATTGGCTTTGTCCAGGTTTTTTGTGCTAAGAGGTTGAGAGCCATGGTGAGAACTGAATCTACTAAAGGATAGCCATTTAAGTTTCAGTCTACCTATCTTTCAAGAAACAGCTGGTTTGGCATAGTGATAGGATGCTCTGACTGTAGTGCACAGGGTCCAGGGTTCAAGACTTGGCAGTGAAATGCGTGGTGGTAACACATTATTTTATTCTAGCAACTTTCCAAGATAATACAAGCAATGTTTAAAATGTGTCCCTAGTATTTGGGCTTTTGCCCCCTTCCCCAATAAATGTTGGCTTTTTCCAGACTTCTTGTGCTTCAAAGTTGAGAGATACAGTTGCATGTCGAGCGAATTTTACTAGGAGCGGAGAGCTTGAAGAGAAGTTTAATGCTGCTTATGCTGAGTCTGCTTGTATTGTTAACAGCACAACAGTTAGTGTACTTGCTTTTGATACAGAAGGCTGTGAGTTCTACTACCACTGTATATAGATGCATTGCTGATACTGTACTGTGTTGTACTTTTAAAGAGGGTGGATGCTGCAGTCCTGAGAATGTGTTCTTTGGCGGAGATACCTAGTAACGATGAACCTGCTATCAGTTTGCCATCCATTCCCTATTGCAATATTATTAGCTTATACATTTTAATGTAATATAGGCAATTTATTCCTCAACGGCAACAGGCACTTTATTTGTAGATGAAACAATGAAATATAAAGTTGTTTGCTAGCAGCAACCTCTTCATTAGTTACAAATCTCTTTAATATGGAATTATTTAGATGAATGACTTTTACCTCAACAGAGATTGTGCATATTTACTAATACTGGTGGATTGTAGAAGTTTGAGTAGACTTATGATGGAAATGTTCTGAACTGGGCAGTTTTGTCATATTGTTTACTGGAAAAATGTTCAAAACAATACATTTAAAAAGGCCTCTAACAGCTGTACTACTATTATACAAGGAATATAATTTAATACAATCAGGAAGGTGCATCAAAGAACACATGTATGTTTCCTGTGCAAGGGGCCTATGATTTGAAAACAGCCCAAAGTTGATCTTTATCTGCCACTGGCCAGTTGTATTTTCTTTGAATGTGGGTTTCAATGCTGTTTCAATGAACGTGAGTTTCAAGGGGAGAGAAGTTTTAATGCTAAGTCTATTTTCATTGTGAGACTGCATTACTTTGTTTAGCAGATGTCTATTAGTGTTTGTGCTGTAAAATGTAAAATAAAACTTTTAAATGAAATCCAAATCATTGTAGAAGTAAAGCAGTATGCACATTACAGTGTTTATGGTAAATGGGGCGAAATAGCCAAGTAATGGGACACTGGAATAGCTGCGAGGGGAGG
Organism: Protopterus annectens; assembly: GCF_019279795.1. Taxonomy (NCBI): domain Eukaryota; kingdom Metazoa; phylum Chordata; order Ceratodontiformes; family Protopteridae; genus Protopterus; species Protopterus annectens. The sequence continues at coordinate 407,034,027 of NC_056742.1, read as the reverse complement.
CCCCATTCGACCATTTTTTGTGATGGGGAAGCACGGCAAACTCAGACAGCCCCGGCTCAACTATACCTCTTAACTTTCAGATTTTTGCAGAATTAATAGATTTTTGCTTCTTATTTTTGGTTTATTCCTCATAAAATCTGTGGTTTTCTGGCAAATCATTTAGGAATGAAGTCACTAAATAAATGATACACATTGAGTTTCAAACTTCATACTCTTCAGAAAAAATGCATGCTAAAGCAAGACCTGTTGTTCTGTCAACTACATTTATACAAGAGCAATTTTTAGTACTGTTTGTATGCTCCCCCAATGTAGCTGGCCTTGTTCAGATTGCCTGCTTTAAGAGTATGAGAGGTACCTGCAAACAAATCACTTTATAGAATTAGGTATATCCAAACCTCTCAGCTGCCCCTGATTTTGGCTCAAAATGTTGCTCTCCCCCTAATAACCCCTCCACAAAATGGCAAATTTGGAAGAAAATGTGGAGGGTTTACAATTAATAAAGGATTGTAATAATCAGTGTTATAGATTACTTTTAATTTCAGAAATGCATATAGATTCTCTTACTTTGTCAGCTGCTCAAGTTAACAGTAGTAGTATTAAAAAAGTGTCCCTTCTTTCACAGGTTCCCAGCTGTATTGTGTGGCTATTTTATATTTCTGTATCACATTTTTGGTTCGTTTTTCATAAAATTGCAGTTTTCTGGCAAATTAGTGGCAAGTCATTAAAGATTGAAGTTAGAAAATAATGACAGACATTTGAGTTTCAAATTTCATACCCTACAGAAAATTCATACTAATGCAAGACCTACTATTCTATTATCTTTCTATGTTTATAAGAGCAATATTTAAAAATTGTCCTTATTTTTGGGCCTTTGTCCAGATTTCTTGCTCTGAGGCTGAGAGGTATGACAAATGTGTCAGGGCCATCACCATCAGCAGAGAAATTTCAAACTGTGACATACATGTTGTACCCCACTCCCCCATGTAGTGACTCTGGATGTTTCCAAGCAAGGCAAGGAGCAGTTATGCAGTGCAAGTGTGCAGAGTATCCCCCCATCTAATTTAGACACGAGTACTACAGTGGCTTTTCATCTGTCCTTGATTTTGCAGAATGTTCTGGTTTTCCATCGTATTTTTATACTGTCAATTTATGCTTTTTATTCAGAAAATGCATGTTGTTCCAGTGCCTGTTGCTCTGCGTTTAAGTAGCAATGCTTTAATGACCATCAGGTAAACTTGTCGAAGACTAAGATGTAAGTGAGCTTTAATAAGCATACTGTTAAAGAATTACCAACATTGAAAGCCTTTTTGTTGTTGCCATGCAGAGAATATTTACATAACTAGATAACGTATAAGCCTTAGGTATTGAAATGCATATGACAGTATTTGTAATAAAGGACAGGATTACAGTATTTTCAGAAGCTCATTACATTTGTTGGAGACTTGCAGTCATCTTTGCAGGCTTTACCTGTAAACTAAACAGAATGCCAATCTATCATGTATGGTCCATAACTTGTGCAGTAATCCTTTAAGCAATTTATCTTGAGCTTGTTTCTTGTTTGCTGTTCATTTTTTACTTTGATCATGTTTTCCCCATGAAACAAGTAGATAGCTGTTGTCAGGCAGCAGGTCTTTTTTGGATAAGAAACATTTTTACAAGTGGGGGTATCACAGAGATTGCTACTTTCAGCATGTTATTTGGTACTTTTATAAAGCTGAATATAAATTATAATTAGAACTGCAGTGCAAGGAGAAGTGGTTTGAGTTGAGTGCTGCATGTTTTTTATAATTGATTTTGACTGGCATTCCTGTAATGTATTTAAAAAGTAATTTATTTTTTCATGCCTTGCAACCTTTTTGTTTCCATCTAGATATTAAGTAATTGTCATGTAGCTAATGCATTGAAATGTTTTTTTCTTCTACAATTCATTTTGTCTTGATTGGACTCTCATAATGATGGTTTAGCAATGGCACCCAGGGCAGCGTATTTAATTGAAGTCCCAGTTTTTTGCGTTTTTTGGCATAGCTCCACCCCTTCTTGTTGGCCCCATCCATTCAGCTGTCTCCTGCAGCCCCCTTTGATATTAAGTCACCAGCCACCACTGGTTCCTCCCATTCTTGTTCTGTGAGATTTCCCTTCTTCTATAATACATCAACTTTTATCTCACCAAGTTTCTTCACAGGAAGGCATTCTTCATTTACTTCAGGAATTGACACTACATGAGGATTCAGAAATACTGTCGGACGAAGTAACCACAGTTATCACTGTAATGAAGTATATTGGTGTGTGCAGACACTTTAGTGGGTGGGGTTACTACAAACCACACTTATGACAAGGACTGACCAGACACCAACAGATTAAACAGCTGCTAGTACTAACAGACAGGAATGTCCTTACTGAGGAACGAGGTGGTCACTGAGGTGTAATGCTTCCACAGGCAATGCACAGCAATTTTTTTTATATAGGTGGACATGAAACCATACGACATGTTCAAAGAATGGACATTACTTTTGTTCAAAGACTGAAGGCTGTGGGCACACTGCTAGTGCCAGTGTGTATATCCATGTGACATGCAGCGGTGGAAGTGGCAGACGGACGGCTTATCACAGTTAGCGTTCATACAGATGGCACTGTCGTTTTGATCAGCAAGCACCAGCACTCGTGAAACCTCGGTGTATACCACTGGCAGTAAAAAGGGAATGCAGGAGTTCTTCACAGATGTGGTTACATTTAACTGCACTATCATTTTGTTGAAAGCTGCCAGTAAAAACGCAAGAAATGTAAAAGGACAAGCAAGCCCCTCACACGCTCCATGTAAAGGGCTTTGCCCCATACCCCCTTACTTAATATGACCTGTCCCATGATCCCATAACCTCACAACCAGTGCATCAAGTAAAGCTGGAGCAGAGGGACCCATGTTTAACACCACCAAAAGGGAGCCATGATGTTAATCTTGGCCTTGAGAAGTCCACCTTGTAAATGAACCTCATAACTGGAGCAAATACAATATAGCAGACAGAAGAATTGTATTTCTTTTTTCATTATTTACTAGCATTTTTAGATGTCACAAAAGGAACCAAAAACACACTCTATGCACTTTTCTAGGTAGCACTGATCAATCAGCCAAACCACTGCTGCCAAAATGATGTACTGTTTATGTGCGCACACACAATCAATCCGAAAGTTAAGTGCTGTTGTACTATCAGCAATATCCACACCACCCTTCAGGAGTTTCAACTACCATGTGGTTTTTACTCCAAAGCTCCCCTTAAAACTTCTGTATCTTTCTTCGGTGACAAGGCTATTAAACTTGTTCAGCTAATACAGTACTGAGAACTATGGAAGGAGCCAGTATGTTCCACTTCAAACATACATAGACTTTTGGCTATAAGCTGACATGTTACCTTTCAATCACAGTTTTCAGACAACTTCTGATTCTCCCTTAAAACTTCATTTTGGAACCATACCCTAACAGTCTAATCAGTTATTCTCTCCTCTAAATCTAAAGAACTATTTGCTCCTTTTTTCTTTAACTTGCACATCTTAAAGTCACAGCCAAAAGATGGTTACATTTCTCTAGGCTGTACAGATCCAAAAATCAATAAATTGTCAGACTGTAACCACAACATTACATATGTCTGCTACTTAAGCTTTCATTACAGAACAAAAGGACTAGTCTCCCAGGAACTAAGACTGCTTGGTGACTTAATTCTCCCGGCATTGGCACTCTTATATTCTGGGTTACTCTAAGCCTCCCTTCTTTAGATCAAACAGAGATGGAACAGAGTTCAACTCAACTTCTTTCTTGATGTGCCTTCATAGCCATAAATATATATACCGCAATCAACTGTAAAGTTGTGAAGGATATGTCCTGCAGCCAAGAAATGCATCTCTAAGGTGCACTTTTACAATTAGGGCCTCATGTAACAGAAGTACATTACTTTGAGCTACTCTTGCTGCAGGCCAAAAGGACAGAGTTCATAACACATCATCAGACCTACTAGGAAGTGGACATTAAGAAGAAATACCTTTCAAACCCACAGAACCCAAAGAAGCACTGGATCTGAAGGAAGAACTAATGTTTTACTGTTTGGTGAATCGAGAGATTCTAGATCAAGCTGCAGCTGTTCAACTTTACATTCCTGGAGACAGCACACTGCAAGTGAAAACCATCCTTCCAGAGTGTGCTTTAGGACCAAAGCTAATGCTCAGAGAACATTCCTGAAGACAGCACACTGCCAGTGCCACAGCTAATGCTCAGGGAACATTCCTGAAGACAGCACACTACATTCCTGAAGACAGCACACTGCAAGTGAAAACCATCCTTCCAGTGTGTGCTTTAGGACCAAAGCTAATGCTCAGGGAACATTCCTGAAGACAGTACAATGCAAGTGAAAACCATCCCTCCACATGCTCAGGGAACATTCCTGAAGACAGTACAATGCAAGTGAAAACCATCCCTCTGCAGTGTGCTTTAGGACCAAAGCTAATGTTTGCTCAGGGAACATTCCTGAAGACAGCACACTGCAAGTGAAAACCATCCTTCCACAGTGTGCTTTAGGACCAAAGCTAATGCTCAGACATTTTTCATAATAGAAGTTGCTGCATTTAGCTAACCACCCAACTACTGACTGTAACTTTTTCTGCTTTCTACACTATTTGGCAAATGAAGCAAAAGAAAGTGCCACTTATAAAGGCCACTTATAAAGGCTTTGAAAACACTGACAGAAGCATAAGAGGAAAAAGCTTTGCACAAAAGGAAATCTGGCATAGTACCAAAATGGACTTCACACAAGTAGTCAAAATCAGAAGGGTAAGAAGCTGAAAACAGATCCAGCTCCTTACCGGATGCCCAAACAAAAATCTGGGTCCACTTATCTCTGGAGATCTTCTGAATGGAAAGTCAAAGAGAAGATGCCATGACAGCAGTGCCTCTGTCCATAAAAGGAAGGCCTGCTGACCATCAGTGCAACAGCAGAACCCACCCTTTTGCTTTACAGAATATACTTCAAGAAGGGACCGGATATGGCAGCAGAATGTTGAAAAAAAGACATAATGGCTTTTCCAGCAAGTAAAGCTGGAGCAGAGGGACCCATGTTTAACACCACCAAAAGGGAGCCATGATGTTAATCTTGGCCTTGAGAAGTCCACCTTGTAAATGAACCTCATAATTGGAGCAAATACAATATAGCAGACAGAAGAACAGTAGCATCCTTAGCCTGACCACTTTCCCAAAAGGGTGGGCAGGAATCAGAGAAAAATAGAATGAACACTTATTGCTTGTTGGAGATGTGAAGAAACTGCATGCTAATTTTTCTCATCAACAAAAATGTTCCTGGAACCGAGAGACTCTGTGAGCACCATTTATGGTGCATTAGCAGGTAATGACTAAGCCGGTCTTAAAGGGAGACAGCCTCATTGGGAATGTGGCTGGAGATTAAGATCTGACAAGTCTAGGCATGCAAATACAATGTTTTTTGAAGTCTACTGCTTCCTTTGCTAGCTCTATGCATTGCAAAACTAAAACTGTTATGAATTTAAATAAAAGTGTAATATTTCAAGAGGTTTTTAGTGAATTGCTGGACAAAGTTGCCCTCTCTTGGACTGTGTGGAGAAATCAGAGTATCTTCCGAAAGGGATTAGTTGGGAGCTAGTATGTGGTAACCGTAATAGTCATAGTCCTCCAACAAGCTGTAAAACTAAGGTACTAAGACTGAACATTATAGAGGATGCAGACAGTCTGGAGCCCATACAGACTGACCTGTGAAATCTGACACGACTATTTTAAAAGTACACATTAAATTCATGAGTGTGGTTATAGCAGATGAAGCACACAGTCTGGCCAGAAGGAAGTCATCAAACATACTAAACAGCAAATGTACAACATTCAGGATAATGCAGCTGAAGTCAGACATGGGAAACCTTGAACAATACCAACTAGATTTCCTGACATGTTAAGACAAAGAACATGTACTGTGGAAGTAAGGGTAACCAGACAGAAAATCAGGTGTGCCTGCGAAAACTGTATTTGTAGAACATGGTTACTACAAGGTGACAATGAAACACTGTTCATCATTTTTAGAAGCTATAAATTAGTTGTGAACAAAGAAACCTTGAAATTTAAGTTATCATTTTCTGCTATCTTAAAGGTGTTCTGTAATGGCAAAGTGGTAACATATGACAGTCTGGATAAAGCTACTACGATAATATGAGAGAGTTACTTACAGGATTTACCCAATTACAAGTAGAGAACAAAAAATCCTGTTGAACTGAGACTAATCCTCCTAGAAGAACAAGAGGATGACTGGCTTGGAGAGATCTGATCTGACTGAAGTGAGAGAATGTAAGCTTATGTACGCAATCCCTGGGACATGATTTAATAACCTAGAAAGTTCTATGTGAAGATCTGAACCATGCTGCAACAATTATGCATCTTCTAAATGCAAGGCATTGGAAAGTTTTATCCAGGAAACAGATATGAGAGTTAAAAGATGACCTCTGCAAGATATGCAATTATTTTCAAACTGTCTGAGGATAGTTTCTAGAAGTACAGGGGTATTTCCCAGTCCTGTAATTATGCAGCCATTTGCATAAACTTAGACCAGATTCTTCTTGCTAATCAAGACTACCAAGCTTCTGAAGTGTTAACGGTTACTGGAAGCACCTGTGCCTCTTTTTTTAATGTAATATCATTAAGTGTTGAACACACGGTGAGATGAACTATGTAAAAACAAACGTTAAATTTCTGCTAGAATCCCATGCTAATGAACAGTAACATGAAATAAATATGTAATAAGAGGAGGTTACCATCACATAAATGTTGTTATATTATTCCTGATGGACGATGATTATACTTGTCACTTACATGTAGCAAGTTTGAATCAAGCTAAATTAAATGTTTAGGTCTTCAGTAAACATTTGTATTTAAAAGCCAACTTAACAATCGATATTTACTACAACTAATAGTTTTGAAAGCACCTGTGTTAAACTTTTGCTGCATTTTCTCAATATAATGGCTGTATTCAATTTGCCCCTTTTATTTGGATATTTTTAACCGGGGCAGGGACAGCCATCCTGCAGTCTAAACTTTGGCTCTAGATGATTGTCTGTCATCAGTCCTGACCTCACCTCATGTAAATGGGAATGGGAGAAGGGGTTATGGATGGATGGATTTGGATATTTTTATATATTTCTATAATATTATTTTTCTTTTTTGTTTCACATAATATATTATATTGTGTTGTGTCCCCATCTATGCTAACATTGTTTTGTCAGTATAGGAGGAGAAATGTGTGTTCCATTCCAGGTACGCCAAATACTAGAACTATTACAGGTGTTACATGGATGATATTTGTATTTTTTGGACAGGATCACAGACAATATCGATGGAGTTTATTGAATGCATTAACACCACCACTGACTTTCTAACGTTCACCCATTGCATTACTAAAGACACAATTAATTACTTAGATGTCACTATTCACAAGGTGACTAGAGAGGAAATTTAAGTCCACTATATACAGGAAAGACACCTTTTCTAACTCCTATACTTCACAAGTTTACATCCTTTTAGGCAGAAAAGAAGAGTTCTAAAAGAGCAATTTATTAGGAGGCTCTAGGAATGACACCCACTGAATAGGATTACTTGACAAAGTATGAAACTGAAGGAAATGTTCCTAGAAAGGACCCTTTAAGATTAACTGAAGAAATTATGACTGAAGTAAAAATGAAAGGAAAGGAAATTTGGCCCATTTTGGGTATAGAACAGGAGGTACAGGGTGAAAAAATTACACAATCAACAGGTTGAACAAAAATAAGTAAAGAGGGGAAGCAACTATATTACAAATTTTAGTAGTGATACACATATTATTAGGGACATTGTATCAAAAAATTGGGATAGGTTTGGGTGCTACTCCGACTTAGATGATCTTTTTAAGGAACCCTTGAAGTTTACGTACAGGAAAGGGAGGAATATTAAGGATTTACTTGAAAATAGATTGGGACAAAAAGGAAAAAGGAGGACTGGCACCTATAAGTGTGGGGCTTGCCTACAATGCCCCTTTATAGTGAATAGCAAATCAATATACATCCCAGGTAAAGACAGAAAAATTGAGGGTTGCACCTATTCTAATTGTAATAGTATAGGAGTAATATACATTGCCATTAGTAAGGGATGTGGATCATTGTATATATAGGAAAAACTATTAGGAAGCTGTGGAGAAGAATCTATGAACATCTAAATGAAATAAAAAATAAAGATGATAAAAATTCCTTGTCCAAACACAGTTTAACCTGTACCTCAGCAAAATATCTTTTCTTTGTACTAGAACAGGTAGAGCAAGATCTCAGGGGTGGACCCTGGGAAACTAAAACTGAATATAGAGAACTTTTTTGGCAGCTAGTTTTAGAGGCAAAAAGATTCCCAGGGTTAAATGAACATATTTCCTTAGCCTCAGTACTTAAGTTAAGGGCGGCCAACACCTTAAATATCCTAATACTTATTTTAAACATTTTAAACATGGGTATTATATGTTTATAGGTAATCAATATGTTAATTGATATTTTAGCAGGTAGGATCTGATTTTTAGAAGATAAATTTAGCCTGGAGGAATACTATACATTTGGATCAAATAAATGGAGAAATATTTTTTTATACATATTTCTATAGCATTTAATTTTTTAGTTTTAGAATTTGTGACATCTAGTAATTTTAAAATATTAGATGCTAGTTTTTAGCAGGTAAATAGAGTTTTACAATGTTTAATGTAATTGAATTGTCAGGATATAAAAGGTGTACAAGCTTAAAACCATTTTTAATAAAATTGACAAATAGATAATTAACTTTTGACTTTAATGTACCTAAACTTAAATTAATGAAAAAAATTGTAAATATAAGGAAAGACACTTTAACTTGCTTCAAAGTACACCTTTAACAAACAGTTGAAACTTATTTAATTACAGATCAGATACATTCATCATAATTAAAGAATTATAACCCAAATAAAGTTTAGCTCTAGAGGACTTTCTAAATTAATTAGTGCTGCTAGAAAACATAAAAGGACCAAAGATAAAGGGTTATTGTGAAAGATAGTCAGGAAAGAACAAAAATTAACATGGAAACAGGAATACAATGAGTCATAAAATGAAAAATTTGGGATGTAAAATGGAAGACTGGGTGCCTCCAATTAATGAAAATTAAGAAACTGGAAAGTCCAAGAAACTAAAAATATGATACTGCAGAATTTGGACAAAAATGGTTGGGACCACATAAAAATTCGGCCTCTCAATGTCCGACTAGGAAAGGAACAAATACCTTTTATAACAGAAAAATCAGTCCAGCCTAAATTTCAAAACAAGTATCAAGGCACCCAAAAGCATTGGCATGTAGGATGGTCTATAGAAAGGTAATTTGAACGGAAGAAAGATTTAAAAAATAACAATTAAGATACCATGGAACATGTGAGGCAGTTTACTGTCCAGAAAATATTTTCACTGGACTGGGCAAAGTGAGCAGAGAAAAATGGAACCTGGCAAAACAACTGATTTAGGAATCTTGCAGCATTAGAAAGTAAAGTCAGGAATTTATGTACAACTTGTTACTCAAATAATTAAGCAACAACTAAATGCTTACTAGTAGTAAAGAAAGTTTTAAATGGCCTGCAAATCCACCAATAATTGAAATTGTGGTACGAAAGGCTTCCAGAATGCCTAAAATTTGACAGGTTTGGGTATTGAGTTTAGGAGAAAAATTTCACAAGATGGATATTATAAACATTGCAACACAGAACATATAAACAAAGTGTTACAAAGTATATTTAAGATTTTACTTTTCACAGCTTAATTGTTTATTTTTATATTCCAACATTTAAATTATTGATTTGTCTATTATAGGCACTAAGAAGGAAATTGTTGAAATGATTTATTTGTCAATTAATACAAACTCATAAAGTACAACCCTGTTAATCCAGGTATTTAATTAAGAATAACCAAATTAATAACTAGAAATTTAATTAATGAACTATATGTAATATAATTAAAAAATTTAGGGTAATATTAAATAAAAAGATCAAAAACTGGCATAGCAAGCCCTAAATAAACCTTTTAAAACTTTGAACTTTAAATCACAGCTATTGCAACCAAATTAAAAACCGTAACTCCAACAAATTACTGTCCTTGGATTTCATAACTACCCAGTTCTGCTCACATTAACCTGTCACAGGACCTACAAACTAAAGGGACTCATTGAAAGTTCAGCATAAGAACAAACTCCTGCATTGTAACCAGAACCACGTAACCCAGCTCAAATGGAGAAAAATGGTAACTGACTGCAATAACTGGAGCCCTCCAAAACTATAAGAATGAAAACTTGCTCAAAACCTAAACTAACTACTTAAGGAGCTCAGTAATCTCAGCGTTTGTAACAATACAACAATCTCTTCCCATTGTTCCCAGGCAACCCGAATCAAGCCTTTTTACACAAAAATCTCCCGGTAAAATTTCAACAATGTTCAACTCCAAAGGCATGCAAAATGTTTTCTGGCAAATACCTTCCTGCCTTACTGTCGGAATTGGCATGGAAATCTAAATTGTGCAAAAGACCATCACGTAAAATGATTTGATTATATTTTTTATATCTCATAAGGGGTTCTGTCATGAAAGCCAAAGTAAGAGACAAAACACGGTTAACCCAAACTGTTTTAGATAGAAACCTATTAAAGGAATTTGCAACCTTTCTAAGACAACCTCTAATCAAATCAACAAAAAATGGTTTCGGAAAAAATTAATTTTGGAATGGCCCAGCCTATCAGTTAATTTATGAAAACTGTTGGGTACTAAAGTGGTTTAAATGTGCCCTCCTACAATGGACTTTTCGACAGAAGGTAAAAAAATTCTCAATCAAGACTCATTGTTAACTCCATCAAGAGTTCAACTTAATTAAACAAGTAAAAAAAGTAATTAGTAGGGCACACCATTACATTATAAAAGTTTTAAAGCACCACTTAAACGTTTGTAAAAGAACTGTAAATTAACACTACAAAATGTGGAACCATTTCTAATAATTTTGAGAGTTTACTAAATGGAATTTAACTAGTGTGAACTATATTCATTTATGCACTCTGCATTGGATTTTAACTAGAGTTAGAAGGAAAGAAATCACGATAAAATAATAAATATAAATTCATTGCAAAGATAGGCATAAGTTAACAAAAGGAACAGCTTACTAGGGTTAAAGCTAGAGTCAAAAAATGAACCTTAAATGTTCTAGGAGAAAATGCAATAGCCTAGAAGGAAGGAAGGTCTGTAAAGAGACGCATGGAAGGTTAGACACTGAAAGTAAGAAAGTTAAGACATAGCCTTTAGATCTCAGGTTTTAGGATGTAACAGTCTGGATAAAATTCCACAGTACTGTGGCCTAGGCTTTCAGTTCTTGTACAATTTCAGAAAACTCAAATGACTCGCTAACCTTCATCAATGCCAGTAAGCTCCACTTTAAAAAAAAGTAAAATTAAAGTAAGGGCTAAAACCTACCATTATTATGGATCAGACAAAAACAGTTTGTAGAAGAAATCAGCTGAAAATCCAATAAGTGTACATGAGTAACACAAACTAGAAACCATTTTAACTTTCTGTCAGAATCATACTTAAACATAAAACTTTTTAGGTCAAGTTCAGTAATTAAATTATCCTGCCCTGACTCAATGGACCTCTTCCTAGAATATGACAAAAGAATAAATGGAAAATAGAACTAATCAAATTAATAAAAAGGCAACAGTTCACAAAAAAAAAACTATGAGCGAGTAACTAATTTATAGAAAATGCAGTTAAGTAAAGAAAAACCGGAATGTAGCGAGAAAAGGAAACGGAAAGAAAAACTAGAAAGTGGGAAAGAAGGATGCAACCTGCATTCGTAAAAGAGTTTAACTAAAGGTTATAAATGGCTCCAAGACTGACAGAAAAAGGAGTAAATTTCCACCATTAATATAAATGCAAGTCTGAAGAGTTATAATCGATATAAGTGGGAAAAATGGAATACTTAAACAAAACATTAAAATCTCAATAATCAAGTCAAAAGCACAAAAGCTTACAAATAGGACCAATCAAATAAATGTTAAGGAATGTAATACCAATATACATGAGAATAAGACATTTTGTTAGAGAGAAAGAAGGAAAGAAATTACTTGTTCATGAAACACAATAACTAATACAATAATTTTAAAGCAGGCACACAGTTTATGCTCAAACCTGACTTAAATGGTGCAAGCATATTGAAAAAAGCCATGGCACAGTCGAAAGGACCATCCTGAAAAATGGCTAATGTCAAAGTATAAAATGGAAGTAAGTCAACAAGATTATTACGTTCACCAGGAAAAAAAAAAAATTTACCAGATAGAGAAACAAACTGTTTAGAAAAGCATTACAGTAGTAATGCTAATTATGGGAAGTTTGGGTGAAGGTTAAAACAAAAAAGTTTAAATATACATGAACTGGAAAATCTCAGCGGTTTAAAAACAGTTAAGAAAATAACTTTATAAAAATGGCTTCAAATTAGTTGGAATGGAATGACTAAGGTCAGCAACATTAAAATAAGAATTATAAATGTATAAAAATCAGAAGAAATAAAATGTACACAGACTTAACTGATTAAAAAACTAAAAATTTAAAAGAAAGAATAAGATGGTAGCAGGAATATTCAATAATTCTAAGAATGACGGTAAGAAAGCAAAAAGACAGCAACCGTAATTTTTGGTACAGGGGAATGCAAGGAAAGAGCATATTTATAACACTAAAACTGCACGGAAATTTAAGAAAGGTTTGGAATGAAATTTTCACAGGATTATGCCATACTGGGAATAAAATTGAATAACATAAATAAATTGAGGTAGAATTCGAAGAATTATGAAAAATTCTGGTGAAAAATGCAAGTATTAGAATGCAGAATTAAGTTTTGCGAAATGTTAAACTGCACATGACAGAAATGAAATTTACCGAATAGGAATAATTAAGCAGAAATCAATACATTAATCATGCTTCAGTAGATTAGTTAGATTCGGGAGAGTTAAGTTAAAACTTAATCCATTAAATTAAAAAGAGAGGAATTTAAGGAATGGGTCATGGAAATTGAAAGTTATTAACCAACATAGAAATTTTTACTGAAATTATAGCTTGTGAGTGGGATAAAATGAAAATAAATAAAGTGGAGTTTTAAAATAGGGTAGAAATAAAAGACAGATATGGTTAAGAAGTCACAAGAATTATTTAGAAGGGCAGACAAAGGATTAAGTACTGCAGAATATGGGGGAATCTCACAGAAGAGGTGCGAATGCAGAGTGCTAAAGAGAAAATAAGTGAGCATCTGAATAATATGCAGGAGTTTAGAAAGACTGCTGTTAAGCTAATATTTTTTGATAATTCCAGAGTACAAAAACTTTTAGCACAATAACTTAGCCAACAGAATGTAATAAGGGTTGTTGCTAAACTAGTGGAGCTTATAACAAGAAAAATATGTCAGATTTTTTAAAAGGCATTATAGATGCTTCAGAAATTTTATGAAAGTTTCTGTGTAAATCAATGGAATCTGGAAATCAAGAAACAGCAGAAATGGAAATACTTATGGAAGACTTACTTATGCCAAGGTTAGACACAGATGAAACTCAATAATTAATAGTTAAGAAATGAGATTAAAAACCGCGAAGTACAATTAATTTTCAAGAAAGTCACTAATAAATTATATTCCTGTGGAAGTTTGGAAGCTAGGATGGAACAGAGTGATAAAGACGTGAAAGGTTTTGTTTAACTGTATTTTAAAAGAAGGAAAAGCACCAACATCCTGGAAGAAAGCTTTAGTCACTGTAATACCAAAGAAGGTAAAGACCTATCAGACACAGCTTCATATAGGACCATTTCCATTTTAAATCAAGATCATAAAGAACCTATGACTTTAGTAGCTAAAAGAATGGCAAAGGTGTTGCTAAAATTGACAGATATGGATCAGTGTGGTTTTATGGAAGGAAGGCAAGCATTTGACAACTTTAAAAAAACAATGATCCAGAGCGAAACAAAATATAACAAAAATACCACTGTTTTTTGTGGGTCTTGATGCCGAGAAAGCATTCAACAATGATTACAGCAACAGAAGCATTTGCATTCCCTGATACAATAATAAGGTTAAGTAGGATGATATATGAGGGACTGGAGGGCAAAAATTACAGTGGGAGGGGTTCATCTCTGATAAGTTGTGTTTGAATAGAGGAACAAGGATATCCTCTTTCCCCTTCTTTATTTTTGTTAGACCTAATGAAAACCTGTCCCCCCACACACAAATACTGGAAAATGCATACAAAAACAACTTGTACATCTCTACATCATCTACTTCAAGAAACAAAGAATTCCAAGATGGCTGCACGGTGATCAATAATTTAACTTCACCTCTCCCAATATGAAAACAGGGAAACTGAGAAAAAGGAGTGCCACTGACATTTTGTTTTTGGGGAGGGGGTTAAAATACACTTAATGGCTGGTAAGTGACTGCCTGGATGATACCAAAGAAGAAACATGGAGAACCTCAAAGAAGATTATCCAGAAAAGGATAAGAAAAACACTGTTTGGGGAGGATTCTGCAGCTGTTCATCAAAAAGCAGTTCAAGCCTCAACTTTGGTTCAAGTGATGGCTTCCAGTAATTTGGAAAAATAATCAAAATGAACTCAGAGGAGATTAAAATAAATGAAACACTGAAAGAATATCTCAACTCAAGTAACAAAAGACTAGAAAAAAACAGAAGCTTTAACTAGCTGTTCAAATGAACTGATAAAAAATACAAAAAACAGAGGCTGAAGTGAAGAAAAAGCTTGCAGAGAGACTTCTTAAGAAGAACAGTTTCAAAAAATGGTAGTGTTAGAAGACAGAGAGCGGAGAAAACCCAAGATGTTCTGCTGTAGCAGAGAAACTGGAAGGAACAGATTGTACTGATTTTATGAAAGCACAAATAAGCAACTGGACTGGTGTTCCACAGCTGCATGTTAATTGAAAGGGCACATAGGGTGTACGCTCCAGAAGTGGACACAGGAAAGCAAGACCTACTTTAAAAAGTAATCATGCCAAACAAGAGATGATCCTGATAAAACTGTGCCAGAAGGGAAAATAATTTAAAAAATTTTGAGACAGCAGAGCATTTGTGGAAAACGGTTATTCATTTTACACCAGGCAGAAGTGAAGCAAATTTATCACAGCAATCAATGAATATTGAGAGGAAGTGTGAGATTCAAGCTGCTGTACCCAGCTGTCTTCAGACTATTTT
The DNA here is from genome assembly GCF_019279795.1 of Protopterus annectens. NCBI lineage: Eukaryota > Metazoa > Chordata > Ceratodontiformes > Protopteridae > Protopterus > Protopterus annectens. The sequence continues at coordinate 407,018,731 of NC_056742.1, read as the reverse complement.
TCCCTGAAGGATCAAAGTCATTTGTTTTATGCAGAACAGGCTAAGGAGGAAATAAAGTTTATCCAACAAAGTGTGAGCCATCAAGCAGAAGGGGGATGTGCTTCTCATTCTTCTGACAGCAGTTCCATACTAAGACATTGCCAGTGAAACCTTTTCAAATTTTCCAATCAGGAGTACCTTGGGCTGGTGCTGAAAGATATAGATGAACAGGAAGACCACCAATAACAATGAAATAAGTGAACAAATGGGAAACTATAAATTATCGATCACATTTGTAAAATATGGCTTTAAATGAAAAATGGCTAAAAAACAGGAATTTTCATGACTTTGTTAAACTTGTGAGTAGACTGCAATGCTTTTATCCCACTTTATGTCATTAAGGTACTGGAGAGCACTAAAACAGGAAAAAGTAACCAAGTAAAATCATTTTAGTTCTTATTAATATTTGTGTAAAACATTTAATGAAATAAACTGCATACTATGCATAGTAAAACACATTTGTATAGTGCATAGTATGTGATAGGTCTTTTCAGTGACTGCTATATGTGTTAAAATATTAAAGAAGCACTTTAAGAAATACAATATAACAAGAGAAGAAAGGCTGAACAAAATCAAGGTGAATGCTAATATGCTGTAATATTGGGCTGCTAGGGTGGGGTGTAAAACTGAGCTGGTTGTATTGCATGTAGAATTAAGATATCCTCTCTTATTTTACAAGGGTTTTGGCTTAAGCTATAAACAAGTGGGGTTTTTATGTGTAAGCAGGCTTTAAAAATACGACAAAATGATGGAAGATATTACTTTGCTTTTTTTTCCCATTATCAAATGTTCAGTGGGAGTCAAGAAGTCTGCAGCAGAAGGCAGCTGTACATGTTGCTCTCAGTGAAATTTACAGAGTCATCGCTGAGTACTTTTCCATGGAGATGAGCTGTCTGCAGCTGCAAGCTATTAATCTTGAGAGAAGTGAGCATTCTTCACTGAGAGAAATGCAAATTTAAAGTAATAATAGCAAGCAAGCAGTACAGTGAAAAATAAAGTTTGAAATTAAATTATGGGAAGTGAATAAATGTGGCCTCCCAAGCAGCCTTAATGCTTTAATGGATTTAACAGAACAGTGTACAATTTAGTTTTATTTAAAGATTGCCAGTGTACTTTTTCTTGGAGCTAAATGTTAATGTCTTCTGAAAGCATACAAGCTATTTTTCACATATGGGAGGTGAACACAGACAAGAAAACAATGTAAATAAGATACAGCAAACAGTGTAAGAGGGAACACAGGTTGTCGCATGCACTTTAGCATATATAACCTTAATTTTAGCTTAGGTAATGACTGTGGGTGCAGCTGTCGGTTTTGTGCAACTGTTCCTACCTGCAGAGAAGAGGTTTGTGTGTTTGTTCTAAGCTAACAGGGGGTGGAGTGTTTTTGAAAATGTATTCATTTTTTGAGGTTTTTCATTACAATACAAAGTATGAAAAATGTGGCATAGGTTCAAATGGAGATGAAAGCAAACAACTGTACAAAAGATCAGCCTGCCAAACATTAGTATGTACAGGCAACACAAAAACTGGAAATAGGAAATACTCATTCAAAAAAATCTATCAAGTATAATAGCTGGGAACAACAGCTTTTTATCACAATGGCTACTCTATCCATATTCTCTTGGAACATAAATGGCCTTACAGGTACAGACAAAAAGGAGAGAGTAATGAATTATATTAAAAATACACAGTGCAAATAGCAATACTGCAGGAGACACATTTGGAAAGCAATGAGCATGTGAATTTGATAAAAAATGATTTCAGGCTGGCTATTCATCAGAATATCAGACGTACAGGAAAAAATTGAGTAATTATCCTTATTTTTAAAGGGGATCCAAGAGAAAAAAATACAATAATTGTAGTTTTGTAAATTTGTGGTAGTAAGGGACTACTGGCAAGGGAGAAGGATTACACTGGTATGTATTCATATTCTACCAAAGACTGTTACTATGGAGCACACGAACAATTTGGGAGAAACGATCAACTTTCAGCAGGAAATACTAAGTACACATAGGGAATGGATCTTGTTCTGCAATACTGAAGACGTATCAGGGGGACCCAGAGGCAAAATATAATAAATAAGGGGTAGATTTCTCAAGAAATTTACAAAAATATTTGGTATGGAAGATGTGAATTCGGTGGTAGTAACCTGAACAAAATTTAGACTAGACAGAAATTATATTTCATGGGAACATTTGCATTTAATTGAAAGGTTCAACATACACCCAATAACTATCATGCACCAATAAAAACTAATATAAAAATGCAGAGTAATAAAGTAAAAATGAAACACTGGCACTTTCCCACCTACCTGCTAAAAGAGAGAGGAATTTAAGGAATGGGTACTGGAAATTATTCAAAAGTTATTAGGGAAGGTAGAAATATCTAGAGATGTTACAACTACCGAGTGAGAAGTTTAACCCTTTTGATAGGAACAAATGCATGCCCCAAACTGACAGCTGCATACACAGGCTTAACTTAACCTAGCATTACGGTTATCCATGCTAAGATGCAGGTTACAACCTGTGCTCCTACTTAAACTAATTGCTGTCTGCTCTTGTCTTATCTCCATTCCCCTCCCAGATGGGGAAAATAGTGTATATACTTTTGGAAAACATCAACCTTTAGCCTTAAAAAAATGTCCTGACTTTTATTGTTTCCCCCTATACTCAGCTTGTCTCCAAGAAAACACAAGTACCAAATATATACCTCTCCAAACCTCTCAACTTACACTAAACATTTGTTTGCCAAAGGAAAGCTTTTCATTACAATCAGTGTCCTCTTATTTACTTGCACACACACACACACACACACACACACACACACACACACACACACACACACACACACACACACACACACACTCAAAACTATTAGATTAAGCCAAAGGCATTATTCCAGACATTCAGCTATCGCTGTGTTTGTTGGTCCTGATGCACAGAAAGCATGTGACAGAGTAAGCTGTGATTTCATGAGTAGGGCAATGAAAGCATGTGCATTCCTGATACAATAATAAGGTTGATTAGGAGGATATGTGAAGAATCAGAGGCAAGAATTAAAGTGGAAGGGTACCTCACTGACATGTTGCGGTTAAACAAAGGATCCAGACAGGGGTGTCATCTTTCCCCTATGCTATTTGCTTTATACTTAGAGCCACTGGCAAAGAAAATAAGGGACTCGGAAATGCAAGGAAATAACTGGTATGGCAGTCAAGAAAAGTTGGCTTTATTTGCAAATGGTATTATTTTATACCAATAAATCTAGAAAAGGACATCTCAGTGTCATGGAACATTTTGAGAGTTTCAGGTCTTTTCAGGATATAAAATTATTAAGCATAAAACAAACGCTATAGTTAAAATTATGTACCCACAAATTAACTGGTTCAGCAATACCCATATTTACAGAGATACAATACCATTAATTATTTACGAGTACGGATTAAAAAGGCTTTTGTTATTGCAGATATGGATATGTGGGAAGAGACTAAACAAAATATAACACAAACTTGTAGTCCTTGTTTACGGATATGGATAGTAAGATACTAGCAGTGAAATTGTATTTAGTTCCTTTAAATTTTATATACTGGTCAGACATACAATATTTTAATAAGCCAGTGAAGAAGTTGTGGACAATAACAAAGAGTTGATGGAATTTATCTGGGAGGGAAGAGGGAAGAGTTAAGTGGGATAAGTTGCTCTTTCCAATAGCAGAAAGTGGTTTAGGATTACCTAATTTGAAGGGATATTTTAGAACTTACACAGTTAAAACTCACATACATAACACAAGCAGAAGGTTATAATTCAGAATGGAAAGGGATGATGATGAAGCAGGGAGACGTTCAAGAAATGAGAGTGGAATTTTGTTTGCAGATACTTAATGAGAATGATAACAGCACACAGAATATTAAATTCATAAAATAGAAAAAGTACTCCAAGGACTAAGCCAACACAAGAATGGAGGAAGAAGATTTTGCCAATGGGGTGACTGCAAATAGCGGTACAGAAAATAGACAAGAGGGGGCTGGAATTTACTGAAGAAAACTGGCAAAGGAAACAAGGTATTGGGAACAAATAATTAGAAAGGCAAAGGCAACAGAGTGAGATGAGACCAAGAAGACATTTGGACTGCAGCCTAGAGATTATCTTCCCTACCGGGAATTGATATCAAAATATAGCAAAGAAACGGATAGGGTGATCTTAAGTGAAAGGGTCACTCTGGTGGAGTTTTTAGTCAAATCTAGATAAGAAGCTGCTGTTACAAAAGTGATCATTAGTAGGGCATATAAAACATTACAGGATAACTATATGAAACAATCAGAGGAGATTAAAAAAATTTGTAAAGAGACCCGAAAAGCAATTTACAAGAAAACAGGAGGATATATGTATGTCTCCCAAGTATGCAACAAAGTCCAGAAAGTTTAGGATCCTTTGAGCTCACACAGGATCAAAACTGCCTAGCCGAAGTAAGGCCTTATTAAGTTTAACTCTGTTTGGCAGCCAAAAAACAAAGACTAGAAAATGTAAATCGGAGTCTAAGCCAACTGTATTTGAAGTACTGAATATTACACAAGAGATAAAAAAACAACTAGAAGAGACCTTTAGAAAATGGAAGCAGCAAATTACATAGAAATAAATGGAAATTTTGGGGTGCATATATGCAGTATAATTCAGCAATTTATGCCATGTTGGACTGATGACAATTACAAAAAAAAAAAAAAAGATTTGATATATAATGTATGTAAATGGAAAAAAAATGTCAATACAGTTTGTTTTCTTTTAAGGTTTGTTTGCCTATGTCTTCAGTGATAATTTAATAAAGATGATTAAAAAGTTAACATTAACTCCTGCTCCACAAGGCTTTTGGTCAGCTCATAACTTTCATAGACAACAATCATTAAAGTCAGAGATTATAACAAATTAATCTCTTCCATCTTCTTAGATCTCTACAAAGCCTTTGATAATCACACACCAAAATACTCTCGAACATGGCTACACTGGGCCTGTCCAGTAACTCTTAAGTGGTTTTTCAGCTACATATCTGAACATCCTCAATCAATTAAATGGTTCTCCATTTCCCTTTCCTTCCAGTGTTCCACAAGGCTCCCATCCTTGGTCCTCTACTTTTTAATCTTGGCACATCTCCTCCAGCAAGCACCTGTTATACAATAAACAGATGATTCCACTCTCATCACCTTATCTGACAGTCAACTAACTACCACTTAAGATGCCTTTAAATCCACTGAAAATTGGCTGAATGACAATCAACTTCTGCTCAAACCAAAATAATAATAACAATAATATACTTCCGTTTCCCCCAAATATCTTACACTGTCTTAGAATAACTTGAAAATATCCTCATTAAACACTAACAGAAGTTTTCCACACCAAGCTGCTAGGTTTAATAATATATGATCATTTAAACTTTGATCTCCACATACAAAATTGCATTAACAAAAATCACCAAAAACTTGGTAAGCAATGCAGAGCAAAGATATTTTTTTACCAATCCTTCTATAATTACTCTTCCCAATGCAGATCTTCTTCCTTCTCTGTTTTATACCTCACCTATTCTTTCCAATCTACAGACTTCCCTGTAATCAAGGAAATATAGCTGCTCCAAACCACCACACACTTAAAAACACAAATAACGGAAAAATAAGAAAACCACTGCCCGTGGTGAAGAAAAAGCACTCACTTTAATGTTTCCACATTATTAAAACATAAATTATCATACAAGTGTTAATTTATTTTATGTTTTAATAGTGTGGAAACATTAGAGTGAGTGATTTGTCTTTACCACAGGCAGTGGTTTTCTTATTTTTCTGTTATTTGTGTTTTAAGTTCCCTGTAATAAAAACTTTAACAATGCTATAATAATGTGGTTAGGTTTGCAGCCAATGAACCCTACACTCTCATCACTTCTCTGTACTTAAATCAATAAACTGGCTTGAATTGCCCCACCATTTACACTCAACAGCTTCTTGCTCATAAAAAGTCCTCATTCTGTCCAGCTATCTGCCATACTCTTAACCACAGACTACCAAATCACCCCCTTCACACCTCTGAAAAACAACTGTTTGCAATTTATAAACCCAAAAAATCTATAGGACATCAGTTTATACTCCAACTGTGGGGCCACAGCCTGCAACTCCTTCATTAAAGCAATTAGGTCAATAACTAGTAGTCATATGTTTAACTACCCTTTAAATGAATTCCTCACTAAACCTTGGCTTTGCATTTATTTATTTTTCTTTCTATTGATTCCCCCATCTTCTTATTCAGCCCATCTTTCCTTTCTTCTCTTTAGTAGATTTCCTTTCTTTCTCTCAATATAGCTCTTTTAGTCCCTAAAACTCTACATATTGTTACATTTATTGTACTTTACTTGTGCTTAATACATAACTTAAAATGATTTTTGTACCCCAGCATATATTTTCTTTTCATCTAATCTGCATGATCTTGTATTTTCCTTAGATATTCAAACCATTAACTTCTACTAATTTTTTTTAATTTACTGTGCATTTCATCGTGAATGCATACATATTGTTTACGTTTACAAATTATTTGTGGAGCTTTTCTACTCAGGCCTTCGCTGAAAATATGTTTTTGCCGAGCAAGACTGTCCCAGTAAACAAATATAAAACAAATAAATAAAAATCATGCATAACTGAGACAGAGTTCCTTTCAGTATCTCTCGCTCTTTCTGTGCCTTTTAGTAGCAGTCTCTCATTTGCGTTCATAACAGCAGTAATTCTCCAGCTTCCTCCTAGTGTATCATTTACAGTACTGCATCTCTTCTGCAGCCCTTGCTCCAGACATCACATTCCCCACACACTGCCCCCTCCTTTTACACAATGTTTCATTAAGTAAACCTGATACAGATAATACAACAAAGCATATGCGTGCCCTTAAAGAAACAGTCCAAGTCTAACACAGCAGCAACACTTCGCTGGCTAATAAAACCGAAATCTCTGTTTTTAAATAAACACTTGTTCACCTTATATGCTTAAAGAAAACAATTCTGACTTACACCAGCAGATTTATTTACTTATTTTATGCACAGTTACAGCACCATTTATGAAATTTATGATCATCTGGATATTACTTGAAGAGACTCGCCACACAATATACACACATACATGCACCCACATATCCATTATAGATTATATACACACACACATATATATTTGGTTACACATACGTGTGTGTGTGTGTGTGTGTGTGTGTGTGTGTATACATATATATAAATATATATATATATATATATATATATATATATATATATATTAATTACACTGCACACACACACACACACACACACACACACACGGCACAACTTAGTTGTACAAACAAAACTGAACACGAGTGGAAATATAAGGAGGGCAAAAAGATTAGCTTTACAAATTCCCTGTTCATTCTGTCTTGCTTACACATCCATCTCAAATAAACTGATTCTCCTATAATAATTTATTCATTTTTCTGAATCCCTTCTTTTGCCAAGGAAATGCAGAACAAATTAGCCAATGAAGTGATTCAGGATATGGTGCTATCACCTTCACAGAATCAAAGACATTATCACTTCACCCAACTAAGATTCAAGCTGAAAGCTGATGCAGTAAACCTAAAAAAAAAAAAAAAAAAAAAAGAAGCACCTGCTACAGCTCTATTGAATGTCTTCATTACTTCATAGACAAATTTTATCTTACAGTAGTCAGAGTCACAGCATTAATTACTGCTTTAACTTACAAAAACGGATTTAAATTTTACGATTTCAAAATATGGATGGGTTAAATTATTTTCTCATGAGAAGTCAGAAATGAGAATGCTACCTGATCTGGCTTATACTGTTTGGATTGAGAAGAAGCATGATGTACTACCATGAAAATTAAGAAAGTGTTTACATTTTCAGACTGGTTTGATCAGGTTTATAGGAAGTGAGTTAATGAGACACCTTGCAATTTTTGTTCGTCATCACTTAATAATGAAACAGGCAAGCTTGTCTGATGACATAGGTGAAAAGACTTTACTGGCTTCATTTTTTTCAGTTAAGATAGTTATTCACTTAAACTTTTCTGTAGATAGCTTTGCATTTTGTTTGATACAATTACTGAAACACACTGGGTCTAAACACTTCAAACTGAAAAGTTTGAATTTGATACAGAAAATGATAATTCAAAATATGAAGGAAGCAAGTACTAAAATGACAGAAAGAATACTGCATATAGTTGCATATTGAGAGATGGTGAAGAAACATTTTGTTTTGGTCAAGAGAACAATTTTGTAACAGGGAATTTAATGGGTTGACTAATTCAGCCAAGATAAAGTTTTTCTTATCTTAAAGGATTAAAACCTTGTACGGTTGCACTGCAAAAAACAGATAATCATGACTACAATTCAGTAACAAGGAGGGAGTTGGTCATGGGAGTGTCCACCTCATTTTAATGAGGAGGGAATTGGTCATGGGAGTGTCCACCTCATTTTAATGAGGAGGGAATTGGTCATGGGAGTGTCCACCTCATTTTAATGAGGAGGGAATTGGTCATAGGAGTGTCTGCCTCATTTTAATAAGGAGGGAATTGGTCATGGGAGTGTCCGCCTCACTTTAATAAGGAGGGAATTGGTCATGGGAGTGTCCGCCTCATTTTAATAAGGAGGGAATTGGTCATGGGAGTGTCCGCCTCATTTTAATAAGGAGGGAATTGGTCATGGGAGTGTCAGTCTCATTTTAATAAGGAAGGAATTGGTCATGGGAGTGTCCGCCTCATTTTAATAAGGAGGGAATTGGTCATGGGAGTGTCCGCCTCATTTTAATAAGGAGGGAATTGGTCATGGGAGTGTCCGCCTCATTTTAATAAGGAGGGAATTGGTCATAGGAGTGTCCGCCTCATTTTAATAAGGAGGGAATTGTTCATGGGAGTGTCCGCCTCATTTTAATAAGGAGGGAATTGGTCATGGGAGTGTCCACCTCATTTTAATAAGGAGGGAATTGGTCATGGGAGTATCAGTCTCATTTTTTGGAACAAAAAAGACAGACGTTAGCCTCCTAAATTATAAAGCTTATCCACTGCAGATAGAGGACATTTTGTTAACACAACTGGAGAATATGTGGATTTTGTTAACACACATGGAGAATATGTGGAGCTCAAAGAGCATGTAAGACACACATACTGGGGTTACAGTGCATTTTTTCCTCCGGAGACAGTTTAACCAGAATTTCACAGAATGACAAGGAATATGATAGCTGTTGTACATGTGGAAGATATAATTATGCCACATATCAACAGCAAGACCTAGAGTTCATAGTGTACTACGGGTTGGAAGCTATGAGGGAACACATACAGTAAGTAATGTGTCTCACCTCTGTTTCACATGCCAAACTACAGTCAATGTAACGTACTTAATTGCTTTTCTAGATTCACTAACATCAAAAATAAAAGACGTTAAAGTAACATTAAACATACTGCATCCAATAGTAATACTGGATCATTTTATGTTGGAATACAGTGTGCATGAACTGATATCCTCCTCTTCAAAAAGGCACTGGAGATTGCCTTTGTTTTTGCTGAAAACAAGGCACTTTTGTTGGCTGATAATACCGGTTTAAAATTCACCTTAACAGGGAAATTACACAGTGCACCTTTCAGATATGCTATGATCTCAACCTGATCTACAGGCCAAGAATTAAAAAGTGATAGATTTGCAGAACAAGTATTATGAGAGAGATGAAACAATTAAAGACAAAGAAATTAAACAAAATGAAGGGAGATATTAGACAAGAAATATAATTTTTATGTCAGTGACTGAAGAATGGCTACAACCCCCTTAAATCAATTCACGGGTCTATATTATATTTTCTAAAGTTTCAAACATCGAACACCATATGGTCGACACCATACGAGCAATGTTTGAAATTTCAAAAATATAATAAAAAAATATACTTACCTAAATGCTGTAGACAGGGGGGCAAGCCCCCCTGCACCCCCCATGTGGGGGGCTGCGACCCCACACACACCCCCACTACTTAAATATTCCTATTTTGAGATCACACTGCATTGAAGTAAAGGGCGAGATCACACTGCATTGAAGTAAAGGGAAAATATTCGCTATGGCAATTTCCGTGTTACGCGTGCAACGTTTTGACCAGTCGGGTTCACTCAATACGCGTTCGCCGTTTACAATTTTCGATCACGCAATAGGAACCCTCAATTCACAGCCTATGAAACTTAAGAAATAAAAAAAAAAAAAAAAAATGAATTATAACAGGTTTGAAGAAAAAATGATGAGGCATATTACACTAAGGAATCAGCCATGATACACTTATGAAACCATTTTCAAATAATTACATCTCAAACACAATCCGGTGCCAGGATTAGCCAAATCACGCATGTACTCAGGTCTCTCAGAAACAAGTACCATTATGACTCTGTCATAGTTCATGCATGTGTGAATGACCTGAGATATACCTCACTGGATTATATGAGGACAGACATGGTCGAGGTCTCCAAGTACATGTCCCAGGCAGGTATGTCCCTAGCCTTGAGCAGCATACTACCCTCACCTAGAATGATGCCACAGTATAAACAAAAAATGATTGATTTCAATAACTGGCTTAGTTTTTCATGTCATTTCTAGGGGATCCAGCCCCTGTCTGCCTGGGAAGGCATGGTCAGCAAACCTCGCTGCATTGCCAGAGATGGCTTGCACCTGGCACCCCTAGGCTTTCAGCTGCTGGCAAAGGCTCTCGTCTCCCCCATAGTGCCTTTTTTAGGCAAGATCTCGAAAACAACATTACCAATGTGAAATTAACTAAACAGAACAAAAGAAGAATGTGAAGTAGATAAGCAACACCACTGGAAAATAAATGGCGCTGAGCACCAATAAAACAAATAATGTCAAAAAATAATAAAATAGGCTCAGTGACAACCTCTGGCAGTTAGTAACAGTTACCATATAAATGTCTATTCAGACCAAATTCAAACTACTCTTGTAGTTCAAACCAATGAACGATTTACAGAAACCTTGAGCATGATAAAAAACCTTTTATTCGTAACAGGAAACAGGCAAGCGCTTTCACCAAAGTGGCTTCTTCAGACCTCAATGATACACTCTGAATAAATATACACACTATTTATAAGTGAATGAATCTGCATAATAATAACGTCTCAATTGATTAATGAGCAGAATAATTAACTAAATTCAATTCAATTTAAAGGCACATATCATAAAATTCCTTATGTAAAAATGCATGAATAAAAAGTAATACACTAGTAAAAATGCTTATATAAATATGTGCAAAAACGCATATATAAAAAACACACGAATAAAGCAAATATACATATATATATATATATATATATATATATATATATATATATATATATATATATATATATACATCAATCAAAAAAGCTAATAAAAATAGAAAACAACATAAAAATATATAGAACATAAATACCAAAAACATTTTATATATATATATATATATATATATATATATATATATACATACATACATACATACATACACACACACATATACATATATGTAATGTTTACTTGAGAGCAAGCCTCCTGTTTTTAAGAGCTGGTTTAGTAGGGATCTTGTCATTTAGACCAGGATGTAAATGTGCTTGAAGTCTGATGATCCAATTTGTTTCATTCCTCTCTGTAACGTTCCTAACATCTCCACCTCTCAAACTGGGTGTATTGATGTATATAACCATAAACTTGAAAGAATGCGAGTCATCAGTAGCTAAAATGTGTTTGGAGAGTGCATTAGTGCCAGACTTAATACGTGTCTGGTACAAATGCTTTCTCACCCTATCTCTAAGTCTCCTATTGGTTTTACCGACATAAAAGGCGAAACAGGAAGAGCACACAGCAAGATAGAAAACATGTTTAGTATTGCAATCAGCTGTTGTATTAAAATTATATACTTGTGAAGTATTAGGATGTACAAAAACATTAGAATCACAAATATAAGAACAAAAATTACAATTATGACAAGGCCTAGTTCCTAGGTGTGACTTGTAATGGATATACATTGTTAGAAGGATGACATAGAAGTCTAAATAAATTTTTCTTGAATAAGCCACTTTGGTGAAAGCGCTTGCCTGTTTTCTGTTAACGAATAAAAGTTTTCTTTTTATCATGCTCAAGGTTTCTGTAAATCGTTCATTAGTTTGAACTATAAGAGCAGTTTGAATTTGGTCTGAATAGACATTTATATGGTAACTGTTACTAACTGCCAGAGGTTAGTCACTGAGCCTATTTTGTTATTTTTTAGAACAAAAGAAGAGTCATACTGGTAAATGCTAGGAGCTTAAACCAAAAACTTGCAATCCCTGGAAGTACTTCTAGCACCAGAAGATGTAGATGTCTGTGCAGTCACAGAAACCTGGTTTAATGTGGCAAAGAGTACCCTGGCCCCGCAAAAACTACAATACCCTTCACAGCTTTACACTGCAAAATGAACATGTGAAAACCAAAGGATGCGGTGTTTCAATCTATAAGAGAGACAAATTCACCTCACGTTTAGTTAGACTGAACAACTCCATGGAGTTACTCCAGGTCCAGGTTACAGTATGTAAGACCCCCATTCAAGTCCTAGCCAGTTACAGATCCCCTTCCATGGGTAACGACACCCAAGAAGCCTACTTAACCAAACTGAAGATAATCCAAATTTTACAAAACACACTGGTTATGAGGGATTTCAATTATCCCACCATTAAATGGGAAAGTTACTCTAGCCCAAACTCGCTAGCACAAAAGTTCCTTGACTTTGTGAATTCAAATGCCATGGAGCAAACTGTCCATACCCTGACAAGAGGAACAAACATTCTAGATCTGGTCCCCACCAACATGTCAAAAGGTGCACTGCTGCAACTTTTGGGAACTCATTAGTTAAAACTGACCACAAAACAGTCACCTTTGAAATGACACTAACATCAGAACTAATAAAGGGTGAAATCAGACTAAAAAACTTCACTGAGGCAAACTATACCCTCTTAGGTGAGGGTATAAATGCATTCCAAGCCCCACCCCAAGGTGAAAATGGTAACTACGCTGAAGCTTACACTAAAAGCCCTGCACAATCACTTGCATAAGTGTACAAATTCGGCTGTACCACAAAGAATAAAAAAGTCAGAGCCTCAAGTAAAGTCAAGCTACCATGTTGGACTTCCAGCATCATCAAACTCTACAATAAATGCAAAAAGCAGCTTTCTGAGAAAAGAAAGACAAGGACCCAACAACGGAAAAGCACCCTCCTCAGCCTCAAAAGGCAAATAAGACAGCTTGTTAAATCCTCTAAAACCTCCTTTAAGAGAAGCCTAGCAAGTACTGCAAAATATAACCATAAGACCTTTTACATCTATGTACGTAACCTAAAGGGTAGGACCACAGTATGTGCAGAACTGGTGGCCAACTGTATCATGTACACCGACACCAGAGAGACAGCAGATAGGTTTGGCATAAATTTCACTCCCTTATCCCCTCCTAACTTACAACAAACTCTCCCCATCCCCCACCTTATCTAAACAGCAGGTCCTCAAACCCCTGTCCAGGACAAATAACACGGCCTCTATGGGACCAAATGACATCCCAGGCTGTCTTCTAAACAGGCTAAAACATGGACTAGCATCACCGCTAAGTACCCTTTTCACAGGTGCCATAGGGGTCAGTGCTGGGCCCCCTACTGTTTGGTATATACTTCTCAGAAGTTCAGGTCAAAACTAAAGGGATGTGGCTGACAAAATTTGCAAATGACTGCAAACTAGGTACAATCACTGACTCCCCAAATGATGTCAGTATACTCCAGGAGGGTCTCACACAGACCAGTGACTGGTGTATTAGTCACAGTCTCAAACTGAATGTAAGGAAATGCATTATCATTCCCTTCGGCACAAGCAATGTCCCTTCACACTATCAAATCAACAACAATACCTTAAGTACCCATGAAGTGATAAAGAACCTGGGATCACAGGTTGACCGTGACCTTAACTTTGACCACCATGTGTCTACCGTTGTAAGGAAAGCTTTCCATGCAGCGGACTTGATTAGTAAAGGCATCACCTCAAGAGCAAAAGAAGTTATAACCCATCTACACTCAGCATTTACCCAGACCACAATTGAGTATAACGCCCCATTCGGTATGTACCGTACTAAGCACCTACAGCAATTAGAGAGACCTCAGAGGTTTCTAACAAAGAAGATAAAGGGCCTCCAGCATGTGCCCTACACGGACCGACTAAAATTCCTGTCACTATACTCCATATCATACAGACTTCTTAGGGGAGACTTATGCCTGGCCTACACAGCGACCCAAGATCCATACCTAATGAACTTACTGCATATCCGTAAATCAAATGGATCTAGGGCTACCCGTTCCGGGGACTTAAATAAGGCCTGCAACTTAAATCTGTCCCTCCAGCATGTCCTATTTATCTCCCAGCAACTGCCATGTCTTTGGAACAGGCTACCAATTCATGTGAAACAGAGCACCTCTATGACACTGTTCAAGAGGAATCTGGATGAGTGGATGGGGCACCGTAAACTCTTACTGGGAATAGTGCCCACAACTCTCCTCAATATGGGCAGTCATCACTAAATGCAATCTTTGGTACTGACTAGTACTTCTACAGTATTAGTTTGGGTTGTAATGGCTAGGCTTAAAATGACCTCCTGGTCGATAGCCTAGCAATCTCCTATAATCCTATAAAAGTGTGACATGGCAGCCTTTCTGACAGATCTGGAATTACCTCGATTTCCAGACAGAAAGGCAGAGGTTATGACAACACCTATTACAGTAAACATAGAAAATAGTCTAGTAGTGATGAAATGAACTGTCAATTAAATTCTGGATGACTATTAAGAAAGATAACAGTGCCCAAATTACTGCAATTTTTCAATACGATGCGAGAAACTAAGGACATTCCCTGCTTCATGAATGACATTGGTGTACCTGTAGTACTAAAAGAAGAGAAATACTTAAATTTGCTTTGTTCGTATAGACCTATCACAGTGTTAAATCACTAATACAAATTGTTCATGGCAATAACTGGTGAAAGTTCTTCTGTGTCTGTGTGCACACGTGTGCATCCATGAGTGCGTGTGCTTGCGTGCATGTCTACATCTGCATCTGCATGGTGCAAGTGACAGTACAAGGAGTTGCTAGATGAACCAGGTCAAGGTCGTCTATGTAGGTAGCCTGGGGCATGTGCACTGGTTGCACTCTTCAGAATCTAACCACGGTTAACTGTCAGTGAAGTCAAAAAACTTTTACAGAATTTCCCAGGGAAAGTACCATTTACTATGATTAAGAATGGTTAGTACTACACTCCTTAAAGCACTAAAAATGAAAGAAAAGGTAACCTCCAACTAAAGTGAATCACACTATTCATCTTTAAAATCATACATGCAGCCAGTAATTATAGCAAACAACATTTTAGGGCATAAACACAGTGCTAATGTTGAATAGGTCTGCTTCCTTTAAATCTTCGCTACTAGGTGGACGTTAGTTCCCAATTACTCTTATTCACTACAATCAGCACACTTCATAAAAGAAAATGAAAATCACTCCAATATTTATACTGAATGGATTCTACACAGCAAGCAAAAGTTTATCTCTGTGCATGTGACTTACCTCCCTCAACAGTATAACAAGGGGAGTCATGATGTCCTGCTTCACCATGTCATCGCAAACCTCATGTCCTCCACAGGCACTAAGATTTCTGTTAAACAAAAATAACAACCTTAAAGTTTCAAACACTCAGACACAACTCCATTATCAGTAGCATTAATTACTAGGCTGAAAGCTGGCTAACCACACTAAGTATTTCCATATGCACCACAAATGACCGAGGTTTGGAAGGAATCACAGACTACAGGACCAAAAGGAAGAAGCAAACCATGTTCTTAACTAGTTATCTCAAGGGAAGAATGCTGGACAGCAAATTCTGGCACAATACCAACATGGAACCAAAACCTGAGGCATAAGAAACTACCAGCCTCAAAAGGAAGAATTGGTGAAAGTCAATCAACAGCAAATGGAAAGGACATAAATGAAACAGAGACCTCCCAAACTGAGAAATATATCCCCAGGCACACACACACATCCAAACCAGGTGTTATCACAGAGTTCCGCAACAGAAACTACAGCATTATGCATGTCCCTAAAAAATAAGCCACTGTCAGTGACGGGTGGAAGGAGTGGGGGTTAGTTAGGGCCAGTTAATGATGCTGACACCAGCTCTCTAAATGCTACCGAACTGGTTGTATTTTCCAATTTCTTAACACAAGATGCAAAGACCATCTAACAGAATATTGCAAGCCACCCCAGATGAGAAAGCTAAAATTTATTTCAGTTGAATCACCAGAGAAATGCCGCATGATACCAAGACAGACAATTATACACTACGAGTTAATTCTCCAAACAACTAAGTTGGTTCCATGATTAAAAACAAATAAACAAACATTAAAACTATATATACACATTTTCTACAGCATAGATGACTAGCTCCAGGACAGAGTATGTATACTACAAGTCAAGTTAATCAGGGACACTACAGAGGGGAAAAAAGGTACACAACTTTTAAACTCTTTTCCATGTAAACTGCACATTTTACCGTGTTTTAAGCTGACAATTTTTATTAGATGTTATTTGTGAGGAGATTTACAATATTTTATAAAAACAAAAATTCAGGTCAAATTGAAGTTCAAGCAATGAGTAGTACTGGCCCACTAGCTCATTCAAAATCAGAACTTTATTTGCACCACATCTAACTGTGTCAAGATGCGCAATTTAAGGTTGATGGAGTTTACTGAAAACTATAATTAAAAAAGGATTTGAGTTTTTCTATTTTAAATATGATTTCCAGAATAAAATGCTCATTTCAGAAACTGGATTTAAACAATTGAATAAAATTGTCTGCGCTCCTTTAGATAAAAGGAAAATAAGATGAAATCATGCTAAAAGACCTATCAGACATGCCTGAAAACTGCTCATCGTAAATGAGCCCAAATGTAATTATTAAGTTCTGTTCCTACTTGGTAGTGTTGGCACAAACTCTCAGTGAAGTGACACCCCAACATCATGTGCAAAAACAGGAAAAATGAGCTTTGGATAGAACAACGTTAGCTTAAAATGTAGCCTTAAAATACAACAGTTAAATAAACCATTCATTGATAAATACTACAAATTCCAAACCAATGGGTAAAAAGGTCACAAAGACAAACCAAAAGTACTAGAAAGACCCAAACAAGCTAGAGTCTTCACTGTGCAATACCTTAAATCTCCTGTAGTGGAGATCGTGGGATATAAGCAAATGACCTCCTAAGGACATAACAGTGTATTAGCTACGTGGTTTCTGAACTGAATGCCTAGGACTGAACATGCTATGTTTAAGTTTATGACCCAATGTTCACAAAACGTTCAGAAACTCATTCAAAAGCAAGCCTCAAAAGCCAGTAACAATGCTTCTGCCTTTTCCCCATTTGAATATCACATTCACGCTTCTGTTTTACTGGTATCAAAGGCAAATAAAACACATAAATATCATAGAGAAACAATATAATACACAAGCATTTCACATTTAATGGATATTCCATATTCAACATCCACATAAATATTGCATCAATAGTTTTGAAAAGTGTCTCAATATAGCATAGACACCAATAACTATAAACTTAAATCTGTTGTGCATTCATCAGAATAAAAGCACAAAAATGACCCCTTATGTACTACATTATTCAACTCCCGAACTATTGCTTTATATTCTTCTTCCTTCTCATTTTCTCCTGCCACAAATAATCTAATCTAAGCTCATGCTTAAAAGTCCTCCACCAGACACTGAAATTTAGTACAATTATATTACATCAGGCTATGTTTACTTAGGCGGCTTTTTATCAACATTTTTTACGTCATGGTTCATTTTATTGCAGTTAGTTGGCCTATGCCATCCAAGGGTGCACATTCTGTGTTTTTTTAACCTTTCTTCACTATAATACAACTGTGGAGTTGGTATATATAACTCAGGGGTGTAGGAGACCCCAGAAGAGGGGTGCAATGGGGCTTTCTCCTGAAAAAATGCATTTTTTTTAAGTTAAACTTTTCAGAAGTGAAAAATCAATAAAGCCTCTTGGTTCTATAACTTCACTGAACATAGGGAAAACTTCCAAAGTTCCACACATTTTAATGCCTACACGAGCCTTCAAATGTCCTCTGTATTAGTGCCTCCCCCTAAACCAAAACTGTTCTTTTTATGTTTTTTTTTTTGTTTTTTTTTTTAACCAGGAACCTCTTCTCTCTATTTCTGTCTTATTCTTAATTAGAATTGTCCAGAACAAAAAAAAAATTTTCTCCAACACTTTAACCCAGTTTAAGTATTTTTTTTCATTATATAGAATATGATCTATATTAGTTTTGAACTTTGCCATCTAGCAAGTTATTCCATCCCTTAATTAATTGTTTTATTTATTTATTTTTATTTATTTGACATTTGTTTTACTGGGAAAGTCCAACTGGACAAGTGCCCATTTTCAGCATAGGCCTGGGGAGAAAAGTTCCAGAAACATATTAGCAAGATTACAAAGTTACATTTTTTTACAAAGAATATCAATACTACAAAGAACAATAACAAAGTCAAATTTTTTTTACAAAGAATATCAATACCACAAATAATAATTCACAGAAATATGAAAAAAAGAAGTTATGTACTCACAATAACGTTCCATCTGAGTAGTTCTACTTCATTTGTCTTCAACCTGTGGGATACCGGATCCGAGCCAGCAGTTTCAATAGCATCTGCTCCGAGCTCCAAGCTCCTCCCCTTACCCATAATACACCTCCACTACCTTCCAACCAACAGATCGAGTTTGCTGACCCTTATATACTGATAACCCATCCTGAAAAATACTTTATGACCTATAACTGCAGCCCACAGACTGTCCATATGACAAGGTCAGGGGGAAGGAGGGAGGGACGGTTGAAGACAAATGAAGTAGAACTACTTAGATGGAACGTTATGGTGAGTACATAACTTCTTTATCTGAAGTAGTTTACTTCACCTGAGGGACAGAGTCCCCAGCTACTGAACTCCTGGGTGGCCCTCATGGAAAGATATTCCGGAGCACCGCGGAACCAAAGGATGCTCCCCTTCTAGAAGTCAAATCCAGTTTGCAGTGTGAAATAAAGGTATGAGATGAGGACCAAGTAGCTGCAGAACAAATATCATCCAATGAGACTATAGACTAAAAGGTCGCAGAAATAGCCATGGACTTAGTGGAATGAGGTTTCACCTGACCCGGAGGAGACATACCTTTGTCCTTATAGACGTGAACGATGCAGGAGGAAATCCATCTAGCAATAGTGACCATGGAGATAGGTTTACCCAAAAAGGGCTTAGAGAAGGACACAAACAGCTTATCGGATTTACAGAAGTTTTTGGTCCTGTGTAGATAAAATCGTAACTGTCTATGAACATTCAACAAGTGGAGTTTGGATTCCATTTTGTTAGCAAAGTTAGGAAAGAAGACAGGTAAATTAATGGTCCGACTGATATTAACTTGTGATGCTACCTTCGGAAGAAAGGATGGATTGGTCAGAAGGGAAACCCTATCTTTATGGAAAATCATATATGGAACTTTGATGGGCAAAACTTGCAGTTCTGAAACCCTTTTAGCAGAAGTGATAGCCACCAGAAAAGCTGTTTTCCAAGACAAAAATTTCAGATCTGCAGTTGCGGCAGGCTCGAAAGGCGGTGCGACCAAAGCTTGAAGAACCATAGTAAGGTCCCATGGGGGAACAGGGTCTTTGACCATGGGGCATAATAAAAAGGTGCCCTTGATAAAGGCTTTATACAGCCTGGAAAAGGCTAAAGAGGCAGAATTCTTGCCCACATGAAAATGAGATATGGTAGCCAACTGAACTTTGACAGCAGAAGAACTAGCTCCGTGTTGAAAAATATCAGCTAGAAAAATCAAGAATGGCGGAAAGAGGAGCTGTGAAAGGGTCTAAACTTCTTTGAGAGGCCCAAAGGGAAAAACGTTTCCACTTGCTGCAATAAACCTTCCTGGTCAAAGACTTATGAGCAGCCACCAAAACAAATTTAACTGAGGAGGATAGTCCAGGAGTCCTAGCAATCACGGGAATGGGAGCAGCCAAGCTGTGAGCTTCAAGCTGTCCAGATTCGGAGGAGGCACCCCCAAAGGGTGTGAAATTAGATCCTGAATGGGATCTAGGATCCAAGGCGGAGCCAGAAGGTGAGACCAAAGGAAGGGAAACTATACCTGGCGAGGCCAGAACGGGGTAATGAGGATCACTTTGCTCCCCAGTCGACATGCTTTCTGTAGAAACCTTGGAATGAGAGGCACTGGCGGGTACGCATACAGAAGACCAGGAGGCCAAGCATGAATTAGAGTATCTCTGGAGGACTCCCCAGGCAGGGGGTTCAGAGCAAAAAACTCGCTGCACTTTGCATTGGAAGGAGATGCGAAGAGATCACAGCAAGATTGACCCCACTCGCTAAAGATCTGTTCCGCTACTGACAGATTCAGAGACCACTCGTAAGGCATCAGAATGGTCCTACTTAGCCTGTCCGCTAGGATGTTGGACCATCCCAGAATGTGCGTTGCGATAAGAAAGCAACCAGTGGAGATCGCCCATTCCCACTCTCTCATGGCCTCGCGAAAAAGGGGGTAAGATCTGGTCCCTCCCTGTTTGTTGATATACCAGACCACTGACATGTTGTCTGACTGAATACAATCATCCCTAGAGGAAGAAAGGAATGAAGGGCCTGCAATGCTAGAAGGACCGCCCTCATCTCTAGGACATTTATGTGCAAGCTGGTCTCTATGGGGGACCACAGGCCTTGGACTGTCCTGCCCGAACAATGCCCCCACACCCGAGTTGGGAGGCATCTGTGGTCACTGTGGCTTGGACCGGGGCTGGAACAAAAGGTCATCCCTCCAAAATGTTCAGAGAGCACATCCACCATATGAGGGATGACCGACAGACTTGACTGAGTTGAACTGGGAATGTCAATGCAGTTCCAACAGGGACCATTGTACAGCTAGAGTCCACTGTAGAATTCTCATGTGTAACCGAGCACATGGGAGAAGAGTTATGGTCGCCGCCATCGGGCCTAAGGCCCTCAATACCGATTCTGCCACTGGGAGATGAGAGTGGTAGATCAGGGAGACATGCATCCTCAAGTTTTTAACTCTCTTCGAGGTCAGGAAGATTTTGCACTGAAGAGTATCTATCCTGGCACCAATGTAGTCTATCACCTGTACAGGATCTAGGAGAGATATGGATGCATTGATTTTGATCCACAAATGCAGGGCAAGAGTCAGGAAATAATCCCTGGTATGGGAGAGTAGACGCCTGGTGGGAGCAGTGAGGAGCCAATCATCCAGGTAAGGATAGACCTGAATCCCCTGAAGCCTCAGGTGAGCTGCTACCACTGCCATCACTTTGGTAACCACCCTGGGGGCTGTGGTGAGACCAAAGGGTAGGGCTCGAAATTAGTAATGATCGACTCCTAGCCGGAAGTGGAGGAACCTCTTGGAGCTTCTGTGCATTTTTATGTGATAATAAGCATCCTGGAGATCTAACGAGCATATTCAGTCTCTCTCTTGCAGGTACGGCATGATGGACTGTAATGTGACCATCTGGAACTTCTCTTTGGCAACTGACAGGTTCAGGGTAGAGAGGCCCAGAATGGGTCTTAAATCCCCCATTTTCTTTGGCACCAAAAAGAACCTGGAGTAGAAGCCCGATCCGGACTGATCTGGGGAGACTGTCTCGATGGTTCGTTTTCCTAGCAGCTTGGAAATGTCCTGTGCTGCTGCCTCCCTTTGCGTGGGTGGTGCATCCGGGAGGTGTCTGGGAGATTTGGGGGAACCCACAAAGGGGATAGAGTATCCTCTGGATATGAACTGAAGCACCCAGCAGTCCGTTGTTATGGACTACCATGCTGCTAGGTGGAAGTACAATCATCCCCCGACTGCCTCCATAGTAGAGCAGTCAGGCAACCACTCAGGATTGCTGCCCGGGTCTGTCAGAGAAAGGTTCAAGACCCAAAGTTCCTTGGACCCCATCTGCCCCTGGGCCAGCGTCCATTCTGTCCCCCTCTGCTCTGGGGGAAGAACAGCCCTGAGTGTCCTGGGAATACTGTGACTTCTGGAACCACATCTTCTTTTGCCCTCTCTAGTTCTGGGAAAAGGACCGTTGAGGGTTAGAAAAGCAGATCCTGATGGCAGACGGTGTCTTCCCATCCTTCTCACTCTGCACTAATGTCTCTTTGATGGTCTTACCAAAAAGAGTGTAGAGCTGTCATAAGGGGCATTGGCAAAGGACGCCTTGAAGGGTTCCGAAAATTGACGTAACCTGAGCCAGGCGTTGCGCATGATGGACATGCCGGTCCCAGCCACCCTAGCTGCTCCTTCTGTAGCATATGAGAGGAGTTGCATGGACGTATTAGATACTGCTTTTAAAGTGGCCATCCTCGCTGAGAACGAAGCCTTGTCTTCCTGCGACATGGACTTGGGGGGAGACTCCTCCAGCTCCTTTACCAGGTCACATTGGAGTCTGGTGACATGGGCCAGGTAGTTCAGCACCCTAATCAAAAAGGTAGCTGAAGCCTAAACCCGCCTCCCTAGGTGGTCCATCACCCGTGACTCTCGGTCAGGAGGATAGACAGAGGAACTCTCCTGAGCAAGTTCCATCTTAGTGGCTGCTGCTACCACGATGGCATCTATGGGGGAGCCCTTGTTCCATGCTGGTCTGTCTATGGGGGGCTTAAGATCTTATCCGGTCTTTTTGGGATAGATTTCATGGTGTTCGGTTCCTTCCATGCCCATGAGGTGACCAGATCCACCAAAGGATCTGTGAGAGGGGACACCCAGGAAGTAGATGGGCCTGTGCCAAAAGCCTCCAAGAACACGGACTCATTAGAAGAAGGTTTGGAGGCAGACCAACCTCCCCACTGGCGTAGGATTTCCATGATGTCTCCAAAGGAGACATCCTCGGGAGGTGACCTAGGGGAACCTTCTCCATCATCCAAGTCCACGTCCTCGGTGTGGGACTCGGGGGAGTCCAAGTGCCTCCTCTTGCACGTATGCTTGCAAGGTACTTCTCCAGTGGGGCTCTCCGGAGAGAGCTCGCAAGCCACTTGTTCCTCGGGGGGAACCGTCTGGGGATCTTTGAGCACAGGCTGTCCCTCTGGTAAAAGTGATGGGGACCGTAGACAGAGCCAAGGGGGTCTGGGTGGAGTCCATAGGTTCATAGGTAGGTACTAGGCTATCGGCCCAAGGGTCTACATAAGCTTAGCCACCAAGGTTCCCTGACTTACGCCACCCAAGAAAAAGTTATTTTCCTGTGCCACTGTCGAGCAGAGACACATAAGTGATCCCCGGGGTGCATTTCCCATTTCCCATCCACTCATCAAGATTTTTCTTGAAGAGTGCTAATGAAGAACTTTGCCTGACACAAATGGGTAGCCTGTTCCAGAGTATGGGAAGTCTCCGGGACAGGAATCTACCCTCCAGCATGTCCTGTTTATTGTGGTGACAAGGTTTAGGTCCCTAGAGCGTGTAGCTCAGAGGAATTGGGATTTCTTTAGGTGCAGCATGTCCAACATCTCTAGGTTTGACACAGCTTTATATGTTAGGCAGAGATCACCTCGGAGTAGGCGATATGCTACAGAGTAAAGCTGGAGTTTCTTGAGAAGGTCAGTGTAGGGCATTTGTTTGAGGCCAGTAATCCTCTTTGTGAAGTACTTCTGTGACCTTTCCAGCTGCTTCAGAGGTCTTGTGACATACATTCCAAAAGGGGCGTTGTACTCTATAATGGGTCTAAGGAGTGTCGAGTAGAGGGGAACAATGACCTCTTTTTTCCTGGATGCAAACCCTTTTATGATGAGGTGTGCCATTTAGAAGGCCTTCCTGACTACTGTGGCAATGTGACTATCAAAAGGAGAGACTACTGTCCACCTGGGTCCCAAGGTCTCTTATCACACATTCGGTGTTAAGTAGATTGCTGCCTATGTGGTAGTTCATGGGTACAGAGTTTTTACCAAAGGGGATGGCAGTGCACTTTTTGGCATTGAGCTTGAGGCCATGGCTCTGACACCAGGCATCTGTCTCAACGAGGCCGTTCTGTAGGATGTCCACATCATTTGGGGACTTGACTATGGCTCCTAGTTTGCAGTCATCTGCGAACTTCATTAGCCAGAGGCCTTCTGTGTTAGCCTGTATTTCAGAGAAGTTGATATCAAACAGGAGAGGTCCCAGGACTGAACCCTGTGGTACTACATTTGTCACTGGTTTGAGGTCAGATTCGGAGTCGGCAACTTTTACAGTGTGGGTTCTGTCAGTGAGCCAGTTGGGAACCCATCTTGTGACATAGGGATTTATACCTAGTTTAGTGAGTTTAGCTTTAATTCCGAGGGGGCAGTCAGGGGTCTCAATCCAATGGAAAGAACCCATTCTACCATGTTGAACGCCGAAGGAGAGCGAACCTCCTGAGAAAAGAAACCAATAAGGAGGCCAGTCTCCCTGGGTCAGATGAGAGAATCTGAGCCAGGCCCAAGGTAGATGCAGCTCTGGGGCAGGGAACCTGACCCGACCAAGTTAGAGCCAAAGAAAAAGGTTCCACTCCCTCGGATCCAACACCCAAGCTCCAGTTCCGAGATCAGCTCAGATCCGAGCTGGTCAGATCCAAAACACTCCAGGCAGCTGTCGGCGTCGATGAAGCAGGTACCGTCGGTGCTGACCCCCTGACCAAGGCCAATCTCAGATCCGAATACTCTGAACCCAAAGGTCGGATCGGAGAAGGAGATATAGGTTGGAGAAAGGGAAGCGAGCTCCCCCCTCCTGAGGGGGGCTGGCAAGACCCCCATCTGGATCGGAGTACGGATAAACCTCCTCATCATTTTATCCAGATCAATGTCAGACAAGGACTGGGTGGACCTTGACGAGGCCATGGACTCCGACCTGGCAGGTCGGGGCACTGAGGCCCAAGAAGCTGAACGTGCCTCCTCCAGCTCTGGGGAGAACCTCGGAGATCAGAGCTGAGGGGAGTCATGGATCCATGGTGTCTTTGTAGGTGAAGTGAGGTCCAGAGACCTCTTTCTCTTTTCCCTCGCCTTTGACTCTCTCCCCCTATCTCTACCCCTTTTCTGCTCCACTACCGCAGGCTTTGGTACAGGAGGCTGAGTCCCAGCCTGGGAGGGAGGAGAAGCCAGAGGAAGAGAGGAAGTAGAGCTGCCCACAGCAGCCGCTGTGACCAAAGCCGGACACGAGGAAATAGATTCTGAAGGGGGAAGAAGGCCTTTGATGGCCAACTTGGCCTTTCTATCTTTAATGACGCAGGGGTTGAAGCCTGCACATATGCTGCAGTCCACACTCAGATGGGCAACTCCCAAGCACAAAACACACAAGAGTGTGACCATCCGCAGGGGATAATTTAAGACCGCACTCTGTACAACACTTGAAAACAAGCTTTTCAGCCATAATGCTTGAATAGAAAGAGAACTTGAGAAAAAAAGGCAGTTCCTTTCTAACTGGCACACTCACACCCACTCACTACACTCGTATACAGAAAACACTCAGGGGGGAGGGGACGCTACAATCTGCACAACAGTACAAACTACTCTAACTATCCTAAAACTCTATAACTCGATGCACCAAGCAAGGGGAGGAGAAAGGGGACCTATACTAACAAAATTTTGAAGAAAAAAGATACACACAAAGGGGTTTCACCCACTTGACTAAGTTGGAGCTCAAGAGACACGATGCAAAAGCTATTCACAGCAAACGAGATCTGGGGATGGAAGGCAGTGGAGGTGTATTATGGGGTAAGGGGAGAAGTTTGGAGCTCGGAGCTGATGCTAGTAAAAGTTGCCGGCTCGGATCCGATACAGATCCATAACCAACAGGTTGAAGACCAAATGAAGTAAACTACTTCAGATTGAGATCTTAATCTAACTGATTTTGGAATACTGTTCCAGGTCTTGGCAACTCAGTGAAAATACAGACTAATTCCATGTGATCTTTGTGGTTTATAAATAGTTAGAAGGTGCTTGTGTGAGGAATGTAAATTACGAGATGGAGCATAATGATGCAGTAGTGTAGATGTTGTTTGAGAAAAAGAAGAGCTGCAGAGTATTTTGTGTGTTACCATTAGCTCATTAAAAGTCAGCAGATAGGGTAGTTCGAGCCAATGTAAGACTTTGCGAGTGTAGCAGTGTTGTGAATTTAGAGGAGGTCCAATGAAAATTTAGCTATTTTATTGTAGCATTGACTGAGTTTACTTTAAGGGATGAGGGAAGATCAGTTAGAATGGGGGAAGCATACGGAAGGGATGGTAAGAGATAAGTGGTGGCGAGAGTTATTTTAGTGGAGCTGGTGATGATTTTTTTAACTCTATACAACACACTCGGTTTTTGATAGGTCATTTTTATGTTGTTACTGATGCGTAGATCAAACTTAAGATTGTTGTCAATTATTACATCTAACAGCTTGGTGTGTGATACATCAATTGTAGTGTTAATAAGAGAAGTAATAGTAAAGTTAGAGAGTTATCAGGGAAGAAATGTTAAGGCAAGAATAGCAGAAGTTTAGTTCTCTTAGGATTAAGTAGGAGATGGTTGTTGGACAGCCAGGACTCAACAGAATTAAATGCATCTTGATTTATAGATCTGCAGTTGGGTAAGATTGTTAGAAGAGCAGATTAAGGTGGAGTCACCCACATATTTGATAAGGGCTGCCTGTTTATTGGTAGAATGATGATGTTTAATTTAAATATTGAAGAGGAGATGGCTGAGCATTGAGCCTTGGAGTACCCACTGTTAACAGGTAAATAAAGAGGAGAAATTGGAATTCCATTTGACTGACTGATATCTATTTGAGAGATAGCTGGTGAACCACTGTTAGGTACTTTCTGTTAAACCAAGACAGGATAGTAGAGACAAGAGTTTTGGGTGGGAAACTGTCAAAAGATTTAGATATATCCAAAAACAGAGAAGATGCAAAGTTGCAAGTATCACAAGCTGTGTTTACTGTGTCTGTAAAGGTTAGAAGAGCGGTGGTAGTAATGTGGGCAGATTTGAATCCATGCTGAGTAGGGGAAAGAAGATCGTTGTCAAATAGGTATGGAAGAAATTGCTTATGGATACATTTTTCTAAGATTTCAGACACTGGAGACAGAATAGCAATGGGTCTAAAATTAGATATTTTTGTGGAAGTGCCTCCTTTGTGGAGAGGAAGGATGAAGAACTTTTTCCACAGGATTGGAACATAGACTTACTTAACAGATCTGTTAAAAAGTATAGAAACTGTTTAGGCTACTGAATCTGCTGCCATTCTTAGATGTTCATTAGGAAGATTATCAGCAGAGGGGAACAAGGCTCAAGTTTGCCTAACAGGAACTTAATAAAGGATGCGGGTACAGGTTGTAGTGAAAAAGTGGAGAGACAAGAAAATGGCAGATGAGAGACAGCAGAAGGAGATGCTGAGAAATTGTTAATAATTAAAGCAATACGATTTATGAAATAGGAGTTAAATTCAGATGCTATATCAATAGAGCAACTTTCACTGGAGGATTGGGAGGGGAAGAATTACTTCCTGGATGTAGATTATTTTTTAATTGTTTGCCAGCACAGCAAGTTTTTGGATTAGTTCTGTAATGATTTTGTGGTTTTATGTAAAATTGTTTTTTTTTTTTATCTGCATTCATTTGTTTAACTACGTTACACAATTCTGCAAAGTGTTGTAGATTTCTTTTGTCTTCTGTTTTGAGTCGCACACCCAAGCGTTAGCAAAGGACTATAGTTAGTTTCGACTCTTCTCTTTCTAGCAGGAGCTATGCTGTTTTAAAGTGTCTGAGAATGTGGTATTGAATTTTTTTTCAACTGCTTCATCAAGGGGTGAGTATTTAAAAAAAAGACCAATTAATGGTATTTAATATATGTTTATGAAGGTCTGTTGATTAAAGTTGGTTAGGCTGAGTACAGTTTTGTAGGTATGTTGTTTGCAAGGGTGAGTGAAAAGTCTGGTTGTAGCAACAGGATGATGGTCACTAACACAGTCCAGTAGAGTTCTGGACTGAATAATGTCGGCTGGGTGGGAAACCAATATCCAGTCAATTACAGAACTTTTTTGGTATGAGGGGATGGTGTAGGTTGGGTCAGTAATGAGCTGTGAAAAGCCAGAGAAGTTAATACTATTTGCAGAGAATTGGGAGTTTAATTTCTGTCAACCAATATTACAGTTTCAACAGTAATATTGGTTGACACCCAGGCGTGGATGTTTTCAAGAGCTGACAGATTATAACCAGGGGCTACGTACAATGCAATGATGCAGAGGATTTTAGGATTGTTTAGGTTAAGTTAGGAGACAGTAAGTTTGGCTTTGGCAAAGCTAGGTACAGCATTATGAGGAGTTGAGAGATGGAGTATGGACAGAGTATGGCTACACAACCAACTTTTCTTTTGAGTCACTCTGCCCTTAGCATACTGAAGTCTAGAAGAAGTGCTTCAGAATCTTTAATTTGAGGTTTGAGCCAGGTTTCAGTAATAACCAAAACATTGCGGGATTGTAGAGTTATCCAAGCGTGTAACTCTGTCACTTTACTGCAAATGCTATGTAACATAAACAGAGACAAATTTCAGGTTATTGTGCGACACAAACTTGGGGTGTGGAAGAAGAAGAAGGGAAGGTTGTGAAGTTAGGACAGGATTAGGGTACATTTCTTTCACATTCTGCTATGCTTACCTTCTTTTTACTAAGACAGGACAAATATCACCTGAAATTATAAGAGCAGCATTAAGAGACAAAACTGTATTATTTTAAAAGAATCATTTCTTCTGTTTTTTGAGTATATGGTTCATAAATTACTACTAATCCTGAATGAATGATTTAATCCCAAAAAAAAAATTGCAAACTCCCCTTCCTGTCTGAATGAACTATTGCATGATTCAAAATGTGTGCATTTCTATGTATATTATAGTGTTGCACATTTCTCTGCTCCAGAACTGGACACCCAAACTATGCTGAAAAATCCCTCTATTTTTCCTGATTTGAGTAGAAGAGTAACCAGTCAATAAGCATATAGCAAGAACAGAGGGGTCGCTGATGTAACAAGGTGAAAGTAAGTATGAAGCCCTTTGGCATGACCACATGAAAGTAAATAGTGGGGGACAGCAAGTCAAGTTAAAGACACTTGCACAATGTTTGCTCAGGTTCTGATAAAACCACTGGAAAGTCACTGATTTTGTAGTTAATAACTGAGTGAAGATGCCTGAAAGTGAAGCAAAGGAACATTCTTTAACCAAATCAATATCATGCCTGGGAGGTAACCATGGTCCATAAAAACACTTCTTATACATATATATATAGATTATATATATATATATATATATATATATATATATATATATATATATATATTACTTCTAAATCTATCCTTTCTCCACTACTTCACCCAACCCTTTAATTCACATCATTCACAGTCCTTCCATGTAACCAACCACCTTAACTCCCCTTTCCCTTACTCACACTCTCCTATCTCTCCCCATCTATATCCTATAAAAAATCCTATTTTTCCCATACAAAACTATCGCCACTCAAAAATATTCTACTCCCATTATATCTAATACATCTTTCAGAATTACAATAGAACCCAATCTTTTCTCTAAGCTGTCCAATTATCTTTCGGACCCACTCCTTCATCTAATCACCAGCCTATTATCTGGAGATATTCATCCCAACCCAGACCCCCCCACCTCAACCACTATAGACAAGTCCATATTACTTACCTCTTTAAACTCCCAAAGCATAGTTAAAGTCCCAAACCTCCATGCCTGGCTCATTCATAATAAACAGGACATAGTATCCATTTCTGAAACTTGGTTAAGACCCCACATTAAAGACTCTGAAATAGTTCCACCAAACTATTCTATCATTAGAAAAGACAGGTCCCACAAAAAAGGTGGAGGAATAGCTCTCCTTTACTCATCTGCTTTGTTAGTCACTCCCTACAACAAACCCATTCCACACTTTAAAAACGCTGAACTACTCCTCACTCTACTTCCAAGTTAAAACACATTTGTCTAGCTTCCCTCTATATCCCCCCAGGTGATATTTCTATACTTGAAGATATCCTCTCCTGGCTCTCCAATAACATTAGCAATGAAACCATAATTTTAGGAGACATGAATATTAACTGGGCCTCTATACAGTCTCCAACAAACTCTCTCAACATCAACCTCCATAATTTCTCTCAACTAATCAACACAGTAACACGCCCCTCAAAGAACCTCCCTGGCGGCAGTATACTGGACTGGATTCTAGTCTCCCATCCCCATTATTATTCTAATAGTGGCACTCTTTCAGATTCCCTTAGCGACCATACACCCATCTTCACTCACCGACTCCCCTCAAAACTACTTTGCACCCATAATTCCATAACTACCCGTAACCAAAAAAAATTTAACCCAACAACCTTTTCAAACTCTCTAAAAGCTATAAACTGGAACTGTCTAAAAACATTACCCCTAGATGATGCAGTTGCCCACTTTAACTCAACATTCCTAAAACTACTAGACTCACAGGCCCCCTTACAAACAAAAAGAATTAAACTTAAATCCGCGCCTTGGTTGACCAAGAACACACTTTCAACCATGCGGCTTAGAGATAAAGCCTGGGCACACTATCAGAAAAACAAGATCCCCTTACTTCATAATGAATACAAAACACTTCGAAATAAAGTAAAAAAACTCATCATCTCTGATGGACAAAACTACTTCTCTATACTCCAAAATAATAATAAAACAAACCCTCAAAGATTCCTACTTAACTCCAGTAAACCAGACACCCCAACCCCAGACCCCAAAGCTACTGAATTAGACCTAGCTACCCAATTTAATTATTTTTTACTGCATCTATTGCCAAATTAACCTGTTCATTTTCAAACACCTCCACATTCTCTAATACACCCCCACCCTTCACTACCATCACTCTGTCCAGCACTGTTACCACTCCCTCTTCTCAATCTTCTAACTCTCTACCCTCATCTCCTACTGTAACTTCCTCATCATCCCCATCACCCCCTAATGCTCCCTTCTCCCACTCCCCTGAATTCTCACTAAAACCTATTCCCACTTCTAGCATAAAAAAACTACTGAAATTGAAGCCATGCACTAACGCCCCCGACA